>NW_028227272.1:56760000-57360000 GCF_978045245.1 Mus caroli | reverse complement strand
TTGGGGCATATAAAGTTTGCAAGTCCAATGGGCCTCTCTTTCCAGTGATGGCCTACTGGCCATCTTTCGATACATATGCAGCTAGAGACAAGAGCTCTGGGGTACTGGTTAGTTCATCATGTTGTTCCAACTATAGAGTTGCAGATCCCTTTAGCTCCTTGGGAACTATCTCTAGCTTCTCCATTGGGAGCCCTGTGATGCATCCAATAGCTGACTGTGAGCATCCACTCCTGTGTTTGCTAGGCCCCAGCATAGTCTCACAAGAGACAGCTATATTTGGGTCCTTTCAGCAAAATCTTGCTAGTGTATGCAATGGTGTCAGCGTTTGGAAGCTGATTATGGGATGGATCCCTGGGTATGGCAGTCTCTAGATGGTCCATCCTTTCATCACAGCTCGAAGCTTTGTCTCTGTAACTCCTTCCATGGGTGTTTTGTTCCCAATTTTAAGAAGGGGCATAGTGTCCATTCTTTGGTCTTAATTCTTCTTGAGTTTCATGCATTTAGCAAATTGTATCTTATATCTTCGGTATCCTAAGTTTTGGGCTAATATCCACTTATCAGTGAATATATATTGTGTGAGTTCCTTTGTGATTGTGGTACCTCACTCAAGATGATGCCCTCCAGGTCCATCCATTTGGCTAGGAATTTCATAAATTCATTCTTTTTAATAGCTGAGTAGTACTCCATTGTGTAAATGTACCATAATTTCTGTATCCATTCCTCTGTTGAGGGGCATCTGGGTTCTTTCCAGCTTCTGGCTATTATAAATAAGGCTGCTATGAACATAGTGGAGCATGTGTCCTTTTTACCGGTTGGGACATCTTCTGGATATATGCCCAGGAGAGGTATTGCTGGATCCTCCGGTAGTATTATGTCCAATTTTCTAAGGAACTGCCAGACTGATTTCCAGAGTGTTGTACAAGCAACTTTGGTACCTGGTATCTGTCTAGGAACTTCTCCATTTCATCCAGGTTCTCCAGTTTTGTTGAGTATAGCCTTTGATAGAAGGATCTGATGTTGTTTTGGATGTCTTCAGGATCTGTTGTTATGTCTCCTTTTTCATTTCTGATTTTGTTAATTAGAATGCTTTCCCTGTGCCCTCTAGTGAGTCTGGCTAAGGGTTTATCTATCTTGTTGATTTTCTCAAAGAACCAGCTCCTTGATTGGTTGATTCTTTGAATAGTTTTTCTTGTTTCCACTTGATTGATTTCGCCCCTGAGTTTGATTATTTCCTGCTGTCTACTCCTCTTGGGTGAATTTGCTTCCTTTTGTTCTAGTGCTTTTAGGTGTGTTGTCAAGCTGCTAATGTGTGCTCTCTCTAGTTTCTTTTTGGAGGCACTCAGAGGTATGAGTTTTCCTCTTAGAAATGCTTTCATTGCGTCCCATAAGTTTGGGTATGTTGTGGCTTCATTTTAATTGAACTCTAAAAAGTCCTTAATTTCTTTCTTTATTCCTTCCTTGACCAAGGTATCATTGAGAAGAGTGTTGTTCAGTTTCCACGTGAAGGTTGACTTTCTATTATTTATTTTTTTATTGAAGATCAGCCTTAGTCCATGGTGATCTGATAGGATGCATGGGACAATTTCAATATTTTTGTATCTGTTGAGGCCTGTTTTGTGACCAATTATGTGGTCAATTTTGGAGAAGGTACCATGAGGTGCTGAGAAGAAGGTATATCCTTTTGTTTTAGGATAGAATGTTCTGTAGATATCTGCCAGATCCATTTGATTCATAACTTCTGTTAGTTTCACTGTGTCCCTGTTTAGTTTCTGTTTCCATGATCTGTCCATTGGTGAAAGGTGTGTGTTTAAGTCTCCCACTATTATTGTATGAGGTGCAATGTGTGCTTTGAGATTTACTAAAGTTTCTTTAATGAATGAGGGTGCCTTTGTATTTGGAGCATAGATATTCAGGAATGATAGTTCCTCTTGGAGGATTTTACCTTTGATGAGTATGAAGTGCCCCTCCCTGTCTTTTTTGATGACTTTGGGTTGGAAGTCAATCTTATCAGATATTAGAATGGCTACTCCAGCTTATTTCTTCATACCATTTGCTTGGAAAATTGTTTTCCAGCCTTTCATTCTGAGGTAGTGTCTTTCTTTTTCTCTCAGATGAGTTTCCTGTAAGCAGCAAAATGTTGGGTCTTGTTTGTGTAGCCAGTTTGTTAGTCTATGTCTTTTTATCAGGGAGTTGAGTCCATTGATATTAAGAGATATTAAGGAAAAGTATTTGTTGTTTCCTGTTATTTTTGTTGTTAAAGTTGGCATTCTGTTCTTGTGGCTGTCTTCTTTTATATTTGTTGAGGGATTACCTTCTTGTTGTTTCTAGGGCGTGGTTCCCGTCCTTGTATTGGTTTTTTTCTGTTATTATCCTTTGAAGGGCTGGATTCGTGGAGAGATAATGTGTGAATTTGGTTTTGTCGTGGAATACTTTGGTTTCTCCATCTATGTTAATTGAGAGTTTGGCTGGGTATAGTAGCCTGGGCTGGAATTTGTGTTCTTTTAGTGTCTGTATAACATCTGTCCAGGATATTCTGGCTTTCATAGTCTCTGGTGAAAAATCTGGTGTAATTCTGATAGGCTTGCCTTTATATGTTACTTGGCCTTTTTCTCTTACTGCTTTTAGTATTCTATCTTTATTTAGTGTATTTGTTGTTCTGATTATTATGTGTCGGGAGGTATTTCTTTTCTGGTCCAGCCTATTTGGAGTTCTGTAGGCTTCTTGTATGTTCATGGGCATCTCTTTCTTTAGATTTGGGAAGTTTTCTTCTATAATTTTGTTGAAGTTGTTTGCTGATCCTTTGAGTTGAAAATCTTCATTCTCATCCACTCCTATTATCCGTAGCTTTGATCTTCTCATTGTGTCCTGTATTTCTTGGATGTTTTGAGTTAGGATCTTTTTGCTTTTTCCATTTTCCTTGATTGTTGTGCCGATGTTCTCTATGGAATCTTCTGCACCTGAGATTCTCTCTTCCATCTCTTGTATTCTGTTGCTGATGCTCGCATCTATGTTTCCAGATTTCTTTCCTAGGGTTTCTATCTCCAGTGTTGCCTTATTTTGGGTTTTATTGTGTCTACTTCCCTTTTTAAGTCTAGTATGGTTTTGTTCATTTCCATCATCTGTTTGGATGTGTTTTCCTGTTTTTCTTTAAGGACTTCTATCTGTTTGATTGTGTTATCCTGTTTTTCTTTAAGGACTTGTAACTCTTTAGCCATGTTCTCCTGTAGTTCTTTAAGTGAGTTATTAAAGTCCTTCTTGATGTCCTCTACCATCATCATGAGATATGCTTTTAAATCCAGGTCTAGCTTTTCAGGTGTGTTGGGGTGCCCTGGACTGGGCGAAGTGGGAGTGCTGGGTTCTGATGATGGTGAGTGGTCTTGGTTTCTGTTAGTAAGATTCTTACGTTTACCTTTCGCCATCTGGTAATCTCTGGAGTTGTTATAGTTGTCTCTGTTTAGAGGTTGTTCTTCTGGTGATTCTGAGTACCATCTATCAGCAGACCTGGGAGACAGGCTCTCTCCTCTGAGTTTCAGTTGTTAGAGCACTCTCTGCTGACAAGCTTTCCTCTTAAAGTGAAGGTGTACAGATATCTGGTTGGACCTCCTCCTGGCCGAAGAACGAGGCCCAAAACAGGACCTTTCCCAGATGCTGTGTTGCTTTGGCAGGTCACAGAAGCTGTCAGCTTCTGTGGTGCACACTCTCACCTGTGCAGACTAAGTTCCTAAGTTTGGTGGAGTCCTGGATTCAAGATGGCGCTCCCTGCTCCTGAGGCAGAGGGCTCCTGTGCAGGGCAGACCACTGTCTTCCGGCTGGGAGGGTGCCGGATGTCTGCGGCCCCAAAAGGGTGCTGCCTCAGCGGCTCTGTGGCTCCTGCCTGTCCCAGAAGCTGTCTGCCTCTGTTGTCCTCACTCTCACCTGTACAGACTAAGTTCGGCGGAGTCCTGGAGCCAAGATGGAGCTCCCTGCAGGGCGGGCTGTCCTCTGGCTGGGAGGGTGCCGGATGTCTGCGGCCCCAAAAGGATGCTGCCTCAGCGGCTCTGTGGCTCCCGCCTGTCCCCACAATTGTTGTTCTTATTGTTGCTGTTGTTATTGTTGCTTCTGCTATTCTTGTATTTCTCTCACGCAATACGTCCCAAACGCATTTTTGCCCTCGCTCTATGACTCCCAGTCTCTCCCCTCAACACCACCTCTCTTGATGATATACACTACATTTTAGTTTTGCTTCAGAAATGAGCAGTCTGCCAGAGATATCACTAGACATGGCATAACAAGTTAGAAGAGGACTAGACACATACCCTCATATCAAGGCTGGAAGAGGAGGAAAACTGTCCCAGTAATGGAGAAATTCTCCTCTTGCTCTACATCTTTCCAGCATGGGCTGTCACTTGTGGTTTTGGTCTTAGCCATGAGGACAGTAAAGTGATCTAATAAAGTGGAGGTAATAAGATCAATGGCTTCTCTGGATGAAATCTGTAAGATGGAATCTCAAAGTTGTTTTGATTTGCATTTTCCTGATGGCCAAGGGATTGAACATTTCTTTAAATGTTTCTCGGCCATTTGAGATCCTCTGTTAAGAATTCGCTGTTTAGATCTATATCCCATTTTTAGTTGGATTATTTGATTCAGTGATGTCTAGATTCTTGAGTTCTTTATATATTTGGAGTATTAGGCCCATGTTAGATGTGGAGCTGGTAAAATCTTTTCCCATTGTGAAGTCTGTCAATTTGTCCTATTGATGGTGTCTTTTGCCTTACATAAGCTTTTCAGTTTTATAAGGTCCTGTTTATTAATTGCCAATCTTAGTGCCTGCACTATTAGTATTCTGTTCAGGAATATGCCAATGCATTCAAAGCTATTGTCCCTGCAGCCCAAGGATACCTATATTGTATCCAGTTGTGGTTTTCTGTAGAGGTTGCAATTTGCTACAAATAGTATATAATAAGGAAATATTCTGATCTAGCTAAAGTGGAGGAAAAATGATCTATGACTTCTGTAACCTTTGATCATTGCCTAGATTTCCAGGCATAATCTCTATCCAGCTTAAGAGGACCTTGAATCCAATTAAAGAGCTGTCAGTTACAGCCAACTTACGAGTGTCAGGACTGAATCCTTAGGGCTATGCTGCCAGTTTAACCAAGTACTTGAAACGTATTTGTGGTAACTTCTTAATAAAATTTTGTGTTGACAACTATATTTTTTACTTTCTATTAATTTGATTTTTATATTGGTGTCAATGTTGATATGAATATCTTCTCTGTCTCTGGGTTTTAATAACGGAAGTACCATTCACATTACAATTTACTTTATATTAATGTACTTGGACATCCTACATAGGAACAATAATGTTCACCTGTCTTGTAAACAGCAGAAGCCATATTTGTGTGGGTTTGCCTATTAATATATTTATATTTCAAAACCCTTGCATCTTTTTGGTCCTTGATATGTTGTTTGAGTAACAGTGTTTAAAAGGTTATAAAAACAAACAAACAAAATAACTGAATTCTTATTTATTTTTAATTCTTTTTATGTCTCTTTACAGAATATGAATCCAATAGATATAGCACACAATTTTCTTCATCTGATAGTTTAAGTGTTTAACCAAAACTTTTTTCATATATCTATTATTGTCATCTATATTCACCCTATAATGAACATCTCTAGCCTGGAGATTGGGTTTGATAAAGTTTTACAGCTAATTTCTAGGAAGAGTGACAGGGTTAGGACTTCTACAGATCAATCTCGTGGTAACTATTATGGAATTTCTCCAAAGTACAAAGCAAGAGTTAGCTAGCAATTATCCCTGTGCCACAAGAAAGAAGAATTCTGTATTTAGTTTTGCTCTTCAATGCTGTTTCTAAGATCTGGGAGAACTTTCTAAATGATTTGCAGTGTAAAGACTGCTGCTTCCCTTGACAATTCCTTTCTAAAATGAACTATTCTTTTGGGTTCATCTTTAAATTGGTTCCTTAACCTTGACACACAAATGCAATTGCCTTTAATATACTAAGAATTCATACTTTTATCTAAAAAATCAAATCTATAAACAGAAAAAATTATATTAATGCTGGAAATATTAAATATGACTGTATTAAATATATTAAATATGAAATAACTGTTTAATTATTAATATAACTATTATTACAATCCACATATGTACACAGAAATACTTTGACTGATTTGATTTTCAAGTATTCCTTCTCTAATAATGCTCTATGAACATGAGTATAACCATTGATACCAATAAATCTGATTAAGAAATTGAAATAGAAATGAAAACTATATCACGAGTTTCATTTTTAATTAGAAAAAACTATTGCACTTTTACTCTACCCAGCTTTCTCTATATTTGAAATTTATTATATTTATTACTTCAATTTACAGCCCTTAACAACTTCCATTTCTTTCTCTTACAAAAGTTTTTTCTATTATAAAATAGAATGTGTCTTGCAATAATGATTCTACAGAACTTTTAGTATTACATGGGACTTATGTAGTCTACCAATCTTCATTTATTCTTAAGATCCTAACCCCCTGGCACTTTGTGTGTGTGTGTGTGTGTGTGTGTGTGTGTGTGTGTGTGTTCTATGTATGACTGGGTCTGTATCTGTTTATTCTCTATATTTCGTGCATATTTGTTTTATGTTTCAGAACTCATAGTTTTTCTGTTTAAAAACTATATTGCCATATGCAAGTATACCCAATTGTTATTTATATATGTAAGCCTCTTTCACACTCAGGTAAAGATAAATGTACACTATAGGTTGGAGTCCAATGCACCAAGCACTGAAATGCATTGCTTTTCGAGAAACATTGCTTCATTTAATTTTAAGTGAAAGGAATAATTTTGTATTAGAAAGCTTTCTAAAAGGCCTGAGCTAATCATACAAGAATAGTAGTTTGGTATTTTCCTTGCAGCTTCTTTTATTAAGAAAGGATATGCTAAGAGCAGTTAGCATTCATTAGTTCATCACGCACAGGGCAAAGATGAAGTGAATAATGAAAGTGCTTGTGTGGTTTTATTTTTATTTACAGAATTATGTATATTGTCTTATGTCTGTTCTATTTAGATAGCAAGAGTTAGATGCATTTCACAAATCTTTCTCTTGCCTAATCACATACAGGTTTCTCCAAGCACAGTATAGAAATTGTTTTTTAATTTTATACATTTCTGACTATTAGAAAAAGACTTTTACTTCAACATATTTCATGCACAATACCTGGCCTTCAGGGAACAGCATGGTTGGACTGAACCTACTCAATTATAGATTGCATCCCTGTTTAATTTATTAGCCACCTGTTTCATTTTTACAGGATTATGGAAAAAATTAGGATGCCATTAACATATATACAATATCTGTACTCTGAATTTTCAGAGGAATTTTTCCAATTAGATAAAACCTCTAAAATTAAGCTGAAATTAAGGTTTAATAAATATTTATAACTTTAAAGATTAAATATAAATTTCATCTCAGTTTCTGTCTTCAGCATAATATCTTTTTTATTAGAAAAATCTAAAACAAATGAAGAAAAACCATGCCAAGAATTCTTGAAAACTTGAGTTGGTTTAATGCCAATAGAAAAAGAAGTACTGCAATACTTGAAATTTCACTTCCCTGTCTTAGTTCAAGAGCACTGTAAGTGCCAACAGTAGGAAGTGTAACTTCAGTGAAGGTGAAATAGCTGTGGATATGTTGGATAAACACCTTGAATGAAAGGTGGTATGCTGTTACTGATCTTGATCTTACAATAGAACAGCAAGCTCTGATGCCTCAGAGTATGCCCATAAAACAGATAACGTTTCTGACTTACATTTGATGAAGCATGTGTACGTGCATACACATACACAATTAGTGCTTATGATCAATCAATCATTCTATAGTTTTGACTATCAGGAAAAATTTACCTTATCCCGGAATCTGGACTATTTTATTGTTTATTTTCTGTGATGATTGGATAGTCTCTGAAGCTCTGTAGTGATGATTTCCTGGATTGTCAGGGTGACAGAGTTCAGGGCAAAACTCGTTGGCTTGAAACGTGAGCTTGTCTGTTTGAAACCTTACATTATGATGCTGACAAAAACAATACCAAGCTATCTTTGCCAAATTTTCCCTGACATTTTGGATTTCTCTCATGATATTCTCAAAGATTATATTTTGTGATAATCCATAAATGGTGTATCCCTCTCAAAAAGAGTCACTGGAAGCATCACTCCTTGTAATATGTGAACACTTACCATCCTGGAGGTATGAAATGTAAGCTTTCCTGAGCAGCTTTTGAGATCTGGCTGCCGGCTCCTAGTCATCCCACTGGTAATACCAGTAACAGCTTCCAGTCCTGGCAAGGAACAGTTGTCTATCTTATCCTATTACTTGGAGATTATCAGGCCTTGGCAAGGGATGCTAAAACAGAAGATGACAAATTCTAGGGAGGAAACAGGGTTTGACTTTCAATATTGTCTGCTATGTTTATTCATAATACAAAATGTTCATTTGAGCTGTGTCAAAAATGTCTGCTTGTTTCCTATAATTTAGTTTAAACATCCCCAAGTACAGAATATAGAGTAGGTATATTTGTTATTTCATTTCTTGTGATTTAACAGCAATTTTTAATTTCTTACAAATACAGACTAATATATTTCTCAAAATATTGTTATAACTTGTGAGTTTTCCTTAATATAAATGAGAGAACTAATGTGCAGTATCTTTCCATCAAGTTAAATAGTTCCAAACTGCTGGGATCAGGTTTTGAGTGTGCCCAATGACCCATAATTATAATGTTAGCCATTTTGATCTCTTGGTGTTTTCATGATATAATCTAATGTGCTAACATCTTTCTTCATAAGAATAAATGAAAACCTTTGTATATGTGTGTTAAGATAACTAAATAGTTCATGTGAAGGCTTGTCCAAACATCATTCTGTATTTTGATTAATGTTAATTTATATTTTCATATTATGTGTCTAATTTATCCCATAGTACTTGCATGTCATTTATATATGTTCAACTACTGTCTGAAGCCATGTCACCTAACAAAGCAACAACATACAAATTATGTAGTTAAACATGGCAGAAATAAGTAAGTACTATTTTTTTATATACAAGACCCTTTTTATTTTAATTTTCTGAGGTCACATGAGCTTTTTTATTATTTGACATCATTTAAGTAAATTTTATTCGTTCTCCTTAATCTAGCTCCTCAAATTCCTTTTCCCCATGCTTCTTTAAAAAAAAAAAATCATGGCCCCTTTAGTAATTATCGTGTGTGTGTGTGTGTGTTTGTGTGTGTGTGTCCTACTGAGTCCTACTAGAGTCACCTGCATGTACATGGACCTACCTCTTAAACTCAGCCAACCTATCAAGGGCCTTCTCCCTCAACAGTCATTGACTGACTGCAGTTCATCTAGGGAGTAGGGCCTGTTTTATGCAACTTGATAGATACATAAGTAATTTCATTTATTATATGTGAACATCTAGTTTTTTTCAGCACCATTCATTGAAAAATTTTTTCTTAACTCCAACATATATCTTTGGCATCTTTATCAAATATTAAAAGGCTGAAGTTATGTGTACTCATGCTTGGGTCTTGATTTGTTCCATTTGTCTACATGTCTGTCTTTGTGTTAGTACTATATGGCATTTATTATAAAATAGCTCTAATATATCTTGAACTTTGTAATAGTAATACATTCAATGTTCTTTTCTCTCAGGACTGCTTATGTTCTCAGAAGCCTTTTATGTTCCCATACAAATCCTAAGATGGATTTTTAAATTTTTCTGTGAGGAATGTTCTAGGTATTTTGAATGGATTGATGCTGAATATGGTATGAATCTGTGCTTTTGGTATGATGCTCATTTTCACAATATTAATTCTACCAACTCATTCATTATCATGAAATTTCTTTTCATTTTCTAGTGTCTTTCTAAATCTCTTCAGAGATTTGAAGCTTTTATTGTAGAAACCCTCCTGGGCTATGTTTTTTACTGACTAGTTTTAGGTCAACTTGACACAGCTATAGTCCTCTGAGAGGAGGGAATCTCAGTTGGGAATAAACCTCCAGAAGACTAATATGGAAGCAGAAAAACTTGTAACTTGTATAGTATTTTTTTTTTTTTAGTTAGCCAGCACTGTGTAAGAGCCTAGCCCACTGTGAGTGGTACCACTCTGAGCTAGTGGCTCTGGGTGCTTTAAGAAAATATACTGAGAAAACCAAATGAAGGAAACCAGCCTAGAAAAAACGTCTATTCCTTTGTATCAGCTCCTGTCTCTAGGTTTCCACCTTGCTTGAGTTCCTGTTCTCACTTCCTTAGATGATGAACTGTGAGGCAGAGTAGAATAGACCCTTCCTCCCAGAGCTCTGGTCATGACACTTTATCACAGGAACTATAATCCTAGCTAAGACAAAGTCATACCAGTATTATGGAGTGTTGCTGTGACAGACCTGATTGTGTTGTTTTGTGGAGAACCATGAAAGGATTTTAAAACTTGGGGGTAAACAAGCCATTCAGTGTTGAGAGCTCAGTGGACTGTTATGTAGTTGCTTAGAAGATGAGACTGTTGACAGTGATGAAGACAGTGGACACCTGACTTGTGAAGTTCCAGAGGGAAGTTTAAGAGTCTCTTAAAGACTCTATCTGGACAATAGCATATCTATAGTTACAGATCAGTAGTTCTGGTTGGCTGAGTCTGAAGAATCAGCAGTGATCAACAAGATACTAAAATGAAACCTTTATTTTTTTCTGGGATAATGATGTTGATCAGCTAGCTAGAGCTAAGAAATGACAAGCAATTGGAGCGGTGAAATTGGTGGTGATTAAGAACAAACAGTATCACTGAGATGAAGTCTTCTGGGAACGGTTACCTTAGAGCATAGAGAAGCTGTGTTCCAGAGACAACCAAGGTTGTACCTTGAGTTGACAGTCCAACTTGGTAATGTAAGAGTCACCCATATGCTACTGGTTTTGAAAACATGAAGGAGTCATGGAGAGCAGCTGAGGCTTGGCACTGTGTCGCAAGGATGGATCCATTGAAGAGAGCCCTGTAGATGAACACACAGCCTAGCTACAAGAGATCAAAGATTTTGGAGATGCCAGACATGGCACTGCCAAGAGAGCAGTAGTTTCAAGGGGAGCCAGCCTAAGTTTAGGAGACAATGGGTGTGCTCCAGAGGGTGGAGCCAGAGAAGTGACTTAGGCACTTTGGAGGAGCCTAGATAATTATAAGTGGATTCCAAACCTTGAACTATGAGTTATTTTCAAAGTTAGTTTTCAGTTTTGTTTTGATTTGATAGTTACTATGCCCTGGTTCTTCTTCCTTGAAATAAGAAAGTATTTACCATATTTGTTTATTTTATAAGAGCCAAGTTTGGGGATTTTGTTTGTTTGTTTACTTGGTTGGTTGGTTGGTTGGTTGGTTGGTTTGGGCTTTGTTTTTTTCTTAAGATTGTAGAAAGGGTGGCACCATTTTATTTGTAGCATAAAATACTGACAATTGCAGAGAAACATTCCCTTGAGGTTGACATAAGACATAGCTCATGTATTGGGCTAGCCTGACTGATCAGCACACTATAGGATTATTCCTGTCTTGCCTCCCTAGTGCTGGAATTATAAGGACCAAATGCCACACTTGACATCTTTCTCTGAGTTCTAGGAATCAGACTCTGGTCATCTAACCTACAAGGTAGGATCTTTACCTATTTAACTATTGGCCTAACCCTCTTGCTGTAGTTTTAATTTATATTATACAAAGATAATATTTAGCCTACTTCAAAAGTTCGTTAGGCTCTGAAATAGAAAGTGCCCAAAATAAATTTAATTCTTATCAGAATTAAATTCGCCCATTAAACTAACCTCACTTTTGTAAAAGAGAAATAATTAATTTCCCAAGATTTTCCATTAGAAAACACCTGATATTGCAGACATATATGTCTAGCTTCCACCCATTAACTCATGCTTGAGATAGAGAGGTTATTAAAATTACTATTTGTCATTCTACCAAGAGCTCAATTTATTGAAAACATTTTTTCAGATCCTTGGTCTTCTCCTCAATGAAAGTGTTTTTATGCTGTAGTTTTTCCCTTTTTTTGAAAATAGATTATTTTTCTTACACTATATCCTGTTACAGTTCCTCCTCTCTCATCTCCTCACACTTCCACCCACCTTCCCTGCTCTCTGGATCCAATCCCTTTCTGTCTTTCATTAGGAAAGAACAGGCTCAGCCATCTTATTATATAGTGAGAAGGTTAGACTCACAATAAAAAATATGAGACCTAAGGTTTTTTTTGTTTTTGTTTTTTTGTTTTGTTTTGTTTTGTTTTTAAGAGAGAAAACTTTAAAAGTATATACATTTATAGGCCTGAGGGACTTTTTAAAGTTGTAAAATGTTTTATATTGTATTGTAGACATCAGTGTATGATCTTGGGGATGATTAAGAAAGAAAAGGTTATGGCTAAACAGTGATGTACTTGTGTCAAGTTGACAAGACATCAACTGTCCTGGCTAGTTTTATGTCAATTTCAGAAAAAAACAAGACAGATTTTGACCTAGATACTTCATTTTCATTGATAAAATTGTAAATTAGAGTGTGTCTATAATATCTATTCCAGTGTATTATTTTGTTTGTATATAGAAAGACTAGTGATTTTAATGCTGGTATTATAACCTGCTTGTTGGCGAAAATCATTTATTGTTTTTTAATTCTTTCTGGTGAAAGCTTTGGGACCTATAATGTATATAATACCATGTCATCTGCCAACAGGAACAATTGATCTTCTTTTTCTATTCATTTCACTTTAATTTTCTGCTCTTGCCTTATTGCTCTGGCTAATGCTTCCAACATTATATTTAAAAGGAGAGTAGTAAACAGTGGACGACTCATTTTAATGAAGTCATTTCAATATTTTCTCCATTTATGAGAGTGTTGCCTGCCATATTGTCATAAATAGCCTTTGTTGTGTTGAGATCCACTCCACATAGGCCCACTCTATTTATGACTTATATTATAAAAGCAGGATTGGATTTTGTCAAAGGTTTTTGTTTGTTTGTTTTTTGGGGTTTTTTTTTTTTGGTTTTCTTTTGAGGGGGGTTGTATGAGACAGGGTTTCTCTGTATAGCCCTGGCTGTCCTGGAATTCACTTTGTAGACCAGGCTATTCTCGACCTCAGAAATCCACCTACCTCTGCCTCCCGAGTGCTGGGATTAAAGGCGTGCACAAAGGTTTTTTTCTCTGCTTCTATTGCAATAATTATTGATATTTGTCTGTGCATATATATGATTTATTGCATCCATCGACTTATATATGTTGGGTCAGGACTACATATATGGGATAAAAACCAACTTGATCACAATTAATGATCATTTTGTTATTTAGCTTGCTATCATTTTCTTGACAAATTTGAATCTATGTTGGGGATACAGTGTGGAGCTGCTTTTGCTTTATTTAATCAAAACATGTTTGTCATTAGACTCATAATGGCTTCCTACAGTGAGATTACTGCTGACCTCTGTTTCTTTCTTTTGGCATTTTTGCTGTTTTGAAAGTTTGAGAGAGATTGCTTGTATCTCTTCTTTAAGCAGCTGGTAGAACTCTACTGTGAATCTACATGTATCTGGACTTTTTTTCTCCAGAAAGGTTTCATTGTGAGATCTTCCCTTCCCCCAACCCCTTACTAGGTACTTAACATCTGTGGGTTTTCTAATCACAGCACATGTTTGTAAACTTTAACATGTAATATTTAAATAGAAGAGAAAGCATACACTACTTGTCTTTTGGAGTGTTGGTTGCCTCACTCAGAATGATTTTTTTCCTAGCTCCATTTATTTACCTGCAGGTTTTATAATTTCATTTTTCTTAGCATTTAAATATGACATTGTTACAAATTGACCACATTTTCATTATCCATTTATCCACTTATGGACATCTAGACTCTTTCCAACTTCTGGCTGTTATGAATAGAGCATCAAGGTACATGATTGAGCAAGTGTATTTGCAGCAGTATATAGAGTCCTTTGAGTATGTGCCCGAGAGTGGAATAGCTGAATCTTGAGTTATGTCAATTCTGTTTCCTGAGAGGTTTCCCCACTGATTTCCATATTGTCTGTACGAGTTTGCCCTTCAGCCTTAGTAAGTGGTCCCCTTACTCCACCTCTTTGCCAGCATGTACTGTTATTTGTTTTGTTGATATTGGCCATTATGACTGGAGTAAGTTGAAATATCAAAGCTGTTTTAATTATCATTTCTCTGATGGAAAAGCAAGGAAATAATGAGAGAGAAGGGTAAAGAGAATATGGGTAGAAGAAAACAAACATTCAAGGCTTTTTTCAAAAACAACGTATTGAAACCTGCTACAAACTACATTATTTATATTGTAATACTAGGATATTTCTAATGCTGTATCAAAAATTAATCTAAATCGAGTCATTGAACAATTACAGAAGACAATGCCTCATTTAGCCACCCAATACTACCAAATAAAACCTCCAGTGGCAGAAGTAGATTATATCTTGTTGAGTTATTGGCCAATGGTGTCTAATGGAACCACATAATCAAACTCTGCTGCCAAGGCTATTACAAGGCTCTCCACAACCTGGTGGTAAAACCTTACTGATGAAACAAACTCTTAATGTCACAGAAAATTCCAGCTGGCACCCAACTAGAAGATTAAGCCTTTTTGACTATACATCAGTGTCTTACTCAACTCTCGTCAGAAAAAATTCTTTTTGCAGTACATGGGAATTAACAGAAACTCACAACTGGACAATGTGGAGACATCAAGAACATTCAGTCTTACAAATGGGATGTCTTCCTCAAACCCATCACCTCAAGATTCAGAACCTATGTGAAAGAGGAGGGAGATAGACTGTAAGAGAGAAGGAGATGTGTTACTACAAAAACCAAATAAACAAACAAAAAAATGGGGTCTTCTAGACACAATAGGTGTTATGCACAAATGAGCTCACAGAGACTGTAGCAGCACACATAAGTCTTGTAGAAGTTCAATCCAGACTAGTTCTTTGAACTAGATGGAGAAGTGGATATGTGGCCTCAGATCTATTTGAGCAACTATTTACAACTGATACCTGCTAGTTCATGGAAAATCAACTTCATCAATAGAGTATCACTGGGCATATCAACAAACTCCAAAGCCGATGGTATGTGTGTGTGAGAGAGAGAGGGGGTGGGGTGTGGAGAAAGAGAGGGAACTTTTGTTTGATTTTGGCATTTTTTTTGTCTTATTGCTTTTTTATTTGAAAATTTCAATTTTTGTTTTGTGAATTTTTTTAAAGTGGGGGAGAGAGATGATAAAACTGTATGGATTTGGATATGGTAAATACTTTAGAAACATTTTAGAGGAAAATGATAAAATATGTTGCATAAATATTTGAAGAAAAATAGTAGTAGATTTAAACTGCATACAAAAATAAAAAATAAATATAGTTAACTTACCTTTCTCAATGTAATTTTTGGTTAGCATTTTTTTATGAAATAATAAATTGTTCATTCAAATACTATATACAATATCTTAATTAAAATGAGATAATTTATAAAAATTCCTCCATACAAAGTAGCAAACTATGTCATTTGTGAGAATCATTTCGCCACATGCACTTATATTAATCATCATGTTGTGCACCTTACATTCATACAAATTTAGTTGTAAATTCTGCCCCAGTAAAACTAAAAAAGACACAGGATACAGAGTAACCGCCTGCTGTTTAATCTGTCAATGTACATGTATAGGTATCCTATCTGTTTGAAAATATGGAAGATCAGTCATTTGAATTCAGTTTTATCTAATTTTAAAGTCATCTCCAGATGGTGTAAGGTATTCAACTTGTTCTTCACAAATGCATGGCCTTACGTAAAGTGCCTTTTTGAAAGTAAATGACATGAGAGTATAGAAACCAGCTGTAAGAACTATTTTTGAGCCTTCCCTGTGAAGACACAAGGAAAGGATGGGGTAAACGACAGTTTTCTTAGTTCAAGCTCACTTACAAAAAAAAAAAAAAATTGACATTATAAAAAGGAAGTCCTTTTGCAACTCAAACAATCCCCTCCTCTGCTAAAGGTCTGTTTCAGTTGTCAATATAGTCTTGATTTATCTGTGGTAGTCTGGTTGAATGAAGAAATATATCCATGTATTTATGATTTTCTAAGTTAATGGAGTACAAAATTATATATATATATATACATATTTATATATACACATATAGACATACATATATATACATATATATACATATACACACACATACACACATATAGATATGATATTTATTTACATTTCAAATGTTATCCCCTTTCCTGGTTTCCCCTCTGGAAACCCTGAATTCCATCTCCTTCCTCCTGCTTCTATGAGGGTGCTCCCCTACCCACCCATTCCCACCTCACCACCCTGGCACTCCCCTACACTGAGCATTGAGCCTTCACAAAACCAAGGGCCTCTCCTCCCATGGATGCCAGACAATGGCATCCTCTGTTACATATGCAGCTGGAGCCATAGGTCCCTCCATGTGTACTCTTTGGTTGGTGGTTTAGTCCCTGGGAGTTCTGGGGGCTCTGATTGGTTCATATTGTTGTTCTTCTTAGAGGGTTGCAAACCCCTTCAACTCCTTCAGTCCTTTCTCTAACTCCTCCATTGGGGGCCCCATGCTCAGTTCAATGGTTTGCTGTGAACATCCATTTCTGTATTTGTCAGGCTCTGGAAGAGCCCCTCAGGAGACAGCTATATCAGGCTCCTGTCAGCAATCACTTCTTGGCATCTGCAATAGTGTCTGAGTTTGGTATCTGTATATGGGATGGATCCCCAGGTGGGAGAGTCTCTGAATGGACTCTCCTTCATTATTTTTTGGTGTCTTAAATCTTTCTATTTCTAATTTCTATTAGAGAGTTGAAACTATTGAGTTACCATGGAAAGTATGTATAGGTTGCAGTAATTTTGACCTTTTTTTTTTTTTTGCTTGTTTGTATTTCAATAAATTATAGTTTCATGAGAAAATCTGTCTTTCAAGAGTCTTAGCTGAGCTTATTATTCTCTTGCTTCCTGAATGGATACTAGTGGTCTTTTTTGCATTTTGTTATTACATGTGAATTTTTATGGCGTTTGATTCAGGAAATTTTTTCTTTCTCATTCAGCTATGGCAAATAGTTTTGCTAGCTACATAAGTCTAGGTTGTCAGTCATGGTCTTTTATAACTTGTATTTTCAGTGTTCTTTAAAAGGAAATCAACTAACAAGCCATTGTTGCCCACCTATATTCAAGTATTTCAGTTTTATCATGTTGACTACCAGTTGACTTGTTTGTGTAGTTGGTATTTTTTTCTACAAAATTAAGGGCCTTTAAAAAAATGTATTAGGCATTATCTCCTGTCTTCCTCCTTTTCATTTTCTTTCTTCCCGTTTTGTCTTCAGTAACACATATTGTGAGCGTTGGGTATGATCCACAGATCTCTAAGATTGGATACTATGTTCTGCCATCATTATCAAAATCTTCCTGTGGAGCTAGGTTTTCACATTGTCTATGTACTGGATAGATTGTTTTTCAACTTATCATGATCTTCGAGCAACAGACAGGAGAGAAAGGGGAGGGAGAGAGACTAGTCCAGGGATGGGAGAGAGACTAGTTCAGGGATGGGCCTTTGAAACCTCAAAGTCCACCTCTTCTTTCTGCAGTGACTTAAAAAGTTGATGACCATTTCATATGTCAGTCAGTCATTCCTATACCTTTGAAAAATTACCATTGAAATTCTTTGCCAATTTTTAATCCTGTTATTTTTCTCTACTTATGGAGCCATTCATATATTCTAAATTTTATTACACACACACACATATATATACTTTGACTCTTCTTTATGCCATGAAGGACTTTTAAGCCAACTCATTCTCATTCATTTGTCTTTACTCTTGTTGGCTACACTGTCAGAGACTAATCTATGAACACATTCATAGAACAATATTACAGATCATTTTTCTTAGGTTTCATGTGTATATGTGCACATGTACATGCATGTATCTCTGTGTGTGTATGTGTGTGTGTGTGTGTGTGTGTATGAGAGAGAGAGAGAGAGAGAGAGAGAGAGATGTGCCTGCCTGTCTGCCTGTGTTCTAGGCTAGATAAAGCTAGCTATATCATAAAGGTTTTTTTTCGGGGGGTGGGGGGTAGGATGTAGAGATGGCCCAGCAGTTAAGAGGACTGACTATTCTTCCAGAAGTCCCGAGCTCCATTCCCAGCAACCACTTAGTGGCTCACAATCATCTGTAATGGGATCAGATGCCCTCTTCTGGCATGTCTGGAGACAGCTAAAGTGTGTATATTTATACATACAATAGATAAATAAATCTAAAAAAAAAATTTCCCACACAAGATTTATCTTCAAACTTCAAACCTATAATCTCAGAACTTAGGAGGTTGAAGCACAAGTACTGTAAGCTGGAAATCACAACCTTTATCAAAGGATAAATTCTGAAAAGTTTGTAAAAGGCTCATGAAATATAAATAAACATTACAACCATGTTATATAACTAAAGAACAACGTGGGTGTGACAGTGCATATCTATAATACAGATGAGAGAAGACCATGAGTCAAGGCCAAAATGGGATACATAAGAAGAGCCTCTTCCCCAACCCAAATAAACCAAAGAAATAGTATAATAAAGCAAGACAGAATTTATGTAGAAAAATAGTTAAAATTTGATGATGAAAATTGATATTATTACAAGAACACTACCTAATCTATTGGCACAAATAAATATATAACTTAGAAATCATATAACACCTCAAATTTGTACAAAGTTCTTAAAATAACTGAAAACTGAAGAAGAGATGAATGCTGGTAAAATTTTATTATTTACATAAAGTCATATACACAGTAGGACAGAGCAAAACAAGAAATTTTTTTGGATAATAAGTCAAGTAATGCTTGAACCAACTGATCAAATAGCTGCTAGACCTATTGCAGAGATTAGAAAAACTAAGGCTTACACATGGGAATGGTGTTCACTGTCTCTGAAGCTTTCCATAGTTAGCTGTGCACCTTCTCTATTTCATACCCTATATTCTTTCCACCATTATTTGCATCTTTCCAAAAGTCTGTAAAAAGATAAATTTGAAAAGCTATGGTCATGAAGCTATTTCTTAATGCTCTATTTCATTAAATATCAGAATTATTGTAAAGCCAACTCAGACAGCTTATGGAAATTTCTTTCCTTAAATATGTGGCTGATGGCTTGCATATAACTAATGGTTTCCAGACATCATTTGTAATTTCTAAATGGTTGAGCTCTACTTGCTAAATGATTTTAAATGGTGCAACATCACAATAATTGACAGAGATCTATTAATAACATTTCCTTCCAAATGTGTAAATGTCTTCTCAGCTAGCAGCTTCACATAAGCCAACACAGACAAGTTAAGGACTGCCTAATAATTGTTTAGAGATCATTTTATGTTTGTCCTTATGCTTGTTGTAGTATCAAAAGGTACCTAAGTGAATAAAGGTGCCCGGTACCAAGTCCGATAATCTGAGTTCAATCTAAAAGATCCACATGGTAGAATCAGAACTGACATCACCTGCAAACTGTCCTCTGAGATTCTAGAAAATGAATTCAGTGTTTTAGCTTTCAGTTGTTTTATCCTAAAATGAAATAAATATATATAATTGTTCAGCTGTAAGAGCATTGATTTCTGTATCCTCTGAGTCAACAGAATCCTTTTACTTAATTCAAAACAATAACAAGTTACAATATGTATACAGTTAACTTGAAAAGTAAGGTAGGACAAAGTGGGGGAAACCAAAACCAAAAGAACAAAGAAAAGCCTGTGTGCCCCTTGTACTATGTTGTGGTTTGCTATATACAAAGAGACAAATGAAAGCCCTGACCTCAAAGACAAAAGCTACTAAAGATGACCTGTTTTGTAGTTTTCTGTCCCCACTTCAGTCTTCCAAAGCTTCGCTGATAAGAACTACTACAGAACCATACACCAGTTAGTTTGCTTTGCCTTTGTGCATTACCCGACACATGGATGTTGTTACAAATTCCATATTTACATCTAATTCCATGGAAAACATATTTTCTCTCTTCTCTAAACATAATAATAATGATAATAAAAAACATAATTTCTTCTGGAGAGTAAAGTCTTTTTGTTTTCCCCCTTTTTACAATAGAGTTTTCAGCTGATAATTTTCAATTGATAGCAAATTATTTTAAATACTTAACTTTGTGGGCTTTAGTATGCATAAGTACTTTTCCTATAATTTATGGCCCTATTATAATCCTAGCTATTCTTTATGCAGTTCTTTGACAGTCATTCAAAGAATCCTTCAGGACAAATAGAAGCAGGTAGTGATTGTGGGAGTTGAAATAATTAGGTAAGAGACTCCTGGCTCTGCAATACTTCCTAGAACCAAATGGTGATGGATGTTCCCACATGCACAGGGCAAAAGGATTGACAAAGTACAGGCAATAGCAACCTCAGAGTAGGACTCTTATTAGCTGGGAAAGGACTGATGGTTACATCAGTTAAGGTGGAAGTGGGGCTAGGGGATCACATTTGATTTACCAGTTAGAGGACTGAAGTTTAAGACTGGCAGAAAGCCATTCTAAAAATTGCTTGTCAGGCTTGCACTGGACCCAAGAACCCAAAAATCAGAGTGATAGGTGTATAGATAAATAATTGAGAGGCTTACATCACCTAGAGTGTAGGTCTGTGTGCTAGTTAATGTCAACATGACCAAGCTAAAGGAAAGAACCTCAGGTGAGAAAATGCCTCCTTTTTCAGCTGGAAGGCATTTTCCTAATTAGCAGTTGATGGAAGGAAGGTTCACCCTATTGTGGGTGGCACCATCCCTGAGCTGTTGGTTCTGGGTTCTATAAGAAGGCAGTAGGCTTGATGCCCCCAGTGTAAGCAAATGCCAGGGTGGCGGTGAGGTGGGAGTGGGTGGGTGGGTGAGCAACCTCATAGAGGCAGAAGGGGGGGGTTGTGGAAGGGAAACAGTGAAAGGGATAACATTTGTAATGTATATAAATAAAATATCCAATTTATTTTTTTAAGGAGGCAGAGGAAACCCTCAGGAAGCAGCACATGTACACACACACACACACACACACACACACACACATACACACACATACACACTGCATGGCCTGTATATTTCCTCCTGCTTCAGGTTCCTGCCCTGATTGAGTTCCTGTCCTGACTTCCTTCAGTGGCATGATCTGAAAGTATAAGAAAAATAAACCTTTTCCTCCCCAGATGTGCTTTTGTTCATGATGGCTCATCATAGGGATAGTAACCCTGACTAAGATACGTTAGTACCAGAGGTGAGCTGTTGGTGTGACAGACCTGACCATGATTTTTTTTCCAAGATTGTTGGGAAAAGGATGTTGGAACTTTGGGCTAAAAATTCACTGAGTGTTCAAGCACAGTAAGCTTTTCTTCGAGAGCTTGGAACATGAGAATGTTGAAAGCGATGCATAAGACCTAGCGTGTGAGGTTTCAGGGGGAACTTTGAGAGCCCCTGAAGACTCTTCTCGGTGCCCTTTACTATTTTGAATTAAGATTCTATGGTTCTCCTCAGCTGGGGCTGAAGAGTCAGCCTTGAGTAGCAAAAGACCACTGAAGTAAAATCCTTGCCTTACTGGGACAATTGATGCCGATGAGCTGGAGATAAGAAATGGGTGGTGATTAAGAGCAGACTCACATCCATGAGGTGCAAGCTTCTGCGAAGGCTTTCCTCGGCTCCTCACCCAGAAACTGTACTCCAGAAGTAGATCAAGCTTGTACCTCGTGCTGGCAGCTGGACTTAGTCATATGTAAGAGTCACCAGGTAGCCGGTTTTGAAGGTATGAGGGGCCATGGAGAGCAGCATCAGGCTTGTCGCTGTGTGTCAGGGGTGTCAAATGAGGCTATTGGCGAAAGTGCAGCACATCTGCCTCAGAAGAACCAAGTCTTTTAGAAGTAACGGTATTATGGGATGACCACCAAGCACAATAGTGAAGATGGAGCAGAGCCAGACTGAGCCTAGGAGACAATCTGGGTATGTGGAGAGAAAGAAGTGACCCAAGTCCTTTCAAGGGTTTGGGGGAGTACAGAAGACCATGAGTGAATCCTAGAGAGTACGTTTTTTATTCTTTTGCAGTTTAATTTTTCTTTCTTGAAGTAAGGAAATGTTTAATTTATTTATTTATTTTTTTACCAGGGCCCATGTTTGAGGGAATAACTTGAATTTTAAAAGACTCTGAATTTTAAAAAAGACAGAACTTTTAACTGTTTGGATTTTAAAGACTGTAAGACTTTTAAAATTTGGAGTATTTCATATTGTGGTGTTCATAGTAATGCAAGGATAAGTATGAAAGGAAAAGTTGTGGCTTAATACTAGCCTCTTTGCTTGTCAAGTTTACAAAGGGTAGGTTGTTTTGGGTCCTGTTAAGTTAACTTGACACAAGCTAGAATAACTGGAAAGGAAGCAAATTCAATTAATAAAATTACTTCATAAGATTTAGCTGTAAGGCATTTTTTTAGTTAGTGGTTGAAGGTGGAAGACATAGCCCATTGTGTGTAATACCATCCCTAGGCTGGTGGTCCTAAGTTCTATGAGAAAGCGGATGAGCAAGCTATAAGGAAGAAACTAGCATACCTGCATGGTCTCTGTATCAGTTCCTGCCTCAGGTTTCTGCCTGAGTCCTTCTGTGATGGACTATGACGTGAAAGTATAATTCAAATAAACACTTTCTTCTCCAACTTGCTTTTGGTCATGGTATTTTATCTATGCAAAAGAAACCCTATCCAAGACTATTTGTTTGGTAGAACTATTTCCTGTTACAGCAAGATTATGCCATCAAGGGATATAAAATCCAGTCTGTTTTATTTTGTTCCATGTCTCCGACACTTTTTTGTTTTTACAGTATAATATAAAATTTCTCCCTTTGCTGTGTTTTATAAAAAAGAAAAAGAGGGAAGGGATATGTTTGGTGAGAGCACTGGAACAGTGTGGGGGAAGGACATGGCTCTGCTGAGGCATCCCTTCCCCCTCAGGAACCAACCACACAAGAAGTATAGTATAGAATAGAGTTTATTTAGAGCAAGGGGAAGGGAATTGAGGGGGTAGTAGAGACAGAGAAAGGCAGAAAGAGAGAGAGAGAGAGAGAGGGAGAGGGAGGGAGAGGGAGAGGGAGAGGGAGAGGGAGAGGGAGAGGGAGAGGGAGAGGGAGAGGGAGAGGGAGAGGGAGAGGGAGAGGGAGAGGGAGAGGGAGAGGGAGAGGGAGAGGGAGAGGGAGAGGGAGAGGGAGAGGGAGAGGGGGTAAGGAGGAGGAGGAGGAGGAGGAGAGACCAGTTATGAGCACTTAGAAAAAGTAATGGAGAGAGGAGTAATGGGGAGAGAAAGGACAAAGGGGGAAGAAGAAAAGAGAGCAAGAGTGAGAGAGGAGGGGGCAAGCAGCCCCTTTTTTGATTAGTCAGGCATTCCTGGCTATTGCCAGGTAACTGTGGGGTGGAGCCTACAAAGAATGCTAACATGCTTCCCTTTACCCCCTTCATACACTGCCATGCAATCTCTCAAATTCATGGTATCTTTTTTCATTAATTATTATTGTATGTATATTTGAATGGATGGATGGATAGATGATAGCTGATTGACAGATGATAGAAAGTTGCTAGATATATGATAGATATATTGATAGATAATAGGATGAAAGATAGATGATAGATAGATAGATAGATAGATAGATAGATAGATAGATATAAGTTGATAATTTCTCAATATAATCTGCTCAGTGGTCATTGTATATAATGCTACTTGTATGTTTTCAGGGCTGACCATTTGGCAATGAACAATCAATAGGAATGCTCTTACATGTGTTTTTATAACTCAAAATCTAAGTGGCTAGTGATTTAGATAGCAGTCCTGAACATTTGTTTTACAACCAAGGACCAGAGTTTGCATCCAAATACTCATGCAATCAGTATGTCATCAAACACTGTTCTGTAATCCTATTCTGTAGGGCCAGGAATGGGGGCAGGGTCTCTGATGTAGGAAGATTGCTTGAGGTTTCTATGCTTTCAGACAAAGCTCCAAAAACTGATAGATACCTGTCCTCAAAGGGGAATAGTCATAGAATAGTAAAGAAGGACTCCTGAAATGCTCCTTTTTATTACACAAGTGCACACACACACACACACACACACACACACACACACACACACACACAGAGAGAGAGAGAGAGAGAGAGAGAGAGAGAGGTGGGGGAGAATAAATTATTTAAAACTCAAAATATAATAACTAGGAAAGGATATATTTCATGGTGTTGGAAAGGTTATAACTAACCTGAGGTGCTGTTATGGCCTTTCACTGAAAACCTTTTGGCTTAGAGGCTTAGAGCCCTTTCCCATGATTAAAATTGATTAGCATTTTAGAGGCAGAGGCCCAGTTGTATATACAAGATCTCACAATGTTAATTCACACAAAAGCAAATGGATATTCTGGTTAGAGCGTGACACCTGATGTATATCCTGAAAATGCTTCCTGTCACCTTTTTCCTAGAGAAGCAGATTTGAAATTGTCATGACTTCTTGACTCCATCTCAGCTTTCTTTCTCCCCAGGGAATCCAATCTTCATCAGATGTTCTATAACCATAGCTTTGCTTATTTAATGGGTAGTTTTCAATTTCTATCTTGTAATAGAAAAATTATCACTGTCCTATCTTTCCACATAGATAGAGTCTTCCAGAATTATGGTATATTACTTTTGACTTGCATAGACACCTTAGGCTATGTGTTTATGTGAAGTCAGAGTAGGAGCAAGCACACTTATTCTTCTCTTGGGAGACAATAAAGAATTAAGAAATACAGAGAAGTGATATCCCTTTGAACCAAAGGGATATTTTTTTTCCTAGGCTTAAAAAAAAAACATTTCTGCCTTGATGGGACAGCTCACTTACCATGTCTTACTACAGTCTCAAGAAGGAGCACATTATTTATTTAATTACATCCATATCAAGAGGTAATTCCATCTTAAAAATTAATTTTTGGTGCTTTGGAGTTATTGCACATTAAAAGATAGTCATACAAAAAAAGCATGTGTGTCCTGTCACAAACATTATAAAATTATTGACCTTACACAGCTTCATCTGCACAACTATTGATTTTTTTCTGCCTTTATTTTGACATTTCATGTGATTTCATCTAAGATTCATCACTGTGGAAATGTCAGGTTTGAGGATGTGCTTTTATTGTTTGGGAAGAGCAATCTTAGACATGGTTTACTACTTATCTATTAGAGGCAGTAGGACGGGAGTCATCGATGTTGAAATGACTTCAGCACCAAGTTCTCATACATATTTTCCCAGAGGTTTCCAGGTTGCTCTTTTTTCCATCAAAGAAGTAAATTGGGTTGTCACTGTGGGTTTCAGATGCCAATAATTTCTCACCTCAGGCTCAAAATACTAAGATCGTAAGTACTTTTAATTGAATATGTCCTGGAACATATATGATGCAATAAATTTTATAGAATTTCTAGTAGTTGGTAGAGTTATAGCTATAGTAACAGATTTACAAATACCAGTAGCTGAAGATTCTATAAAAATTAATGCCTTTGTGCTATTTCATCTTTAATGGATTAGACTGTCTAAATTTTAAAGTAAATACTTTGGATTATCTTTTCTTCTTCCCTTTCCCTACTGTAATGGAAAACAAAAGGAATTTTAAAGATCTAAAATTGGATCTGTCCAAACACTTAAAGTAAGTGTCTCTGTTTCACTTAATTAGCTTTTCAGAAATGACATTTACAGTTTGCTTAAAACAACAGAAACAGCAACAACAAAATCAACTGATTAGTGAATAATTTCTGAGAAACAGATTGAACTACAGCCTAAGGGTGTAGCTGAATGGTTGTGAGTGTGGTGGGGAGGTGTAATCTTTGGATCCCCACAGCCAATTGCCTAGAATGTACAATGTTTGTGGTTTATTTCTAGCACTGAGAAAAAGAAGATAGTTAATCAAAGAAAGCATAATGAAATGATTTCCGTTTCATTTATTGATGAATGTGATTCTAGTGACTGGAGATTTTTACTATAATATGCTATCAAATACACTGAGAAATTCATTTCCTGTAATTCTAGGACTCTTAAATGTTTGCACTATCTTGAAACCAAGTCATTGTAACAAAATACAATTACATCTTTAATGGTATTTTTCTTTTAATTCAATTGAAAAGCCTGAGTTTTTAAAGAATGTTTAATGTTTTAATTATGGTGTTTGATTCAGTGAGGAACAGTTTCTCTAATGAGAGCTGGCCTGCATAATGACACACTACAGTGTTTTATTTAACTAATCAGATTTTGCCTTCAATCTCATTGTCTTTTACATATTCAGAGCAAATGCACTTATGCTATCATGTGTATTAATGTTAATTGAAGATATTCAGGTGGATGACAAAGAAAATTAGTCTCCTCGGGTTATCATCTTCCCTTGTAGCTTAAAAAATGAACTTTCAAGAACTGCATATATAAATTTGAACAAAATAGCCTCCTTCACATGTCTATGATAAATTGTGTAAGGATTTGATCCCTACTAATGAGAATGTCTATGATAAAATCTATGTCTCACAAAATGAATTCAAACAATACATAGAATTTTAAAAAGAATTTTTACATTAATTCTGAGATGTAATTCTAATCTATAACTAGGATTTTTAGTAAATTCATTGGTTTTGTTTAGAATAAATTTATTTTGACCAAAAAAAAGCATGATAGAGAAGAGATTTATAGACATAATAGGACAAAGCAAAATATGTAGGTGAAAATCTTATGAACAAACATGTAAATTAAGCTCAAAATACAACATAGTTACTTGAACATGAGAAATGAGGGGACAGTATGTAAAGAAAAACTAAGCTGGTTAGTCTGCATGTCAAATGGCCATGGTTATATAGGACCAGCACCAGATCTATTTCTGCCAAGAGACTTTTCAAAGAAAACACTCTGTCTGTGAAACTTGTGAAATATTTAGAACTATTTGTGCTCTCTGGAATACAGAGCAGTAGAACTTCCCCCCACCACACACACACCCAATGCATGTATTAATTCTTTATTCAAACCACCACATATAAAAGATACTTTAAGAGGTCTGATAAAATTGCAGAACAAATGGTCTGTATTGACTCTAAGCAGAATAAAACAGGAAAGAATGTAAGTGTTCCCACAATGGGACCACAGGGAGAACAAAACACGGTTTACGAAAGCACAAGAGAAATTACAGACTGATACTTTAGCAGACACATAAAAGGCTTAAAGAGAATTGAGAAATGGTGTAGCCACTGGAAATTGCCGCTTAAAATAAGAAGATTCAATGGCGTATTGATTGAAATGTAAATCTGAGGTTGTTTATCATTCAGTTGATGTGTGAACTGAAGCCATTTTTTTTTCTGCTACAAAAGAAAATTCTGGTTCTGATGGTGGCTGAGTGGCCCTCCCTAGCAACAGAAACCTGAGTACCAAGTACCTGTTCATCCTGTCCCACTGTAAACTCCCAGCTTTTTCTCTACTCTGCTTCCTCCCTATGTGCTAATGTGTATTCCAAGTTCTTCACTTAGCAGATCCCAACAAGTAGATGTCTGAGAGCATAGAAGAGCAACCAAAATATTATCTATGCTTCTAGTATTTTTCTCAACCTCAGAGAGCAATGAAAAAATAATTTCTTCTGAATACCACTTGTCAGTTTGCTAAGACATATTCCATTTTTTTCTTGGGGGGGAATGACAAGCACTGAAACAAGTTCTAGCCACATATTCCAGGCCAGATTAAAACTCATAGTTCTCCTGCTTCAGCCTCCTGTATGCTAGGCATGTGCCAGTACACTGGGCCTTTTATGACAGTATTTTTATTTACAACCATTTTAAAGATTTTCTTTTTTGGATACCATTCTTTATTTTTTGAGCATTCAGGAAACAGTGATTAAGACTGATTGTGGAAATGAAAGTTAATTTTCTTTTTTCTTTTTCATTATTTTTTAATTGGGTATTTTCTTTATTTACATTTCCAATGCTACCGCAAAAGTCCCCCAAACTCTCCCCCCCACTACCCCCCCCACTCCCACTTCTTGGCCCTGGTGTATATATATATATACATCCTCATATGGACAAACAACCTCTGACTCTCATTCTATGTAAACTCTTGCCTCAGAGATGCTGTTGCAAAATGTATTTTGAGGACCCAATACTTAGGGCTTTAATGTATTAATTTATGGGCGATCAGCATTCAGCCTGTGACAACTATAAAAAATTCAAGAAAACAGACAAGCATGATGTCACAGGCCGACAATCATAGCACCTGGGAGGCAAAGAAGGAAGAGTGTGTGTTCAAGACCAGGTTAAGGTACATACTGAGACCTATTTTCAAAGAAAGAATCAACAGATCGGGATGCCTCTAGAGGTAGAGCTCTTTCCAGTCTGTCTAATCTCCTCCATTCTGTCTCCTGCAATCCTGTCTTCACATCTCCCTAAAACCTATAGTAATTGGTTAGTTAACACTCAGGGAATTCAGTGGTGTTAGAAGCATTCTTTTCCTACTTCCATCTTGTTCACCTTTGCTTCTGATAATTTTTTATGTCTTTCTCTTATTTTACCAATGAATAAATATTCATTTTTTTCTTATTATTTTAAAGATAGTTTCAATCTTTTATTCTAGAATATTGATTCTGTTACAGTTTGAAAATAAAAATACATAGTGCCGCCGGGCAGTGGTGGTGCACGCCTTTAATCCCAGCACTTGGGAGGCAGAAACAGGCGGGTTTCTGTGTTCGAGGCCAGCCTGGTCTACAGAGTGAGTTCCAGGACAGCCAAGGCTACACAGAGAAACCCTGCCTCGAAAAACCAAAAAAAAAAAAAAAAAAAAAGAGAAGAAAAGAAAAAAATGCATAGTGCCATAAGTTGGACAGTTGGTCCCAGATAGGCTCTACCTTTGGGGAACTACTGGAAACTTTGGGTAGCAGTGTCTAGGCCACAGCAGGCCTGTCGTTGGGAGTACTGTCTTTCTTTGGCCCCTTCTGTTTCACTGTTTCATGCTCTCTGTGTCCTGGAAAGTATGAGATAATAGTTTCTCCCTCACTTTATTTCTGCCACCGGGATGACCTCATTGCCTCAGGCCTAAAACTAAGGAACACAGACATCTCGAAAACCATACCCTGAAATAAATTCTTCATCTTTTAAGCTGGGATTAATTGTCTCAAGTACTCTCAAGTAATCGTTACAGTGCTGAAAAGATTGACACCTGGGTGAGCTTTATGTTTGCACTTTTACCTTTAAGTCAATATTCTCTCTGATGACCAATTATGAACATTTCATTATTTTATAGCAAGTAAATAAAATTTCAGCTCCCAGGGATTCCCTGTTATCTCATTCAGGCTGATTAAAGCACTTATTTTATGTTATGTAAATTGCAACATTTTCTGCTACTACAGAATATTTCATGAGATAGGACTGACCGTGTTCTAATCAGTGTTCAGGTAGGGTAAAGTAACCGCTGTTAAAAGCCTTTGTGAGAACTATGCACAGTGTCAGAATCCTCTGACTCCATGAATTAACTTGGTTTCATATTATGAGCATATTGCATTAAATAAGACTGACCCCTGAACCCTGAATGAATGATTCTAACTTTGTAGTGATCACAAAAGAGGAAAAACATCAACATCTACATCAGAAAAATCACCTACCCAGAAGGTGAAAATTACCTCATGCCCAATTCTTGGGGAAAACTAGATGAAGGGTTCACCCCTAGAAACCAAGAACATGCAGAGCGCCTTACCTTATATAAGAAAGCAGAAATGTGTGCACTTCATGAAAGTCTCAGCTATTTAATCTACAGTCAAGCAGTCTCGGTAGAAACTAGAAGAACATATTCCAGAACAGGAAAATCTTTGCCCACAGCAATGGAGAAAATAATTCTGACTAAGTGTGGAACTGCTGGAAGAGTAGAAATCTGAGTTCTAAGAGATATGACTTGCCTCATCGCAAATTTTCAGAAACTAAATGTGAATGATGTCTTAATTTGCATTAGAATTGCCTAACTGATCCAGGGAAGCTCCTCAGAGCAGTGCTGAGGAGCCAAGCCCTGTGGATTCAAGGGCCTATGTCAATACTTCTCCTATTATAGAGTAGGTTTCAGAGGGTGTGGACTTTACACTTGCAAACACTGTAAATGAGAGTTCTTGCAAATGGAGTAGTCAGCCTTTTATATTATATATATATATATATATATATATATATATATATATATATACATATATATGGCTGAGCCTGGAAATTTTGTTCGTTCTTTCTTTCTTTCTCTCTCTCTCTCTCTCTCTCTCTCTCTCTCTCTCTTCCTCTCTCTCTCTCTCGCTCTCTCCCCCTTCCTTCCTTTTCTTTCTTTTCTTTTCTTTCTTTCTTTTCTTTTCTTTTCTTTTCTTTCTTTTTTCTTTCTTTCTTTCTTTCTTTCTCTCTTTCTCTCCTTCTCTTTCTCTCTCTCTTTCTCTCTTTCTTTCTTTCTTTCTTTCTTTCTTTCTTTCTTTCTTTCTCTCTTTTTATATTTTATTTACATTACAAACAAACATTATCCCCTTTCATAGTTTCCCTTCTGAAACCCCCCTATCCCTTCCCCTTCACCCTCCTCACCAACTCACCCACTCCCTGTTCCTGGCCCTGGAAGTCCCCTATACTGGGGCACAGAACCTTCAAAGAACCAAGGGCCTCTCCTCCCATTGGTGACTGACTAGGCCATCCTCTGCTATATATGCAGCTGGAGCCATGAGTCCCACCATGTGTTTTCTTTGATTGGTTGTTTACTCCCAGGGAGCTTGGGGAGGTACTGGATAGTTCATATTGTTTTTCCTCCTATGGGGCTGCAAACCCCTTCAGCTCCTTGGATACTTTCCCCAGCTACTTCATTGGGTAACAGTGCTCTGTCCAATGGATGGCTGTGAGCATCCACTTCTGTATTTGTCAGGCACTAGTAGAGCCTCTCAGGAGACGGCTATTATCAGGCTCCTGTCAGCAAGCTCTTGTTGGCATCAACAATAGTGTCTGGGTTTGGTGGTTGTTTATGGGATGGATCTCCAGGTGGGGAAGTCTCTGGATGGTCATTCCTTCAGTCTCTGCTTCACACTTTGTCTCTGTAGCTACTTACATGGGTATTGTGTTACCCCTTCTAAGAAGGACTGAAGTATCCACACTTTGGTCTTCCACCTCTTGAGTTTCATGTGTTTTACAAATTGAATCTTGGGTATTCTGAGCTTCTGGGCTAATATCCACTTACCAGTATCACTTTTGAACTCAATTCTATTTTGAATGAACTAGGAATTGTTCATTTTTAATTACAAGAAATAAATTACATTGTTAACTATAAAACCATTTAATACAACCAATTGCATCTATTATACATATATAGCAATGGTGTGTGTTAATATTAAGTTTTCTAAAATACAATTTTCTCTAGACCTTTCTAGTAAAATAGCCCCTCCTTGAAATACACTCCCATTTTCACATAACTTTGGATTCTGTCTTCAATAAAATTTAATTTTGCTTTATACTGTGAAATAAAATACATATGAATGGCTTTATTTTAATATAAACTATGTTGTACTGCCAATATATAGAAGAATTAAATGATGAAAAAGTGACAAACCTCATTTTTAATACTCATTTTAAAAATCAATTCGGAGTAAGTTCATTACATACTACTAATATAAATATCATTTTTCTGAAGACTTAATTATGTTTACTTTAAAAAAAAAAGCTAGAAATGGTCTTTCTAGTTTTAGATGGTATTTTTATTAAAACTATTGTGACTGTATAGGCAATAATAAGAATGCAGAGATTCTTGTTTTCAGACTGACCATTTGGTTTTGAGGAACCAATTCTGTGTTTCCCTGGGAAGACTATTTCTCCCAGTCGTGGCAGTCCTTAGTTGCCTGTAGTTCTTTGTGTATGGTTGGATGCCTTGTGGTTCTTTTCCTATTTGGCATATATACTGTTATTGTCATGGGTCACTTATATTTGAGCAGCCATGTTTGTGAGATTTTATGGGTGTAGCTTCAGATGTTAGAAGGACACATGATCTTACAACAAAGTCCCTGATGTCTATCTCTTACATTCTTTCCAACTTCTTGCACTATGTTCCCTGAGCCTTAGGAATGGAGTATATAGCAAATACATCCATTGGGACCATATGCTACAGTTCTGCATTTCGATTGGTTGTGGTTTCCATCAGTCACAAAGAGAACTTTCCTGGATGAGAGGTTAAGACTTCACTTATCTGTGGGTATAAGAATAAATATTTAGAAGGTAGATGGGGCTTATGCTGGTTTAGTAAAGAAGCAGTTGTAGGCTCTCCCCTTAAGAACTGTCATTTCACTAGCCCTGAGTGTGGCTAGTGAGGCTAGGTATGGAGTAGCAGGCATGATTTCCAATATGTTGAGCAAGTCTTAAGTTTAACCAGAGAATCACTGTTGCCAAGGTATGCAAGCCAATATTGCACACCTAGGGTCATAGTTGCCAGGCTGACTGTTGTGGAACATAGGCATCGTATTTGGATAGGACTATCAAACACATTCTAGAGCCATGCAAGCTAGCCTTTAGAGGAAGCTTTCAAGCTAGCTCCAGCTCTAAAACCCCTCAGTGCCCTGTGTCAAAAATGTATGGTGTCTTCAGCAATAGTAATTTACCTGCCACCTCTAGGAAGCAAACAAGGGCAAGAGCAGTTTCTTTTCGTCATTGGAAGTCTCTTAGACAACAACAACCATCAATAAACTATCCTGTTACCTACTAAATGGCAACATTTTACAAAACAACAATATAATATTACTAGGCTGTTGGCATTACTCTAGCACATCAATTTTATTGAGCTTTCTCCAACTTTTTATTTGCCCCCATGCCATAAAAATATATCAGCTGCAACCCATCAAGGATCCCTAGTATTTTCCTTTATCATCAAATCCCTCTATTTCCTCTCTGCTAGATTTAATCACTCACTGATATTAATGAATCTTCTATTTCTAAAATAGCCATTTAAAATAAGTTCAGAAATGGATTAACATAATTTAAAGTTTTAGGGATTACTTTTTAAAGCTCTACATCATACACTTGATGTAGTTGTTTGTTGTATTTTACTATAGAATGACATTCTACATCACATAAGAGCCCAATGGCTTATTCTATCATTCACTTGCTGTAGATACTTCTTAGCTGATTCTGCTTATTAGGTAGCACATTTATTCACAGATTATTTTTAGAGACTTAAGTTATCATTTCTCAGGGATAAATGATCTGAGGAAAATTCTAAACCTTATGATAATTATATATGTAGGTTTACTAAAAATTGTAAAAATCAATTCAGAGTTACTGTGTCATTGAAAACACCCACAAGTGAATAGCATGACACAGCTTCTCTGACTCCTTTCCAGCATTTAGTGCCATCAGTATCATTTTTTTTTCATTTTAGAGATTACAGTAGATGTTTAGCTATATATTGGTGATTATAATTTGCATTTTCCTGATGGCAAATGGTGTTGACTGTAATTCCAGGATCCTGTTTGCCATCTGTACTCCCCACTGATGGAATGTCGTTTCATGACCCTTTTACATTATCAAACTGATTGCTGGTTCTCTATCTCTGACTCCTGAAAAATATTTAGACATCCTAACTATGATTCGTTGAACACCTAAATTAGTGCAGGTATTTTTGTTTGTCTGTAGCTTGTGTTTGTATTGTTACTAAATGGGTTTTCTTAGAGCAAAAGATTTTAATTTTGTCAATTTGTTATTTGACTCTTTTATGGAATGTTGGGGTCAAACATGAAAGATTATTGCCAAGCCTGATATCCTAAAACCTTGGTATTTCCTTCAATACCATTTTTCAGTTGTATAGTTGTGTGATCTATCTTTAAATATAGTCAAGCTCTTATCTCTGCATGTGATGTCTACTTATTTCGGCATCATATGATAGAAAATTACATTGTACATTATTTCATTGGGTTGTTTCATCTTTTGTCAATACTTGCTTCACAACTGGGGATAGTGACACATAATCTCAATACTCAACTGACTGAAAGAGTAAGATGATGGAAATTTTAAGGCCAGCCTAGATCATGTAGCATACTCAAAGCCAACTAAGACATCAAAATGATACACTCTTAAGAACTTAATATGCACATGCCTATGTGAGTGGGGTTTTGGGTTCTCTTTGATGTTTAATGATTTTTTTTTATATTCACTGTATCCAGTACCACACTATCTCAGTTTTCTTCCCATATGGTTACCAGAGACAGGGAGTTCATTCTTCCCACTTTTTTTCTTAAGATTTTCAAAAATATTTCTAGGGTCTAAAACTCTTGTATAAATTTCAGAATACATTTGGTTATGATTACAAAATACTTTTTATTTTGGTAAGAATTACTTCCCTCTGATCAGCTTTAGAATATTGAGTTTGTATCATATCGAGCCTTCCTATCAATAAATGCAAAGCATCTATTGATGCAAAAAACTATTGCCATAGTTTCCCTTTAGACATCTTTTGATATTTCTAATCAATATTTTACCCTGTAATGCCGCAGAAGAACCTCACTTGGGTCCTCGATCCACGGGCAAAACTCGAGTTCGGTTACAGGAGGGCAAAGAGGCAAAAGTGGGCTGACAAACAGACTCGACACAAGGGAGTGTAGATCTGAATGTAATTTGTCAAATCAAGCATAAAACTTTTTATACAGAAGAAAATAGGGAAGTTGGGTGACACACCAGCAAGGTACAAAGAGGTTACTGGATTCTTACACAAAACAGAGGAATGCAAACTCAGAACTGGCAGGAACCAACTGGGATAAAATTCAATGTTAACATCTGGGATCAAAAACAGCTCCACCTAAGGTCCACTTAATCTTGGAAGCCAGGGGCAAGGGCTTCGTGCAATTGCCATAGTTCCTACTGTAGTCTATTGTATAGTCTACCTTCCCTCTAGTCCATTGTAAATACTTGTATATGGGTGTAACTCAGCTATCTATAGTTCTAAGTATCTACTCTGGTTCCTCCTTAGGTCCCAAACTTCCTTCTTCCTAGATAATGGTAAATTTCTGTTTAGGGCAGTGACTTAGCTAGCCATGCCCAGGGTCGGATCAAGGACTGCCTAGAATCTAACTTAGCTATATGTCAAAATATCAATCCTTAAGAGCACTTGTAATAAATCAATATTAAAGGAAAGCACACAGATCCGTTTACCAACTAAAAGGTTTTCGGGGCCTGTCGTGCTTGTCACTACTGGAGTGGATGTAGCACTGTAAGCCTATAAATGACAGGTTTAGCTGAGATAGTTTGTATATACTTAGTCCAGGAAGAGGCATTGTTTAGAGGTGTGGCCTTGTTGGAGTATGTGTGTCACTGTGGACTTGGGCTTTAAGAACCTTGTCCTAGCTTCCTAGAAGCCAGTCTTCCATTAGTAGCCTTCAGATGAAGATGTAGAACTTCCAGCTCTGTTTATTGTTTTATTAAATAAATGTAGTGAAAGTAGGTATGCTTGACTTACTTATAATCTGAGTCCACATTGAATTTTGTCACATATGTTTTCATATTATTTGATATAATCATGTGGTTTTTGATTTTGGTTTATATTGATATTGTAACTACAAACTAATTTGCAAACACTAAACCAGTCTTCTATCTATTGTATAAATAATATTTGAGGTACATGTTATATTTTTAACACTACTGAAGTCAACAAGAACTTTTTGATATTTGGGTAAATGTTTTTGCATTTATGCTTTTAGACAATGACCAAAATTGTCAAAATTTACAATTTTGAGTTTGTAATTTGTCTTACTGTATTTGTCTCTGAAAGAACCTAGTGGGGAACCCCCCACTCAACTCCCGAATCGGTGTTCACCCAAGAATCACGAACAGAACAGAATGCCTTGATGTAAAAACATGAGGTAGTTTAATGGCAGAGCTCCGGGTTGAAACATATCTCACACAGGAGACAGTGGTTTCGACCCCGAGGCTTGGAAGCTAGGGGTTTTTATAGAAAAGGGGCTGGGGCTGGGGGGACGGATTGGCACAGTTTCACATGATTGGTCCATTTAAACATCAGCAGCCTGTTAACATTTAACTTAGGTCAAAAGGGCAGGAGATAGGGAGGCACCAGGTCAGTCCAGCATGTCATTCTCTTTATCTCTCTTTATCTTTATGGCCAAACAGCCTCAGAAATGTCTTAACGAAGGGCCTGTCCCGGCATGTCCTGATCTGTTCTGCTATGTTCTCAGCCCCAAGTTTCAAAGCTCACAAACAACTCTTTGGGCTATTTGACATACATTACATGAATCACAGGTCTCAAGTTTTATTTCCTTTTATCTCTTCTTTGCATTTCGGGTAATGCTAGCTCCAAACAGTGAAAATAGACATAGCCCTACCTCTTCTTAATGTATACTCCTGGAAAACATTGGGGAAAATCACCATCAAGTATTTGGTATAGTTCTTCAGTGAAACTATTTTATCCAGGCAGTCATTTGTCTTTGAGCTTTCAAATTATGACTTCAAACTCTTGTTAGAAGTCATTAGTTGCTGTTAGTTGGTCAGTCTCTTATATCTTGCTTCATATTAAATAAATTGTAGTTTTAAAGTTTACATTTTTTTAAAAAGTTTATTTTTTCTACATATTCAATTGTGTGTAATTTTATCGACTTTGTTTTTCAAAGCAGCAGCTTTGTCTTATTTTTTTTATTTTTCTATCTTATTGCACCTACTGATTTCTCATATGATCCTAGTATAAATGGAAAAGTATTCTGTATTATTTCAATTTTCTCAAGTCTATTTAGATTAACTTATGGGCAATTAGGCAATCTATATTTTTGAATAATATATATGTATTTAGTTTGGGGCATAAAATGGGCAGCATAGAGACTCAACATTAATTTCTCACAGTTCTGGGTGGTAGAAAGTATGACCAAGATGACAACTGCAATAGATATTGATAAGTTCCCATGACATGTATTGCAGATCATTCCTTTCTCCCTGCAGCATGGCACTGGGAACAAAGAGGGAATGGAAAAAGAGGAGAGAGAAGGGGAGGGGAAAAGTTAGAGAAAGTCAAGGCAAAAAGAAACAGCAACCACAGTGTAGTCTTCTGACCTCTTCTCTACCAAGGTAGCTAATCACATTAAGAATACCTCATCTTTATGATTTCACCTAATCACAATTACTTCTCAGTGGTCCCATCTCTGATACAGTCACCTGGGGAGCTAGGACTTGTATATCTATAATTGATTATTTTGAAGAACCTGTTTAGTCTATCGCAATTCATGCCTTATTTCTGAAAACGTCTATGCCTCTAACATCAAAGTAGAAATATTCCAATCAAAAGATCCCACAAGCCTTAAAGTCCTTTGTGTATAAGGTCTAAACTCTAAAGTACAAACCTTATCTGTATATCATGTAAATCAGAAGTGAGAAAGACTCAAGATATGATTCTTCCCCAGTTACATTCCTTCTTAGCTATGAAATTAGAACAAAATCGAGTGGGGAAACATACTGTATGGGTATAGAACAAACATTCGGTCCCCAAAGAGATCTATATGAAGGAAGAGAGATTCAACACAAATATAAAGCCTAGCAATATGGTTGAATTTGTAAAGCCACCTGCTGAGATCTGAGTTTGGTCTCTAGGATGCACGTGGTGAAAGGGGAGAGCCCACTGCTCTCCTCCCAGTTGTTCTGTGACCTCTGTTCACAAGCTGGAGTGCCCCACACACTAAATAATAAATATGTGATCTTTTCAAAACCTAGCACAGACAATTCTACTAGAACATAGGCCATCTACAGATTGACCCTCTTTAGTTTGATGCTGAGTCCTCAGGCTCCCAGCATCACCTCTTGGTTCAGTTGATCACTCCTGATTTTGACTCATTTGGGGCCTTGCCTACACTGCTGGTTCTCTGTATTTGTTTGATAATTATAAACTTTGACACAGAGCTGGAAGTAGCCTTCCTCTTCCACAGGCATGCATATTTTAACCCTGTGTTCTGAACTGAGTATCCCAGTGACTTCAAAACTTGCTTTTGAGACTCCTCTTTCTTACTTTGAAGAAATAGTTCACATGAGTTTGCAGCCAAATAATTAGTGTAGTTTGTCTTGCGAAATCCAAGAATTTAGTCCGAATTGGCAGCATCTTGGCTGCAGTAATGCCACCTCTATTCCTGGCTACTGCTGAACTAGATGAATAGATTCTTAGCTTCATCTATGATCTTTATAGATTTTTTTTTCTTTTAGCCATAGCTTCTTGCTCTCTTCAAAATAAGCTACCCTATTTTTCTTCTTTTTGGCAGAACTAAGAATATTATAACTCTTCAGATCTCACATTCTGGTTCCATTGAATTCTGTTGTCAGTTTTCTCTTTCCCATTGCATTTTGCTGCAAGAATTTAGATGGAACTGTGACACATCTTCAACGATGTGATTAGAAGCCTTAGCTAAACATTCAGCTTGATTCACAAGTTCCCTCTTCCATCAAACAGCAGCAAATAAACAATACAGCCAACTTCTTCACCATCCTTCAACCAAAATTGTTTTTCTTCCCATTTCTACTAGTGTTCCTGCATGAGACATCACAAGAATGCCTCCTATTTCTACACCCTTCTTAAATCCATGCATTCCTGATTTTATGGTCAGAGGTATGTCCTTAAGGAGACAATTTATCCTTGTTAAAAGGAGCAGAACCTTTAAAAGCTCATATAAACTTTGGCCACTTTCTTCTTTCCCACCATGTGAAGACATATTTCTTGTGTCCACTTGAACTTAATAATAGCATATGAGCACCCCACATGTGAGTATTTCATGTAAAATACATTCCAAAGCACTGCTTATTGGGATAATTTAACCAAAACAGCAAGAACAGATTTGAATTCTTTACGTGTATGTGTGTGTGTGTGTGTGTGTGTGTGTGTGTGTGTGTGTGTGTGTGTGTGGTGTGTCAGGGTGTGTTCTGTCATTTTCTACCTGTCTGAATCTGTACCTGGGTAAATGTTGTCCTGTGAACCTATCCCTGTGTCTGTAACTGTGCATCTCTAACACAGTGCTTTTCTTCTGTATTCCTTTAAACAGCAAAGAAACTATCACGTGGGGAAGGAATGAGGAATATGTTAAACAAATCTGTAAGAGGATTCTGTAAAGGATTAAGTCATTGGCTCTACTAACCATAACTGCCCCAAACAAAGAAATTCTATCAAGCAATACCAATATGTTATTTTCAACATTTATGGCAAATATTCATTTTATAAGGTCACTTTCATTTTTTTCTTTTTGCTGTTCCCAAGATTTATTACCATAAGATACATACACACATGCATTACTTGAACGTCAGGAGCTTTAGGATTACAGCTGTGTATTAGCTTAGGTTTCAAAAGTTGACTAAATAGAATACACACATAATTTTGTTTGTTAACATTGTTCTCTTAAAGGCACATTTGACAAACTGACTGAGTACCGAGAAGGATATTGCTGTTAAGTCTTAATTGACCTCAAGGAGTATTATCAACTCTGTCTGGGAGGCTCAGCACAATTCCAGCCTCTTAGAATCTCAGAGATTTTTTATAACAATGCATTGCCACCGTGTCTCCAATCTTTTGCTTTCTAACATTGAGAATGTGGTAAGAGTATCCCCATTGGAGAATACACATCAGGCTGTCCTCTGAAATGTGAGGACACTTTCACTCTAACTTTCTTCTTTCTTCTTAGTTCTTGGAGGAATCACTTGTCTTTTTTATGTCAGTATTAATTTATTTATACATGCATATAAACTACTTATGCCACTTATCTCAAAATTCTCCCAATTATATTCTATGTCCAGTTCTAATATTGCTATCATGTTTTTATTGTTATAAAATTATTTCCTATCTCAGTAAAAATTTCATATAAACTTTGCTGTTATAGCAAATTACTGAAGACTGTGTGAATTAAACAAATATTTCACACAAAAGTGGACATTAGGAAGTCCAAGAGGTAGGTACTGTGGACTGGATTCTGGATGGGAACCTTTCTTATGGCCTACTGATGCCTAATTTTATCCTATTTCTTTTGGGGAAGGATGGAGTAAAATATTTCCAATCTCTTTTAATGACACTAATTATTTCAAAGGATTCCTTTTTCATGAGCTCTGAATGTTGGAGCAGAAATGGACACTATAGTGAGGGTTGTTAAAACTTACTTTACATGACAAGTTTAAAATATTATTTCATTTCTCTTCTTAATCTTATTCCACATATGTCCAGCTTAAATATCAAAAATGCCAAACTATGTTTATTTTTATCATGCAAAAGCTTATCCAGGACATAATTTCAAAAGTCATGACACCACTATCGTATTTAAAAAAACAGCAGGTAGCATGTATTTAATCAATTATCCCACCACCTATGACAAAGAGTGATGAAGCTGAATTTAAGGATTGTCAGTGTCTTTTTACCTTAAGTTATAACTGCAGAAGTGAGTTTACCTTCAAACTATATAGCAATTTTCCTCCAATACCATAAGAAACACTATATTCATAATGATGTTATTAAAATAATATAAAAATGGAATAATCAATTAATAAATTGGCAGGTGTGTCACAGCTACTCTGAGACCAGAGAGGATGCTTTGGTTTCTTATGTGTGAATGCCCTCCCCTTCTTAGCAGAATGTAAGAATCCAGCAGACTTGGATGATAATTGGAATTAAAATAGAATCACAGAAAACAGAAATTTTGATTTAGCATTTCAGTGGGTGGGCGAGATAACCATTTCCTACATTTGGGTAGGTTCATAAATGAAAACTATTTGGACTTTGATAATTTTAGTTAAGTTCTCAGAATTCTAAGGAAAGACATCAAACATCTATTTGGATTTGAGTTTAGAGTGCAAATGAGCGATGAGAACCAGGGAGCTATCATTTGCTTAGGTAATAGTTGTTTAAAACAAACAAATGAAACCTATTGGCCTTTGAAAGTTTCTCTCCTAGGATCTTCTACCTGCATCACCCATTGCATGGCATGACTCAGCATGTTCACCTAAGTTTGGCTCTTTTGACAGCAGACTCAAAACTGGGTTATAATCACAGTGTAGCTTTATGGTGGGATACAACTAAAACTAGCTGAAACCATGTATACGCTCTGATCTGCCTCAAGTTTGACATTTACTGAGACTCAGCTAAAAGGTTTGATACCTGTAAGGTCAGAAAAATGCAACCTAATTCCAATTCCTTCCAGATTGTCTATTCTGACAGCTATATTTTTGTATTCTTTATATTCACTGCCTCCAGAGCTTATTCTTGAACACCATTCTGGTTCAACTATGTTCTTCCCCGAGACCATCAAATCTACTATTACTCAGACTAGTCATCCCTCAGTTTCAGAGACTGGTATACTACCAAGGCCATTACACCTAAATCTAGGTGTTACTACTGACAGAGAGATGTGAAGCCTTCTGTCAAATATATGAAATTTGGTTATTGTCCACCTTCTATTTGTTATATCACTAAGAAATTTTGGTTCAAGGTCAAATGTGGATTCTACTACTCAATTCCTGAGGTGACCTATATTCAATATCCTTTCAGTTGCAAATTGACAAGCAAGGGATATGAGTTAGGTGGGCATGGCTTAAAGAATGAGTATTGAGGCATCATCTCATATAATCAAAAGATTTACTGTGAGAAATATGTCATCCCCAGGTAACTTGGGGTTCAGAATCACAACTGTGACTATGCCCTGGTCTTGATTATCTTCTCTATACACCAGTTCTCTGCAATTAAATCATGAACATGGCTATCTACTGACAAGTCTTAAGTCATCTTTTCTTACTAATGTCACAGGAGGGATGGGGCTTGGATCTCACCATCTTCTGAAATTAACCAATCTCTAATTGCCTAGGATAGAGTATCATACCCACTCATAGCTCAGTCACTTAGTTCGTGGAATGAAGCATAAGATGGGTAATCTTGCCAAAATCACAAGGATTGAAAGAGCAGCCTACAGTGCTGTGCTGTGAGAAATGGCAGGTTCACCAGACAGACACGAGACAGTAGACACAGCTCTAACATCTCATCACAATCCATGACTCATCTCTTCAAAGTCCAGGATTTAATCAAGTCTGCAATTGCCTGCTGCTTACTCTACCCGTCTGACTTCTCTCTCTCTCTCTCTCTCTCTCTCTCTCTCTCTCTCTCTCTCTCTCTCTCACCCACTCACTCCCCCTCCCCCTTCCCCTCCCTCTCTCTCTCTCTCCACTCCTTTTCGATCTCTCTTTAAAGTTCTTTTTACCTCATTCTGTAGAGAAGAAAATCAATAGTATTTTAACATTTCATCTATGGTGCAGTACTCTATGATGATAATAGACTGAGCAGTTTAACAATGGAGGCTTGGGTAATCTGAGTTTACACCTTGACTCTTCTGTTTCCTATATTAATCTCAGGCAAGCTCCCTGAGGAATTTGTAAAACAATCTATATGTCATTATAATTGATATAACTAAAAATATAAATGGACTTTTTCCTGTGATTTGGGAAGAAATCAAACCTGTATGTCTCAGCCCCTGGGCTGTAGAACTCTAGCAGAAACAACACATATGGAGATCAGCAAGAGATCAAAGCTTCTTAAACCATGACAACTCATGACCCTGCTCCACTTAAGACAGCCCATATTCCAAATGGGTGGAATGCCCTTGAGGAGAACAGACGCCACAGAAGCCCATGTAATGTAAGAGAGCTCTGAATTGCCTGGCTCCTATTGAGCTGTATAAAACACAAACCTTCTTTGTCCCAAGAGTCACAGATGAGCCAAGTGGCTTGTCACAGGGTTTGAGGCCTATGTTAAACAATGATACCTAATCTAAATGTTTTTCTTTCTTCCATATGTAATTTTAAAATATACAAAAATATATGAAGTCACTTATGGCTCATTAAGGACAAGTACTTCAAAAAATAAGGTTCTTATCCCAAACAACATGACATGAAGTGAGTATTCAAGCAGTAAAAGTTGTTAAGCAGGCAGGCAAGACTAAAGTCTAAAGAGAGAGTCCCTGACAGTACATCCCTAATAGCCAGCCTACAATTGGAGTCATCACTGCCACTGTTCTTGGACTTCTGTCATTTGGGACTTGAGCTGGTCAGAATCTAAGAAGTGATAGGATGAAGGATGTTAGGGAGAGAGGCTCAGGATACCTAAGACTTCAGTGTAATCGACAGCCCACATTCTATGGTTTCATGAGCTTTTGTTAGGCACCAGCTGTGGTCCTAGGTTCTACTTTCTCCCTCAGGGTGTCCAGATACTACTGCACACTAAGCTGAAAGGATGAAGAGTAACCCAGAGTGGGGGTGATGGGTGAGATATGTAGGATACCAGTCCAGCTGAGAATGTCAGGGTAGAGGCAGTCTACTCCAAGGATTTTAGTGTTACAGGTTTCTTAGACAATATCCAGCTTAAACAGTTTGTGTGTATACACTTTATTTGGAGTAGACAAGAACAATATGTGAACTTTGGAGAATAGGAAGGACTTTCCAGGGTGAATGTAAAATATTGTCTAGAGTTTAAAGTTCTGGGAATGCCTCATTTGCATGGGGAGACATTCCAGGAATCCAAGGTTCTTGCTAGGCATGTTCTTACTGGGGAAAGAGGAAGCTGAACTTGCTGAATTGCCAAGGGCTACATGTCCTTCCTCAGGTAGAGGGTGCAGGGGTCAGTCTCCCCAGATAAGATCAGAGAAGGGGTAATCCTGTTGAAAAAGGGGGGTCCTCTATGTTGCACTGAGCTCAAAGGAGCTATCCAGATCTTAAGTAGTAGGGTTTCCCAACAAGTTCCTTCTATCAAATCAGCCCCTGCTACTATGGATTTGGCCCTCAGGCCAAATTAGGGACGTCAGGAAACCACAGAGGCTGTCACTGTATCCACCCACTGCATCCAGAAGCCTGGAGGAGCTATATGCATTCTTGTTGCAGGTTAGTTTGCTAGATCTACCATGGCAAACACCAGCACTTTGGTTACTTAGGCAACACACTTCTGTTTCTCACTATTCTGCCAGCTACACACCCTGTAGCAAGGTACCAGAAGCTTTGGTTTTAGCCAGGCCTCTCTTTTTTTTTTTTTTATATTTTTATTACATATTTTCCTCAATTACATTTCCAATACTATCCCAAAAGTCCCCCATAGCGCCCCCCACTTCCCTACCCACCCATTCCCATTCTTTTGGCCCTGGCATTCCCCTATATTGGGGCATATAAAGTTTGCAAGTCCAATGGGCCTCTCTTTCCATTGATGGCCGACTAGGCCATCTTTCGATACATATGCAGCTAGAGACAAGAGCTCCAGGGTTCTGGTTAGTACATCATGTTGTTCCAACAATAGGGTTGTAGATCCCTTTAGCTCCTTGGGTACTTTCTCTAGCTTCTCCATTGGGAGCCCTGTGATACATCCAATAGCTGACTGTGAACATCCACTCCTGTGTTTGCTAGGCCCCGGCATCGTCTCACAAGAGACAGCTATATTTGGGTCCTTTCAGCAAAATCTTGCTAGTGTATGCAATGGTGTCAGCGTTTAGAAGCTGATTATGGGACGGATCCCTGGATACAGCAGTCTCTAAATGGTCCATCCTTTCATCCCAGCTACGAACTTTGTCTCTGTAACTCCTTCCCTGGGTGTTTTGTTCCCAATTCTAAGAAGGTGCACAGTGTCCACACTTTGGTCTTCATTCTTCTTGAGTTTCATGCGTTTATCAAATTGTATCTTATATCTTGGGTATCCTAAGTTTTGGGCTAATATCCACTTATCAATGAATACATATTGTGTGAGTTCTTTTGTGATTGTGTTACTTCACTCAAGATGATGCCCTCCAGGTCCATCCATTTGGCTAGGAATTTCATAAATTCATTCTTTTTAATAGCTGAGTAGTACTCCATTGTGTAAATGTACCATAATTTCTGTATCCATTCCTCTGTTGAGGGACATCTGGGTTCTTTCCAGCTTCTGGCTATTATAAATAGGGCTGCTATGAACATAGTGGAGCATGTGTCCTTTTTACCGGTTGGGACATCTTCTGGATATATGCCCAGGAGAGGTATTGCTGGATCCTCCGGTAGTACTATGTCCAATTTTCTGAGGAACCGCCAGACTGATTTCCAGAGTGGTTGTACAAGCTTGCAATCCCACCAACAATGGAGGAGTGTTCCTCTTTCTCCACATCCTCGCCAGCATCTGCTGTCACCTGAATTTTTGATCTTAGCCATTCTGACTGGTGTGAGGTGGAATCTCAGGGTTGTTTTGATTTGCATTTCCCTGATGATTAAGGATGTTGAACATTTTTTCAGGTGCTTCTCTGCCATTCGGTATTCCTCAGGTGAGAATTCTTTGTTCAGTTCTGAGCCCCATTTTTTAATGGGGTTATTTGACTTTCTGGAGTCCACCTTCTTGAGTTCTTTATATATATTGGATATTAGTCCCTTATCTGATTTAGGATAGGTGAAGATCCTTTCCCAATCTGTTGGTGGTTTTTTTGTCTTATTGATGGTGTCTTTAGCCTTGCAGAAGCTTTGTAGTTTCATGAGGTCCCACTTGTCAATTCTCGATCTTACAGCACAAGCCATTACTGTTCTATTCAGGAATTTTTCCCCTGTGCCCATATCTTCAAGGCTTTTCCCCACTTTCTCCTCTATAAGTTTCAGTGTCTCTGGTTTTATGTGAAGTTCCTTGATCCACTTAGACTTGACCTTAGTACAAGGAGATAGGAATGGATCGATTCGCATTCTTCTACATGTTAACAACCAGTTGTGCCAGCACCATTTGTTGAAAATGCTGTCTTTCTTCCACGGGATGTTTTTAGCTCCCTTGTTGAAGATCAAGTGACCGTAGGTGTGTGGGTTCATTTCTGGGTCTTCAATTCTATTCCATTGGTCTATTTGTCTGTCACTATACCAGTACCATGCAGTTTTTATCTCAAAGTTACTCTGTGTATCCTATGCCTTCATATACTTATATCAACATAAGAAAATCCCTTCCTGGAGATATAATATTGAGGAGTGAATATTTTGACCCATAGAGATGTATATGTGAAGAACAAGATAGACAGTAGGTAACTCTGAACAGTGAAACAGTATAAGACGAAAATGATGACATAACCTAGCAGTATCATGCTAGGACAGGACATATCAAAGGTATTTGATAAATAGAGAAAGAAGCCAAACATAGAGGAAAATGTAGAAAAGAAAAAAAAATAACTTTAAAAAAGTCATATTTTGGGCTGGAGAGATGGCTCAGTGGTTAAGAGCACTGATTGTTCTTCCAAAAGTCCTGATTTAAATTCCCAGCAACCACATGGTGGCTCACAACCATCTGCAATGTGATCTGACGCCCTCTTCTGGTGTGTCTGAAGACAACTACAGTGTACTCATATTCATAAAATAAATAAATAAATCTTTTTTTTTTAAAAAGTCAAGTTTTGATGTTTTTCTTCCAGGGTTATGTGGAAGGTATAACTTGTGAAAATTAGACATTTAGTGTTGGTTTCTTTGGCCACATATAATAAAACTCTAAAGGAGAGAAAAACACCAAAGATAACAATTATTATTCAAAAAATTGTAAGTTAAAATTGCAAAGTAAACCAAGGAAGTATGCAACCTGGGGTAGACAGTGTTGATGGTTTTGTCCATAGATTTTTGTCAGAGCTCACATAAAAAACCATTAACAGGGAGAAGTTTAAGTCACCTAGAGCATGGTCATATGGGAATAGAGGAACTACATAAAACGTATTGAATGAAGCTCTGAACTTATGCTTTCCTCCAAGGTAAAGCAGGACGGGCTCACGAGGCTACTCAGAAACCACCAGGCGTGCTACCTAAATTTTGAAGAGCTCTCAGGCAACCTTTAGTAGGAGTCATAGGATTGAGGGCACCCAAAATATACTTGATCTGGCAAAGCCCCAAGATAAGCTACACCAGTACAGAAAGCTGCCCTGCCAGCTTTGAGAGTAGCATTGTCTTATTTTCCCACTGGATCCACAAATCAGAGATGTAAGTATTTTGAATTTTAAGTTTTAATTACATAAATAATAAGTAACTACAGATGAACAGAGTATATAATAATTTAAGAGAAATAATTGCATGTTTTTATTGAGTATTCTTTTACAGACTTCAATTTTGGGACATTTTACAAACGTGCCCCCCTCCCCCCCGCAAAAATACAGAAGGAATGGCACAGTAAAATAATAATAAACTTAAATGTATTTATCTTAATATGGTAGGGATATATTTTGTATGCAATATGTATACTTTCAAGAACACATTAACAAACATGTCAGCATACATCTATATCCCCCATCATTTTCTTCATTTTTTTATTATTGCACATGATTCAGATGGATCAGGCTCAGCATAAACACTTGTATGATAGAGAGCTTGCTTGCTTTCAAGGCATCCTGTTCTATTTCTGAACAGGATAAAATTTGTCTCATGATCACATGAAAATTGTGCTTTTTTTTTTTTTCCTAGAGATGTTTTTGTGTGTTTGAGGCACTAAAGAAAAACATCTAATCTGTGTTTTTTATGCTAACAGGCTCTAATTAGTCAAGGTTAACAATAGGAAGGCAAAGGTAATCTGTGGGATGAAACTAAACTATGAGATGTGGTAGAAATACAACCTGGCATGTAAATCCTTACCAAATGACCTTCTGCATCCCCTGCTGAGCCTATTTGATCTTCAACTTGCCATCCAGGTTTTGGCATTTTAGTACAATTAAACCTGCCACCCCTGGGCACTAAAACTGAACAACATACTGCATATGCTCACAGTTCTTTTACCAGGGACCAAAAAAATGGCAGACATCCATCCTTCTGTTCATGCCAAAGTGCAATTTGTCGATTGAAAGATGCTAGTGGCTACAGTGGGAACGGACTGGAAAACCTCATTTGGCATGCCCTCTTCGCTCTCACACAGTGATTTCAAACACAAAAATAGAATCTGGCCAACTCAGAGGTAACGAGGATCATGCTATTTAGAGCTTTAAAGCAGTGGCTAAACATACCAACCAAAAAACCCTAAATTCCTAGCAATATGGATGCAATTTTCAACTACAAATGACCCTGGTATTTTTGTTATGCTGTCATTTGTTTTTAATGTGGTAATAATTAGCAACCCAAGAAGATACACTTCAACTAGTGTCAGTTTGAGGGGAGTGCTGAAGCTTTTTAAGTTTCCACGTTTTAAATTTTTGTCAAAATGTCCAGTGAGGCAGATTATTAGTAAAAATAACTCTATAACAAAACCATTTCTTCCATTCCTAAAAGCAACATAGCATTTCAACAACAAAGGGAAACAATTTGTTCCTCCGTTTAAATTTTCAAAGCAAAATCAATATTGGGAGTAATTAAAGAAGATATTCCAAGATCAGAAAAAAATTCTCATAATTACTGTGTTTATATATAAGAAAAGTTCCTTAAGTTTTCCTGGAATGATTGTTAACCTGTTAGTAATAGACTGAATTCCCTTTTTTATTCATGATATATGGGACATAAAATTGTTTGGGCTCTGAAGTAAAAGAAGAATGTAAATATTAATTATTATCAGTCTGCTGTAATGACTGCTTCTTGCATTGCTTTACAGAGAGAGAGAGAGATTGTGTAGATGTTCCTGATATATAAGTATAACCAACTCAGTTTATATAATATTGCTTGTATATACATATGTTTTCAAGGCTGACCATTAACATATTTTTATAGAGCAGATGTTTTGTAGATGAGAAGACAAATTCATGCTTCGACTCCATCATGTAAGCATAATCTTCTTTATATTGATAGCCTCTTTTAGAGTTTAGCATTTTTGTTTTTCTGGATAATATTTTTTTCCTCTTTCTATTTTCCTGAGTAGCTGTTAGAAATGAAGTCCTCATTTCTCTTCAGTTCACCTATGAACATAATTATCTTATGTTTATGCCTGCATCTATTTTACTCTGCATTATTTATTTTAAATTGTTTTGGATCAGCACCTTAAGAGATAAAATTCATCTAAAACATAATGTATAATACTCCAAAATGGAATAAAAGGAATTACTTATGTAGACTATAATCTCAGATAATGTAATTATTTGCATAAAATAAAAGTTAATTAAGCAAGCAAAAATATTTCATTTTCTTCTCAATCTTCACTCTGTTTATCCACACCCTTTCTTCCTAGCCCATAGTCACTAGCCCCTCCTTAGTATTTCTATGATGCTTATACTGGCCCTATTAGCTCACTAACTCTCACTGGGGAAAGTGTAGGAAGTGTGGCTAAGCTCCCTTCCATAGATCGGATGTACCCCTTTGAGTTATTTACCCAATACTGTAATTGTAACACACCATGCTGTGTCTTGCATCCAATGGAGACCATGGATTTCTTTGTTGTGATACATTCAGTAGCATCCTCATTCTTTCTTTGTAAACAATGCTATAATTTCATAGGTATGAATCATTTTTGGCACAAACTAGGCAGTTTGCCTCATTAGTGGGTGTCCCTAGAGTGGCTGTAACCATCAGTAAGAAACTACTAAATGAATGGATGAATTTTTTTTTTCACCTGCTAAGCTATAATAACATCCCCAAAGTCATCTCCATCTAACAGCGTGGGTCTTTTGCAAAAAAAAAAAGATCAAGTGATCAATTCTGTTTAACACTGAGGAGAAAACTGCCGTGCTGTGCAGGATGCCAGGTGCATGAGCGCTTGCCTTGAACAGCAAAAATATAGTATTCATCATGAGATGGAGTTTGGGTACCTGTAACAGATATTGTTAAAAATCATTGCACTAGGTTGGAACTAAATGAGGCAATGTCCCACAAGGAAGCCAAAAAGCTGATTAAAGAGGGTTTTATTCATTCAGAAAATATTTTCTAGCCATCTATGACTTACTAGCTCAGGTGATATTATAAGTCATGAATATACAGAAATACATAAGGCTGCCATGTTCATTAAATTTTTTGGAACCTGGAGCCATTTTAATTTGTTTGTTTAGCTTTGGTAGACTGCACAGCTTTCGGCACAACCTATCATTTAATTATAATTTAGTAAAAAGTATGATATAGCACAATACATTAGTGTCGACACATCCTATCATTTAATTATGATTTAGTAAAAAGTATGATATTGCACAATACATTAGTGTTCAGCAGAGATTTAGTTCTGTCTCATTTTCACAGAATTAATGGCTGTGTATGATTTGCTGCTGAAGTTGGTACAGACTGATGGTATTCAGTACTGACAGTCAGTTTGTTTTAGAAAATGCTCATATGCATTCCTAAAATAATTTGCTTAAAACTCATATTTATGATAAATTCACAAAAATATATCTCAAATTCTTATTATTCAATCAAAACTCCATATATATTATTTATAATGTAGAAGAATTAAGGTTTTCATAGCATTTTTTTGCTTCAGATTTGTGTTTTATTTGCATATTTTAGGATCAAGTCATTATTTAAGAAAATATTTTTATATAAAGTTCAATGACACATAAAATTTCATTTTTAGCATTCCCACCCTTTTTATGAGCTTTATAACCATGATAAGCATGGTTAACATCATTTAGATAAACCTTGATACAACCTATTTTACAAAATGAGAACAACAAGAACCTAGTAGGTTAATTAAATCTACATTTAACCATTCACATATTAATTAAATTTTTAAAATTCTATTGATAAAAAACTACTGAGTCAAAGTATTGATTTTATTTTTACTTTAATCTAATTGTTAAATCTGTGAGTGTGCCTTATCCTCTCTGATAATAAAGAAGGGCATGTGACCACTCATTAAGATTGCTTTATAATCCTTGATGGAAGAACAAAGTCTGTGCTTAAAATGGGGAGTTGTTTACTTACTTATTTAAATGATTTAAAGAGAAATCATGGTTATGTTTGCAGATCTTTCCTTTGTGTGAGTGCAATTTATTTGGTCCAGGAAGGAATTTGGAGAGGTTGTTCTCTTGGCTTAGTAAATCTCTATAAGACTCTATAAGAGTCTGGAATTAGCAAAAAAAAAAACTTTTGAAAAAAGAAGTATAAAGAAACAGAGGAAGTCAAGGGGACTCTAGTGTCCAGCAACTGTTGCTTAAAACTAATGAGACTCTGATATACTAGACTCGGTTTTATCTATCAAGTTTTTTGATGTTATGGGGAATTTTGTTGTTTATTGATTTATTTCCTTTAAAAGCTTACAGATGTAGTACTTTCCTCTGCTTGTTATCTCAGAAGACATCAAAAAGGCAGGGTGAATATGAGGCACAGGAAAGAATAGAAATGAGACTTTTTTTTCCTCATGTGATAAAGTCCTCAGAATGATGTGACAACTCGAAGAATCTCAAGGATGGAACTAATCTTCCAGATTGCAATCATATTTTAAAGGAGTATGCAAAAAAAGTTTCAAATAAAAACATAATTTATTTCTAGGCAACCCAAGCATTGAATTTATATGAATAATTAACACAAAATCTGTAATTGTGCCTTTAAGCCGACTCTAAAGGCACTGATTCCTCCTGTGAGCTTCCCTTGTAAATAATGTATAAGTGCTTTAAATCTGGCTCCTGTTTACTTTTTAAAGTAAATAGGCATGATTTTTCTTGGAGGCTTGGGATGCAGCTCAAAACTATAATGCCTGCTTAGTGTACACAAGGCTCTGGGTTCCATTGCAACACCACACAAAAACAGTTAAATTAAAGCCCAGATTTTGAGATTTCCTTTGAAATTACCATGAACAACCCTTGCGTTCTGTGTTCCAGGAAAATACCTGTTCTCAAGCTGAGCAGGGCCTCTAAATAAAGGGGAGTTTAGATCTTTGAATTCAAAGACACAGCTAAATACAGTTGACAAAAAAGAATCTCACGTGAAAATTATATTTTATCAACAGTTTGCCCTAGCCTTCAGGAGATAGGTGCATGGGGACCAAAACTTTAAAACCAGATTTCCTATGTAAGGAGTTGGGAGTTAGTCAGGGCTACATGAGAAAGTCTGCCTCAAAATGCAAAAAATCAATTAGTTAATTAATATATTATTAATAACTGGGTTACAAGAGCTATTTTCCTTAACCTTGGTATAACAGTTTTGCTATAAAAGTGAAATATATATATTTGCAATGATTCAAAAGGCATCTGTCTTCTTGTTGAATTTTTGTATCAAAAGCATAATCACACTTACACATTTCAAGTAGTACAATATGAGATTGAGTTCATTTTAAGGAGCACTTTTAGGATCTTCTCTTTCTTTCATTAAGGAAAATTCCAAAGCAACTGACAGTTCTATGGATGAGCCTCAGTTGCCATGTTGTTCTCCTTCTTCTAAACCCTACCATAGTCTCATCATTAGAAAGTATTTTGATGGAAGCATAGCGTCTCAATAGACTATATTTTCACTTCTCCACTTGAAGCACTAGCAGCAGAGGACCCAGTGTGTGATCCTATGGATCTCACAGAAATGATTTGTAACTGGGTGTAAATTAAACATGCTTTGCTAATGTTTTCCCTGCCAGAATTCTTCTATTTGTTCGGTTATCATCTTTAGAGGTTTTATTTTTGCATTGTTTGTTTTCAAAAATTATATTTTGCAAGTTAAAACAGAATCTCACTCCGTGTAGGGAAATGCATTCAGTCCAAGGAATAAAACCCTTAATTGCTATACTTTAGATTCAAACTTACAACTGCACCATAAAATTTCTGCCTTAAGACAGTTATAGAAATATATCTAAAGTTTAGCAGACTGTCTCTCAATAAGGCAGGGATATCCAGTCTGGCATTGCCGTTTTTAATCTTATATGGAAGGAAGAATTTAAAGCTGTCCTAATTATAGCAAAACTGGTGCTGATTGATGAGTGGTGTGTGGCATTTCTTGGGGAAAATGTAACAGTTGTCAATTTAACCCCTAGTGCAGAACTGATGCCTGACCAAAGTAACCTCCCACCAAAGTCTAACCTGGGGGAAAAAGCTTAGACTATTGGAGCTACATACAGAAGTGTGTATAATGAGTTACAGACAGGAGCATAGAAGACTTAAAGACAGTGACATCACCATGACAACCTAAGGTACAACTCCTGACAGCTACATCACTTGCTGGACTAGGTGGAGAGTCTTCTCCCCCAGCAAGTGTTAACTACTTCTGTAACTTTGGAGACAGGTCTTGGGAATTATTTTAATCTCAATGACTTCTTGAATCTAAGTTGTTCACTTCTCTATGTGAGGGGCTTTAAGATTGTTAATCTGGACCAGTGAGAGTGTTCAGTGGAAAAAAAAAAATAATTGACCAAGTTCAAAATTATCTAGCCAGAGCTCAGACACCAGGACCCACACAGTGGAAGAAAGAACCCACTTCAAAAGTAGTCTTGTGACCCCAACCCCTGTGGCATATGCATGTTCTCCCTTCCTTCCTATGCACACATGGTCTTAAGATAAATAAATTAAATACATAAACAAACAATAAGGTAGAGAAATTAATGCATTGACATCATCTTTGCATACCAGAAGGAGATATTTTTTTGCCATCTACTAAAGATTCATAAAGAGTGTAGTATACAAAACAGAAAGTTTCCAAAGTACCTGAGCTGGTAAGCAGAGGCCCTGAGATGCCATTCCAGTGTTCTTTCTAGAACCTACCATCTTAACCTGCGCATGTTGTTGTGATGTTATATGGAGTAATAAAAGTGAAGGTTACTGAAATAATCTTACATGTAGTGCCATGAAAGTATGAATGATTGACACATTTTTTGCTTGGCTCTTTGTGGTGGGTGGGGCAGTGAGGCACTGAGACAGGGATGAAGACTGAGACTGAAAGAGAGAGGGAGAGAAAATGTGCTCTGGGGTGCTGATGTCCTCTCCTCCCTGGAGGGCAGGGAGGAGAGGACATCCAGGTGTTTATTTCCTATTTCCTTGGCTTGCTCTATACATGATTATTTCTGTCTGTCTGTATCTCTGGATGGCTCTTTTCCATGCAATTTCCCCCTCTGATTCTTTCTCTGTTTCTGTCTTTCTTATTTACCTCCTTCCCTTAAAGCTCAAAAGTGGTAACAGATTTTCCATGTGTGTGTGTGTGTGTGTGTGTGTGTGTGTGTGTGTGTGTGTGTTTGTGTGTATAGTCGTATTTTCCCATGATTATCCTGTGGTTCTCCTATGCCTTGCCTATGCCTTTAGGGGAAAACAAAACAAAACAACAACAACATAAGAAAAACTGTAAATCTCCCTGCTTAATTTCAATGCGAATGTACCATCTGCTTCTCAGTGTTAACCTGACTGACATGGTAATCTTGCATTAGGAGGGATCTGGGGTATTTTAGAGAACAATGTCAGGTTAAGACAAATAACTAGAACATCTGCCTCAAAGAAGACAAGTTAAAAGAAGTATGTAAAATCTCTTAAAAATCAATATGGTTAAGATGAAGAAGGGCAGAGATAAGATGCAGGGCAGCCTGCCCACTAGAGGATCTCGGAGCTCACTCTGAGCTCGCTTGCTGTCTTTTGTGACACAGAATTGCTTTCACACTTCCTAAATAATTCATATGGACTCTCACAAATTCAGTGTGCTAACTTTCAAGCTCAAGATTTACATGTCCTTTGTTTGACAACATTACCATATGTTGGTAAATACTGAACCCATCTGGACTAGTCCAAGCTTTTGCCTAATAATATATAAAGAATCAAATGCCTATTTTCCTGAGACAAATGTCAGTTAATGTCAGCAAGAAAACATTTAAATTTCTATGTATTCTCCTGTATTTAGTATTTGGAGACAGTGACTCTTTACACTGACAGAGAAAAATGAGAAATTTCCTACTTCTACTAAATATTGTATGGATAATTCCAGCAGAGATGTAGCTTACCATGCATACACTTCTAATATTACCAAAGATGTCAATAATACATCATATGTATAAATTTACTAAATTTAAAATATGAAGGCCTATGGTATACTAATATTATACAATGAATAACTAATGTTTTATTTTCTTATGAATAATATTTAGTAGTTGAAGCTAATCAAGCTAATGAAAAAGAGTCATAGAATTTATTTAATCTGGTTGTGTCTTTAAAAAATGATTAATTAAACACAGTGGTCTCTTTGAAATTCCAATTTTATTAATGTTAACTTCTTTGAAAATACAGAACCCTGTATCAGTTGTGACTGGGCTTTACAATTCTGCAATTTAACCAGTTATGATTCTCTGTATCTGCTTATTGCGAAGAGAAGTTTGCTAGATGAGGAGTGAGAACTACTGTGTAAAAGGAGAAAAACTTAGAATGCTATTAGGGAAAAGTTGGTTTGATGAAGTGGCAGTTGTTAGTTCTCACTCAAAATCCATGACTTCACTTTTCCGTGGTTGGTAGTTGTTTCAGTAGCAGCCATGATTTCCTTCTTGATGAGTGGATTGTAAATCCAATTACAGAAGTGTTGTTTCCTGCCAAGACATGAATGTCACTCTTGGACCCTAGTTGTAGTACTAGGCTTCCCATTAGTGAAGTCCATAAGCATCAAAACTGGGTAAGACTATTGTTTACTTCACAAGTCCTCCAAGGAAGGTACAAGGACATTGTGGAAGACAGTGCAGAAATATTCTAAGAGCCAGAGAAATAAGAAGTTGGATGTGAGATTGTGTCTTGTACACATGTCAGAAACCACACCTCTGAAGTGTAAATAACATGTCGGCCTAAACCTGACCTGAAAAAGGATGACAACAATAGCCATCCGAACATGGACAGCGAGGTTTATAAGAACTCATCCTTATACTACAAGCAACTAAGGAATACTGAGAGCAGAAGAAATCATATCTATGGACATCTGATAGTCCAAATAGTAAGCCTTGAAAACATTTAGATTCATGTAACATTATACAGACTAGCAGGTTGTATTTACCTGTTTATGAAAATACATGTATTATAAATCATTATGATCAATATGATACATATTATGAATATATATTAAAATCAACAATTAAAGAGAGGCCATGACTTGACTTTGTGAAAGAGTAATATGGTCAGTGAAATAAACAAGAATTCAGAAATGAATTGCATGGCCCTCTACTTCCCACACTAATCTGATGCAGTTCATATTTCAGCTTTCATCCCATGATCCATAAGTCTTTCTTCCTGACTCAGTGAAGTATTTCATGTCTAGTACAACTCCTCTGGAATTTTGTAACATTTACATACTTATCACTAATGTACATCTGCCCTATGAGTCATAGTACCCAAACTTACAATCTAAGTTATCAAATTTACATTTTACTGCATGTTACTTCTATCTCCAGGCTTCTACCCTATAAAAATAATCTATTAGGGTTGAATGTCCAGACTATCTTCTACAAAGAATGAATCTCTTTGAAACCAGGGGTCATATTTAATAGTTTACTGTTGATAGTGCCTAAAAGAATCAGAAACATTTTGTTGATTTTGAAACTCAGGTACACCTGTGAATGATTCTCTTTTCCTACTGTTGCCCAGATAGTTAGTTACACAGCATTTGTAGCTGGTTTGACAGGAAACTCCAACTAAATTGAGGGCTGAGGTGCTTGTGATATGATAAATGACTTCCCCACTGAGCTTCCCATGACATCATTCATTTGTGAAAGTGGTTTAACAAATGAATGATAACAAATACTGTTCATACAAAAACTCTCTTAAGTAATTATTTTTTAAAAAGTTGGGTGATCATTAACCCATTCTTCAATTGATCAAGCAGATGAAAAGGCTATATCCAGGATATAATTATGGACGTAGAAAATTTCCATTCCTGAGCAGTTTATGCTGCACAATACAGTACAAACACACAGACCAAATGCATCTGCCTAACACATTTTTCTATGCTACACTGAATACACACACACATATAAGTTTATATATATATGTATATATATGCACACACACATATATATACATATATATATATATATATATTATATACCATGTAAGATAAAAACCATATTGAAAAGTAAGACTTCCAAGGTCTGAAAATATTTTTAGATTATATATAAATATATAAAATATAAAATTTTTATATGGTATTATAGAATTTAAATGAAAATAATAGAACATGGAGCTATCCAACACTAAATGTTAAATTATATTTTATTACATCAGAAATGACAGCTTGCCCAACTCCATTCTACATAACAAATTAACTTTGCCTAGTACTCTTTCTGGCTAAGCACTATGCTGTGTGAATTATGAATGTTATCTGATTTATATCTGGAGCAGAATTATAAGGGCTGCAATTACAATCACCTTTTTCAAGGGCTAATCTGAATTTCAGAGGCCAGACTGTAGCTAACGGAAAAAAAGATACAGCACAAGTGTGTCTGGCTGGAGTCCATTATTCTTCTTAGGTATTTTCACCATTGGAAACATGATTCACTTGGTTTCTGGGATCAAACTAACAAGCTTGGTTTCCTCTATTGCTGAACTTAGGTTCAAGTCATGGAGAGTCATATCCACTGGATGGACACATTGACCCCAAACTCCTTCAATTAGCAAATTAGAATTTCAGTAATTGCAGTTGATGTGGTATAAGTTACATGTGTGTGGTAAATTCAAGATTAGCATAATACCTTTAAAGTACTTCTTACAAGTAATCCCATGGTCTACAGTGTCAGAAAGGACCACTCACACACACTGTTGGATTCAGTCCATTTTGAGAACAGCCAGGTATGAAGATGTGTGTCTTCCTGCTTGCAAATGCAGCAGTTCCCTTTTGTAAATTTAACATCCTTTAAATTCCCTTGTGACACTAAGTCTCTGCACCTGTTTCCAGCAGTTGCAGGGTAAAGCCTTCCTGATGACAATTGGGCTAGATGCCAATCTATGAGTATAGAAGAATAGCATTCAGATTTTTTTTCCATTTGTTTGTTTCTCTCCTGGGTCTCTGGGCAATCCAGCCTCTGTTTCCTGGCTCTCCAAGAGGTGTCAGGGGTGAGCTCCCTCTTGCTGCATGGGTCTCAAGCTGCACCAGTCACTGATGGCCTCTCCCACAATTTCAGTTCCACCGTTAGCCCAGCATGTCTTGTAGGCAGGACAAATTGTAGGTCCAAGGTTTTGTAGTTGGGTTGGTGTCCCAGTCCCTCCACTGGAAGCCTTTCCTGATGATGGAAAATGACTTGATTAATGCTCCCTTTACTCCATTGCTTGGATTCTTAGTGAGGCTCATCCTCTTCAATTATTGGAAATTTCCATGCCTTAGGTTTCTAACTTGTCTCAGAGATGCCTCCAATTTCAGTTGTCACTCCCAGATCTCTCTCTGTCTATCCTCTCACATCCTGTTCCGTCCCCACACCCCAACCCTGTCCAGTTCACTTTTTCCATTCACCCACAGTGTCTATTCTATTTCCCTTCTCAGTGAGATTCACTGTACCCTTCTTGGGCCCTTCTTGTCACTTAGCTTCTTTGGGTTGGTGGATTGTAGCATAGTTATCCTTTCCTTTGTAGTGATGGAAACAGGTGCAGAGATTCATACTCAAACTTTAGGCAGAGCTTGAGGAATCCTGCTGAAGAGGAAGATGAAGGCTTGCAGGACAAGAGGGATCAAAGACCTCGCAAAAAAACCCACAGAATCAACTAACCTGGGCCACAGGGGCTCACAGTGAATGGACTGCCAACCAAGGAGCCTGCATGGACCTGACCTACACATGCATTTTAGTTGTCTAGTTTAGTCTGCTTGTAGGACTCCTGAAAGTAGGAATAGGGGCTGTTTCTGACAGCTGCCTGCCTCTGGAACCCTTTGTCGCTACTGGGCTGTCTTTTCTACCCTTAATAAAAGAGAAGTTGCCTAATCTTACTGCGAGTTGATATGCCATAGCTGGTTAATAAGGAAGAGGAATGGATGGGGGTCAGGGAAGAGGGGAGGTGTTGGAGGTAAGGGAGGAGACAAGGAGGAGAGAAGGAAGGAGAAACTGTGGTATTTATGTAAAATAAATAAAATTTTTTAATTGCAAAAAATTCCATGTGACAAAACGTGAGGAGAGCAATATTTAATGCATTGATGTTATTAATAGTCATCATTTGAAAAAGACCTAACACTTAAAGGGGTATATAAGTAGCTTCTGGAATAGTTACAAATGAAATGTTGTGTAACAGCATAGCATGCACACACCTTAGTGTGTGTGTGTGTGTGTGTGTGTGTGTGTTTTAATGAAATTTTAAATACTTTGTTATTAGCCAAGCAAGGTGGCATATGATTTTAGTCCCTGCACTTGGGAGGCAGAGACAGGCAGACCTCTGTGAGTTCAGGACCAGCCTAGTCTACATAAGAAGTTTAAGGCCAGTTTGGTCTATGACATTCTACAAAAACCACAACTATATAGTGAGACGTCTCAAAAGTTAAAATGATCAAAACCACATTATATATTGCATATACAGTATTGTTTAAATTGCAAATAATCTATTTGGTACTGTTTGACTGACAAATATGTTAATTATAAATATATGCAAATATTATTATAAGATATATACCAGCTTAGTAAGTGTTTTATTTTACAAGCAAAAAATTGCTAGAATTAGAGTGAGGAATTTACCAAAGGGACTTTTCTTTGTAGGAAGAAACTTTGCTCTTTGTGTATGTATGTGTGGCTCTGTGTGTGTGTGTGTGTGTGTGTGTGTGTGTCCATATGTATGTGTATGTGTATTCACACATACACATGCACATGAGCATGTATGTACAATAAAGATATACACCAAATTCTTCACATCTCTTATTGCCTTCATTAAATTGGTATGTTTTTCTGTTTGTTCTATAAAAATTAATGATGAGCACAAGGCTAATACTTGATATTTGCTTCTTAAGAATAGATTATTTCATGGCTTTCATTAAAAAATAGAAAATAGAAAGCCTTTTCCATTTTATGACAATAATCACCATGTAATGTAATTTTGGCTAGGAAAATAAACACTCAAATTTTCATAAGAAATATTATTATGAAGTATCTAAAATAAATTATGTGTAATCATTTTGTGAGAAAAGGATTTTCACTTCCTGTTGTTTTTGAGATTCTACAAGTACACCATATGTATGCTCTCCCATGCCTGAAATTCAGTATTATGATGGTAGGCTAATCACAAGACATCAGTCACAAGGACAATCTCAAAACAGACTGGCAGCTGTCATCTTTCCCAGTAAATTAAGCATTTGAAAACTTAGAAATTCTCAGCTCCTGTGTTCATAGCTATTTCTTGTTTTAATATATAAAGTAAGTCATTTTAAACATAAGATAAAATTAGAATACTATTTTACAAGTCATTTACTGTTGAAGACAGAAAATTGATCCAAGAATGGCTTGTTACTCGAGTTCATCAAACCTGGTCTGTAGCTCGTCAGCCTTTTAGGAAGTCGTCTCATAAGAAATACTGCTTTTGAGATGTGTGATGCCATTTGAAATAGAGATCATTTCTGAAAAAAGATGGCATTTGATTCTGAACTGATCTGTTATTAATATTCTCCTTAGTATTTCTAAGACTTCATATACTCTAGCAAAATTTAAAAGCCATGAACCATCTCATTTTCTCTCCATCTGTCAGAGAAACTTTTTCTTCCTTTCAAAAACATTCTTTCCCTGATTCTTTAAAATGGGACATTTGTATTCCTGGCTTGATAGGCAAAATTATTGGGAAAAAAAGATAAGACTTGTTAGATGTGCAATTCTTAAAAACAATTTCCCAGGTTAAAATGGTGAAGCTTAACTTCACAATGACATCTACACTTGTTTATTACTGTAGGCAAAACCTCTGAAAGTTATTCAAAGATCAAAAATGCTCTCTGATAGGATTTATTGGGTTGGAGGGGCAATGTAACTACTTGGATTTCTCCTTAACTCAATAATTCCTCTATTTCAAGCCCATGGCAGATTCCAAAGTATTCAAGTATAAATTAAGACAATGCTCAAATATACCAAAATCACTTCTCACTTCCAGATTCCTATAGCTGTAAGTGCATTTCTAAATCCCCAGTCAGCGCATCAGAACCCCTATCCTCTAACCCTCAAATCACGTATCCACTAGCGACTCCATAGTACTGCTTTGTTATCTTCCCCAGCTCATCATTGCCTAAAGACAAACTTGCTTCAATAGATCTATAAATATTCTTCTCCATAATTCCTAACCTTAATGATCTATTCTATTCACATGGCTTTAATTTTCCACACCTTTCATGACTGTATTTAAAAACAGCCTCTCCTCCAGTGACCAATAAAATTTGCAGTTGGGTGTCCATACTCTGGATGGATATAGCTGAAATTCTCTTATGAGACTTTTCCCAGTTTAACTCCCTGACAAACAAATATCCTGAAAAAATTAAACTTGTTATAAATATTTGGACCTTGGATACAATATTAAGTTAATTCTTGAAAATATTAAAAAGGAATAGTATATTGCTTCTCGGCCTTTTGGCTAAGATCAAGTGTAAAAAGGAATAGTATTCAGTATCTAAAGATAATGGTCACATCAACATGAATAAATCACAGTTTATTAATCTGAAATAAAAACTTATAGAGGTATATATTTTCTTGTTCATTTATAATTTTTAATGTCAAGAAAACTAGCACATAGTAAAGAAATCATATCACTAGTTTCTCTGGGATAGCAGTGCAGGGGAAGAAAGGAACTGCAAATGAGGCAAGAGAAACTTCTGTCAAGAGAAAATTATCAATTTTCTTGATGACAGCGATAGCTTGACAAATGAGTACATAACAAACCCTACCTAATCATGAAGTTTACATTTTATACTTTAATCTTATCTAATTCTACTAAAATAATGGCAATTTTCATAGTGTGTCCTAATGGTAATGAATAGAAATACTAAGGTAAATGGAATACAAATTTCCCCAAATAAATTAATTTTAGAAGATGTAAAGCACAGGATTACTGTAACTACATGAAATTATCCATGCATGCAAATATTCAAAATGAAATATTCAAGCTTCCAAATGGAAGTTCAGGTCATCCAATAATCTATAGGCATGTGTTTCAATTTATCCTCATAGTGGCTATCAAAAAATGAAGAATATGGACAAGTCTGTCAAAACAGTATTAAATAATCCTATCGTTGCTTTACTTCTGGAGTTATATAGTCTTTCCCACTGTCTGATTTTGATTGAAAAATTCAAAGTTGATGCCAGGAAGTTGGATGATCATGTCTGAACTGGTATTGTCCATATTGAGATAGCAAGACATTTGCCAGCATCACTGCATTCGGTAATCACTGTGAAATTTTACTTTCTCAAGCAAATCAGTAAGTAGAGAGAGCAATGTCAAGGAATGATGAATTATGCTGGAAGCAAGGCCGGAAAAAAGAACGGAAGTAATAGCTTATGATTTCAGTATACAAATTCCATACTTTCCTATTAACAAACCAAGAAGTGGGGATAAAAAGTAATCAGTAGAACTACATCTGTTGAAAAAAATAAAAATCCTACTATCTACACACATAGATTATCAATGAACTCGTGGAAACCCTTTGCTCTACTCATATGGAAACAATGAGTAAGGGAGGAAGAATCGTATGGGTAGAAACAGACTCTTGAGTGCTAACTGTTTATGGGCTAGGTTGACAGTCTTAGAGGTTTATAGATTTAAGCCCTGACAACCAGAGGGTAGTAGGACTTAGTAGCCAGATATCTGTAGATGTAGGGATTCAGGGAAGAGATGGGCTTACTGTTCTGGGCTCTGACTTCCACCATCTGGGCACTTAGCTGCTGGTGACACTTTTGGCTCTGATCAGCAACTCACATCAGCGGCAGTTGGCTGCCCTCAGTGCCAGCAGAGATTAGACCTCCTAAGCTGCCAATGCCACTAGATTCACAGCTCTTGAGCCTCAGGTGTTGGAAGTCTCAGCGATCAAGTATGACAGCTCCCAGAAATTCCTCGAACCATCAGGGGCTGCAGTCTCTTTAGCTGCCTTTTGCTTCCTGCCTTCTTCTGCCATCCCTGGGCTTCCATTTGTAGTTCCTCATCATCTTTACCACCTTTGTGCCTGAGTACAAAGCCAGTGATTCTAGAGTTCTTTGGTTACCCTGTTACTACTACTACTATGATTGTGCCGATGCCTTGTTGCTAACTATGATGCTGGGGCTCTTACCATCTCACAATGCTCTGCTTATAATGATCATAAGTATGTAGGAAAAGACCACTGGGTAGAGACTCTCACTGGGTGTAAAGTTGTTCAACATAGAGGGTATCTTTAGGCTGACATAAAACATGAGCTGAAGAGTTTGATTATGTAGAGGAAAGATACTGAAAATGTCATTCAAATGAAGAATTAATTTATAGCTGTCATGACACAAATTCTGCCAATAACTTGCTTCATTCTGAGTCACTGAAGAAATGATTCATCCCTCAAGTCAAGTAACAATATCTAGGAGGAACACTAAAGTGAAGTTCATGGAGACATCTTTTCTGGGGTGCTATCTTCCAAGGCCAGTGCAGAAATCTTGAGTGATATGACTGGCAAGGCATTCTGGAACTTCACTGAAGCCGTCTTTAGAACTGGAATGTTCTCAGAGTGAGAATAAAGTGTTTGTAGCAGTCAGGCTGTCTCCAGTACATTCTAGTAAGCTGCCAGGAAGTAATTGGTTGACTGACATTCACTTGCTCCAAGTTGCCCTATACAAGTAAAAGTTGTATTTGCTGCCATTCAATGGCCTGACTGACCACTAGAGTAACTCATTCACAGAAAAGACATGACAGGTTTCTTAACAATAAGGACTTACAATACCCCAGAAGATATCTAACTTTATCAATTGACTTTAACAATGTTTACCAGTGGTTAAGTGTTTAACCTGTCAAACGGTGCCTTATTAAAAGTTAAGTCCCTGTATTTGAGATTTGTCGGTCCTAGCACTCTGGGCCTAATAGGGAAATGGAACCTGTGTGTGTGTTCTCTCTCTCTCTCTCTCTCTCTCTCTCTCTCTCTCTCTCTCTCTCTCTCTCTCTCTCTCTCTCTCCTCTCTCTCTCCCCTCTCTCTATCGCTCTCTCTCTCTCTCTCTCTCTCTCTTTCTCTCTCTCTCTCTCTCTCACACACACACACACACACACACACACACACACATATATATATATATATATATACACATATACATAAACAAATAGTACTCTACTGCACATGGTAAAAACCTAAGGCTATTCATTTCATTTGAAAAATATTTAATACCACTCCCACACTCTGAAGTTCCACTTTTCCTTAATAAATCTATTTCCTCTACATTTGAATGGAATATTTAACAACAACAATAAATGTCACTGTCTGACCAATTACAAATATTTCAGATTCAGGAAAAAGACTGTGATGTTCAAACCTGTTTAAGTCCTCTGTACTTTCAACATAAAATTTTAAAATAGAAGAGAAAAATATTTATAATTTTTAAAATATACTTTTTAGCTTCATGGGGAAAAGCATGATATAAGAAAGGGAATAAATATGAAACAAGAATTAAATGAGTTAAGTTTATCAAAAACATACATATATGCATGTAACAAGGTTTAAGGCCATCAGCTGGCACAGCTAGCTATGAAATGCTTGTGGGCTTGAGTCTTCACTGATCTTTGCTTCCCTTAGGGAGGCACAGCTGAGAGAACTTCTCCTGGTGGTCCTGCTGGTCCTTCCTGCTGACTTGAGCCAAGGCCAAGGCCTGACTATCTCTGCTAGGTAGTGTCACCACTGTTGGTAATCTGACTCTACTGAACTGGGCTGCTGGAGCATTCTTGAGCTGTTTGGGAATAGATTGACTGCTAACCTGTGAACTAAACTGCTGATTTCCAGACAACACAAATGGAAGTTGCTCCAAAGAACCTTTCTAAACAGGTCCTCATTCCCCATATCCTTTCTTTTCCACTACCTCTGGTGGACAGTGGGTTACAAAGAAGGTCAAAGCGTTTAAGAACCCTCATTAAAAATAGGATTTGAAAAACTTAAAGTTACAACTATGTATAAAAAATAATGCACACAGGATAAGAAAATTGGGAATATATTGCTGCAGTAGGCGGAGAGTTAGAACATAGGAAAATGGGGCAGATTTTTAGAAAGGCAGCTTCAGGAAGCTAAAATTTCAGTCAGCAATCCTACAATGGCTTGTCATTACTTAATTACAACTGAGCCAGGAGAGCAGTTTGGGACTTTCATATTTTTGGTTAAGAATATGAAAGAGTCAGTGGCCTAGCAGTGGTAGCACCAGGTTTTATTAGAGCTCCAGAGGCAAAGGCAAAGGCAGGTGGGGCTCTGAGTTCAAGGCCAGCCTGGTCTACAGAATGAGATCCAAGATAGCCAGAACTACAGAGAGAAACCAAACAAAGGGTGTACACATGGAGGGACCCATGGCACCAGCCTCATATATAGAAGAGGATGGCCTTGTCAGGCATCAATGAGAGAAGAGGCCCTTGGTCCTGTGAAGGCTTGATGCCTCAGTGTAGGGGAATGTGAAGGCAGGGAAGTGGGAGTGGGTGGGTGGGTAGGGGAATACCTTCATAGAAATTAGGGGGATGAGGGTGGGATAGGGAGTTTGGGGGGCAATGGGAAACAGGATAGCATTTGAAATGTAAACAAAGAAAATATCCAATAAAAAATAATAATAAGGCTGGGCAGTGGTGGTGCATGCCTTTAATCCCAGCACTTGGGAGGCAGGGGCAGGCAGATTTCTGAGTTTGAGCTAACACAGTCAGAATGCAACTTTGAAAACTTAAGGCTGGAGGGACAAGGACTTAGGGTACCTAGTCCTAGTATTTCCTGTGCCTACCTGTCCCTTCCTAGTAGTCGTTCTACTTCTTTAAAGCAGACATCCTAACCTCTGCTCTGTACTTCCTACTTTGGGGAAGTGTGGAGGGAGATTTGTCCTATCAGAGACCATTACACCCAAGGACAGAGGTGATTTTCTAGTGTGTCTGGTAACATCACAGGAAGGAAGTCTATGGATCTTATGTCATAGGACTTTTAAGCTCATGCAAGTGGCATCTCACACAAAATGAAAACAGTTTGAGATACATGAGCCTGCCACAAGACACATCATGAGGATGTACATGAGACAGCCATGAGATGTACTTTAATCATTTGCCACTAAATGAAAACAGTATTTCTTGATATAGTTCAAGTATTGAGTGAAGCAAATCTGAAAACGTAATACCATAGTCACAAAGTATTTAAAAGTATAATTTAAGAAGACATAATAAAGAAATAATTTTAAATTATCTATGTAGACATTTATTGCAATTGTAAAATTTCAATTTCCATTCTGTAGTCATTAAGCAACATCTGCTTCATAATGCCACATCTTCAAAGATTGCCAGCCAAGATGCATTAGAATAATTTTAGAATCATATTTATAATCATGATGGAAAAGTTACTTCTTCATATAGATGTTTGACTATATTTATTCAATTGTTCCAAGACTGTGACATTTTCCTCTTTGTAGTTAATATTAAGGAAGGTCACTTTTAACTTGGCACAGGAAATCTACATCCCTAAAACTATTTTTAATATAAAACAATAGGTGTATACCACCTCTCCTATAACACAAAACTTTTAGCTAACTGATACCTACTAAGTGAAACAAAGAAAATAAATTTTAGTGGTCATGTTATTAATATGTAAGCTAACTAAAAAACAAAATATAAAAACTTCCATTATGAACACATATACATTTTCTGAGACTACTCAACACAATATTGAGAAAAATACCCAGTTATTTAAATGTGTTTAAAATATTCCAAGAACCAGTCACTTTATATAGAGATTATCTAGCTAAATGATGGTCAACAACTTTCTCTTTGGGTGATCAAAGAAGTCCAAGTCTTAACCGTGAAAATTAACTAAAAATGTAACTGAATTGCCAAGGGCTGTGCTAGTAAAACAGAATCTAGAATCAAGAAAGCCTACCTTCAGATTTGAATTTTTAAAATATTATTTATATCCCCCTTTCAAGGAAGCCTCATCACACGTGGAGAGGAATTCAACTCCTAGAGACAGCTGCTATAACTTGATTCCTCTCTCCTCCTTATCAGGAGTTAAGAACACAAATTCATACAAACATCTGAGTTCCTGCCAGTCAGAATAGGGACAGGCTACAAGGATTTGCTGACAGATCCCGTGGAAAGGTAGTAGTTTGTGAAGACAGAAATTTCAGAAGGATTTTGAAATAATGAATCATTCCACCCGGCTGAACTAGGGAAGTGGTAGTGGGCTGTGAGCTGTGCCTAATTTTTCTTGATCAGCCAACAATGCCTTCACCAATCAAGACCCAAGAGAATGATGAGCATGATTTAAGCACCTGAGCCATGATGGGAAATACATCCTATCATCCAGATAAAGAGAATTAAGTATTTGTTATTTTGGATTTCCTTACTCCTATGATTTATGTTAGAACAAAGGTAATATCTATTTACAAGTCAAGTTTATTTGCATAGTATTGATGTCCACAGTGTAAAGACTTCAGAAACATGTATTTCAGACAAACTGCTGTATGGATGATAAGGGTGATTTCAGTGAAAGTTTGAAAAAAATATATTACCAAAAGATTTAAATTACAGGAACCTGTTTTGACATCCCCAGTAAATGCCAAGAAACCCAGCTTTTACAGCAAGCTTATGGAAGTGTTCAGATAAAATATTCATGAATTCTCTGCTAAAAGAAGAGCCTCTTGTGGTCGTGCTTGACAGAGGATGACCTTTGCTTCAATAAGTTCCCATTTTTGCTGTAACTTAGTGTTTAGATGCTCTGCTTAGATGAATAAACCATAGCATTTTGTTCTTTGTGATTTTTTAGTATATGTGATAATTAATAGAAAGAAAGACTTTGAAGTTTTAAAGTGAAGTAAATGGGTTTTTTTTTTAAGGCATTAAGGAGTCGTAGGAGATCAATTTCCCAGCAGGTTATTTGTTGAAGCTCTTAGGATCCACCCCAACTTGGGCATATCCAGGAGTGCTCCATTGATGCTCTCTTTAAAATATCTCAAACATGTTTAGCTTTACTGTTCTTCAAGTCTTCCATCTAATGATTTGCAGAGAGATGGACCAACAATCCAATTAAGTATTAGAACAGACTTTATGGAAGTACTAAATAGATGCAGTACATGGTCCATTCAGTATTTTTGGGTGTGAGCTCTAGTTTTGGAATTTCTTTAGAAGAAAAATAGTGAACCCTCTGATGTGTATTTAGAAAAATAGTAATCAAGATAAACAGAATGTTACCTGTTCCTGTTTTAAAAGTTTTTTTTTTAATTTATTGGTTATTTTATTTATTTGCATTTCAAATGTTATCCCCCTTCCTGGTTTCCTCTCTGCAAAGCCTGTATCCCATCTCCTTTCTCCCCTGATTCTATGAGGGTGCTTCCCCAACCACCTGCCCACTCCTGCCTCATTGCCCTAGCATTACCCTACACTGGGTCATCGGGACTTCACAGGACCAAGGGCCTCACCTTCCATTGATGCCAGATAAGGCCAACTTCTGCTACATATGCAGCTGGTTTTGAAAGTTTTAAAATTTACTAATGTTTAGTTGTTCCCTTTCAGCAAAGATAGTGTTGCCAGAACAGAGGGAAAGCATCATACTAGTTTGAAATCAGAAAATTCTGCTAAGATACTTAACAGTATTTAGTAGCCTGAACCAGAACTAGGAAATTATCCCATGACATGTAAAGACTAATAAGCATATGCTTTGTATGTTGATGTAGAAACAAACTATGGGCTCATTAATGAACTTTCTAAAGTCATGTGAAAGGTCACTTTTAACCCAGACATAGATAGTGCAAAAGAATTTTATTGTGCTATTTACTTATACTTTTGAAAAACTTTCAAAATACTTGAAGTCTATTTGTAGAAATGTTGATATTTATATTTGGCTTGTAATGATTTACAGAATTAAATCAAGTACAACTGTAAATACATGTTAGTAATATTGTTCATTTAAAACACATGTTCCCCAATTTAGAGATTATAATATTTGTTTGACTTCTATCACCTTTAACTGTCAATAGCCAATGAATGACACAAATTAGTAAGGGTCATTGATGCAAAATTAACATGATACAGAAAATTTCGACAATGCTTATTAATTTAAATAAAGCATCAACTTGTCTTCCACAGAAATATTCTCTAAACTATTTCTGCAGAGAGTTCATTCCTTTATTGATTTAAAGAAATATTCTTTAGGATTATGTTATGGAAATGTATATAATTGCATTTTTTAAGACATTCAAGTTTGAAAATTCTCTTTTGGAAAATATTTAACTAGACTTTCTAATTCATGAATCAACATGTTATTTGGTGCACATCTGTTTAGTGTGTTTGTTTGTTTTTTTCTAAGATTTGTAATACTGGCTACAAATCATCTGTATCACTATTAGAAATGGCCCTTCAATTACCACTATAATATTTATCTATGGTTGACATTTGTTCAACAACAATAATAACCTGCTTCTTTTATGTTGGATATGACTTTCAATGAAATACTATATTTTTATTTAAACAGTATACTAATTCTCATGGAAACCTTGAAGCGTGTGTTACACTAATTTTCTATTAAAACAAAGAAGAAAAACTAGTATGTAAATTGATCAAATCACATGTATCAGAGCTACTACATTACAATTTAACTCCAAGTAACAGGGTCCACAGGCCATATGATCAATAGCAGTAAAGTGTACTGACAGACAGAGGGACCATGAGCTTGGCCCTCCTGCTCTCTGCCCCATTTGTAGCTTTGACTTCCCAGCTGTCACCAGTGTTACTGAGACACTGGAAAGTCTGCTAGCTACAATATACCAACAATGATTACAGATTCTTGAGTGAGACCATGCTTTTTCATGCCTTAGATATGGTTATTTATCTGTCCAAAACAGTATTGTACCATTCTAAGAATCCAAAAATAGGCCATGGGTAAAACCACTTTTAATCTTAGCAATATTAAATCAAGAAATTGTTTGAAGCAGAATCTACATTCTTATACCTGTCTACATCTTGAAAATTTTGTTAAAAGTCTCTACTCTAAATTGATAAATAGAAATTTAATAAAAGATATATAATGGTTACTTAAAAAGTGGACTTCCCTAGCAAAAAATAAAATAAAATAAAATATTTACAAAGGCCTCATTTTAAGCACCCATCAATGTTGTTGTAGCAATAGTGTCAACAGGTCTTATTTCCATAAACCAAACTAAACTACTGAAGAGATTGGGGAAGATTTGGTACAACAATCTGAAGCAGCTGTGAGAGCACTTCTCAAAAGCCAGCACTGCATCCCCCAAATCAAAGATATCAGCATCTCTCAGTGCATAGGCCATTCATGGTGTTCAAATGTGTTTATGGCTCTTGGTGAGTGGCTATACTCTTGATATAAGCATTTGCATATTTGATATAAGCATTTGCATATTTGAACTAAGTTCTTCCCTATATACTTAGAAGCCAACCATTCTTTATATTCAGACATACATTACATATAATGATTATCTAGAGCTTGTTGTTGAAATTCATGCCTGTAATCACAGTACTCTATCAGCAGATAGAATGTTCACAAGCTAAAGGTTAGACTGAGATACATAGAGAATTCCATGCCTGCTATAGGTTATGTAGTAACCAGAAAACCTCTGTGTGTGTGTGTGTGTGTGTGTGTATGTGTGTGTGTGTCTGTGTATCAAAAATTAAATAGTTCCTAAAGGACTAAACTGTTTCATAGGATTGGTAAATATATTTTTACAGCCATTATAAATTAATTTTATCATAACTGTAATGATAGTACAGTAATGTAATTATATATATATAATGATATAATGTTATATATAACATAGCTGTAATATATATATATATATATATAAAAACACACACATATGTATATGTGTGTGTGTGTGTGCGTGTGTGTGTGTAATTAGCGGACATAATATATCTGGGAAATAAATCAATATGATGGACAAGAAAGAAAAAAAGCTGAGGAATCAGAGTAGCTTGTCTCAAAGATCTATAAATCTTCTGTTCCCTAAATTCCATGCTCTAACTGCATCTTTTGACCCTCCAATTTGCCTTCATCTACCTTCGTCTATACATTACCCAAGAAGACTCATTGACAGACACAAACATCTAATAAGTTATGTTTTCAGACTTCATACCCAATTAAAATATCATCAGCTGTATTATTATCGCTAAAGCTATGTCCATTGGCTTGGGACTGTTGGGGGACTGCATAGATAGTTCAGCTTTAACAGTGCACACTGCTCAGTTGCCATACTCCCATGAGGTCACTGACAGTTGTTTACAACTCCAGCTCCAAGAGCACCTCAATTTACATATATGCATATATGGACACACAGACATAGAGATATTCGTAATTTTAAAATAATACAAATAAACTGTTGTGGGAAAAGACTTTTTTATCCATTTGACTCAGTGTTTTGGTACCTGCAAATTAAACTACTAAGGAGCAGATTAGCAAGAATGAAGACAAATTAGTATCGAAAATAGGGAGACAGAAATCTATAGAAAAACATTTGATTCAAGGTGGGGTGGCTAGAATTTGGACATTACATGCCATCTTCACAAGGAAAGGGGAGGAGAGTACGAATCTCAAAGGGGAGGAAACAGTTGATTGTTAAGAGAGACACTGCCAATGCCTGAAAAATACAGAAGTGGATGCTCACAGCCATCCATTGGATGGAGCCCAGGGTCCCCAAGGAAGGAGCTAGAGAAAGTACCCAAGGAGCTGAAGGGGTTTGCAGCTCCATAGGAAGAACAACAATATGATCTAACCAGTACCCCCAGAGCTCCCTGGGACTAAACCACCAACCAAAGAAAACATATGGTGTGACTCATGGCTCTAGATGCATATGTAGCAGAGGATGGCCTAGTTGGGTATCAATGGGAGGAGAGGCCCCTGGTCCTATGAAGGTTCTATGCCCCAGTATAGGGGAATACCAGGGCCAGGAAGCAGGAATGGGTAGGTTGTTGAGCAGGGGGAGGAGGAGGGGATAGAGGGTTTTCAGAGGGGAAAACAGGAAAGGGGCTAACACTTGAAATGTAAATAAAGAAAATATCTGAGAGAGAGAGAGAGAGAGAGAGAGAGAGAGAGAGAGAGAGAGAGAGAGAGAGAGAGAGAAATAGTTGTTTTGCAGGATAGACAGGAGATATGGCTGCTTGGATATTTTCCTGTCCTGGTGTTGACTTACTCTGGTGATTGGAGTCAATCTTCCTTAGCTCCTTCAATCTTCCTTCAGCTCCTTGGGTACTTTTTCCAGCTCCTCCATTGGGGGCCCTGTGTTCCATCCAATGACTATGAGCATCCACTTCTGTATTTACAAGGCACTGGCATAGCCTCACAAGAGAGAGCTATATCAGGGTCCTTTCATTAAAATCTTACTGGCATATGCAATAGTGTCTGCATTTGGTGGCTGATTATGGGATGGATCCTTTATATGCCCCAGTGCAGAGGAATGCTAGGGCCAAGAAGTAGGAGTGGGTGGGTAGGGGAACAGGGCTGGGGGTGGGGGAGAGTATTATAGGGGACTTTTGGGATAGCATTTGAAATGTAAATGAAGAAAATATCTCATAAAAATTGAAAAAAATATAAGTCAGAGAGTATTTAGGAAGACATGCAATGTTGGCTTCTGAATCTCTCTCTCTCTCTCTCTCTCTCTCTCTCTCTCTCTCTCTCTCTCTCTCTCTCTCTCTCTCTCTCTCTCTCCTTCCCTCTCTTAACTTGGCCAAGCACAGCTGTATATACTGCTGGCTCAGCTTCTCTGAAGGCAAATTTTGGAGTTCCCTTGAGCACAAGAATTCTAAGATGACCTTGATCATGTACTGAGATTCTGTCTCTATTAAAACAAGCAAAAGAAAAACTGAATTGAATACACAACTAAGAATACAGATAGAGACTAAGGTTTAAACTGACCTTAGAAAATTATTCTCCATTCTTTTTTTTTCCTCTAAAATATAATTCCAAATGAGGAATCATCATTATGGGTATCTGGGAACAAATGCCCAGCAAGCAGTAACCATAGAATGTAGGCCAGCTGAAAATCTGATAGCCACTTAAGTATTTGACTTTCCTAAACAGTAAACTCATTCTGTCAGCAATTTGAGTACAAATAAAGGAACGGCATCTCCCACTATCTGTTTTAGAAGCCCAGTGAGATCACAAGAGTTTTGGGGGACCTTAATTTAGACAAATCAAGGATTTGTGGGTTTTCATTGGAAAGTATCTTAGGACTAGCCAGTTTATGAAGCAGAATTGGAGATAAACATAGTTGTCTTAACCATGAGGATCAGAAGAAAATGGGTGATCAGAGAAAAAGCAGACACATTCCTAAGTGTGGGTACTGGCTCCTCAAGGGAGAGGCCCAGCTCATTGGAAGAAGGAGAAGGAAAAGGAGAAGGAGAAGGAGAAGGAGAAGAAGGAAGAGGAAGAGGAAGAGGAAGAGGAAGAGGAAGAGGAAGAGGAAGAGGAAGAGGAAGAGGAAGAAGAAGAAGAAGAAGAAGAAGAAGAAGAAGAAGAAGAAGAAGAAGAAGAAGAAGAAGAAGAAGAAGAAGAAGAAGAAATATTCGTTGTTGTTGGGTTTGGACTCATTATCTTATGGCTGGATGATTCCTGAGAGCACTTGACAGGACTCCAATCCATAAAGTAAAGGGCTAACCCACAGGAATAGGTAGGGACGATATCTTTACTATAAACACTTTTGTTTGAGAGTTTCTATCAATTCTGATAAAAGGTATGAGATTCTTAACAAGGCTACACACCTGGCTCTTCAGCCTAGGTCACTGTTACTTTAATAGAAAATGCCTGCTCATAAAGGAAACATTAACTATCTGTTGACAGCCTTTACAGCAAACATGGATTGTGCTTGAGTTCTTTTCAGCTGGTGAGAGGCTTCCCTCAGAGTCCAGGATGACAGGATCTGTCCTCTCACATGACCCAATCATCTCCCTGTCTTCCCTGCTCAGTGCAACTAAGAAGTACAGTCAAAGGAGGTGAGAGATTAGCTCTGCCTAAAAATACTCCCAGGGCCTGCATAGGTCTAAGGCAGATGGGATCCCTTCACTGAGAAGGGATGTGGACAGAAAGCCTCATCTCTAACCCATAAGCTATCTCCAACTTACAACTGCTCACAAAAGAAAAAACTTACTTTCCTCCAACAGTCACACTGGGTAGACAAACCTCACTTAAGGGCAGGCCCCATGTTCCCTAGTGATGGCCAACACAAAATGAATTCAATGGTGCTTTTGGAGAATTTTGTCCCATATTTCTTCATCTGATCCTGTTTTACCTTGTAGATTTTTGCTGATATATGGTTTTGAATTTTCTGTTTCTATAGGATTTCTGTGTGTGTCTCTGAGGCTCTGTGTTTCTAGTGCTGTTTATCTCTGTTTTCAGTATGTTTTGTTCTTTTCTAATTTGTTTGGTTTTATTTTACTTTATTTTATGTATTTACTTAATTGTATATATATATATTTTTTTTCCTAATATGAGAAAGAAGAGAGAGAGAGGTGAGGGAGTGGATTTGTGTAGGTGGGGAGGGAGGAAGGATACGTGAGGAGCTGGGAAAGAGGGAACTCTAATCAGAATATATTATATTTAAAATCTCTTTCTAATTAAAAATAAAAAATGGCACATACTTATCATGCACATCTGTCCCAGCACCCAGATTGGGCCACTTACAACTACCCATCACCTCTGACCTCCAGAGGAACCTACAGTCATATGCACATACTCATACGCACAATGAAAAGTAAAGGAAATCTTATTAAAAATAGCAAAAACATGCATGTAAAGAACAGTGTATAAATAGTAAAAAAAATTAATAATAATCCTGTGTATCAAAATAGACCACAAAAATATAGTAAATGCCATGATTATAAATTATTAAGGAAAAATAGCACATCCATTCAGGATAGAGATCAAAATACTTTAAAATTTTATGCCATAGGTGTTAGCCAGATTGAACAGTGCTGGCTGCAATCCATTGATTGACAGGCATGGCCTCTATGGCTTTACGAGCTAAGGTCATTTTGCACATGACAGGTACTTCTGTTTCCATGCTATCTATCCATTGCTTGCTATTTATCCCCTGGTACTATAATTTGAATATTTATAGGCTTTCTCTTTTTTTTAATTGGATATTTTATTTATTTACATTTCAAATGTTATCCCCTATCCCGGTTTCCACTCTGCAAACCCCCTATCCCATCCCATCTTATTTTGCTTCTATGAAGGTACTTCCCCACCCATCTACCCACTCCAGCCTCACCACCCTAGCATTCTTCTACACTGGAGCATCAAGCCTTCATAAGACCAAGGGCTGCCCCTCCCATTGATGCCAGGTAAGGCAACTTCAGCTCCTTCAGTCATTCCCCTAACTCCTCCATTGGAGTGCAATGGTTGGCTATGAGCATTCGCATCTGTATTAGTCAGGATCTGGCAGAGCCTCTCAGGAGACAGCCATATCAGGCTCCTGTTGGCAAGCACTTCTTGGCATCCACAACAGTGTCTGGGTTTGGTGTCTACATGTGGGATGGATCCCCAGGTGGAGCAGTCTCTGGAGGGCCTTTCCTTCAGTCTCTACTCCACTCTTTGTTCCTGTTATTTCCTTTAGACAGGAGCAATTCTGGGTTAAAATTTTGGAGATGGGTAGGTGGCCCCATCCCTCAACTAGGAGGCCATGCTTAAACTCTGCATATGGTCTCCACATGATGTCCCTCCCTTTTGTGGGGTATTTCGCCAATGTCATCCCCGTGGGGTCCTGAGAGGCTCTTGCTTTCCTGGCATCTGGGATTTTCTGGTTGCTACCCCCAGCTCCACATCCCCCATTGCTACACACTTCTGTTCAGTTTCCTGAACCTTGTACATCTCCTCCCATACCCAATTCTTCCCCTCTTTTTCCCCTCCCCCTCTTCTCTTCCTCCCAAGTTCCTTCCACACTATACTTCCCTTGATTATTTTGTTCCCCCTTCTAAGTAGGACTGAAGCATTCACTCTTTGGTCTTCCTTCCACTTGAGCTTCATGTGGTCCATGACTTTTATGGTGGGTATTCACGCTCTTTGCCTAATATCCACTTATCAGTGAGTACATACAATGTGTAGTCTTTTGTGATTGGGTTACCTCACTCAGGATGATATTTTCTAGATCCATCCATTGGCCTAAGAATTTCATGAAGTCATTGCTTTTAATAGCTGAGTAGTACTCCATTCTGTAAATGTACCACATTTTCTGTATCCATTCCTCTGTTAAAGGACACATGGGTTCTTTCCAGTTTCTACTATGAACATAGTAGAGCATGTCCTTATTACCTGTTGGAGCATCTTCTGGGTATATGACCAGAGAGGTATAACTGGGTCATCAGGTACTACTATGTTCAGTTTTCTGAAGAACTGCCAGACTGATTTCCAAAGGGTTGTAGCAGCTTGCAATCCCACCAGCAATGGAGGAGTGTTACTCTTTCTCCACATCCTCACCAGCATCTGCTGTCACCTGAGTTTTTGATCTTAGCCATTCTGACTGGTGTGAGGTGGAATCTCAGGATTGCTTTAATTTGCATTTCCCTGATGACTAGGGATATTGAACATTTCTTTAGGTGCTTCTCATCCATTCAGTATTTCTCAGTTGAGAATTCTCTGTTTAGCTCTGTACCCCATTTTTAAATAGGGTCATTTGGTTCTTTGGAGTCTAACTTCTTGAGTTCTTGGTATATATTGGATATTAGCACTCTATCAGATGTAGGATTGGTAAAGATCTTTTCCCAGTCTGTTGGTTGCCTTTTTGTCCTATTGACAGTGTCCTTTGGTTTGCAATTTTATGAGGTACCATTTGTTGATTTTTGATTTTAAGAGCATAAGCTTTTTGCATTTTGCATTTTCCTTGTTGTGTCGATATTTTCTATGATATCTTCTGCCCCTGGGATTCTCTCTTCTATCGCTTTTTTTTGGGGGGGGGGGGGAATCAATGTCAGTTCTTTAATTAAGTAATTCCCAGATGTTTGCATCTATGACTCCTGATCTCTTTTCTAGATTTTCTATCTCCAGGGTTGTCTCCCTTTGTGATTTCTTTATTGTTTCTATTTCCATTTTCAGATCCTCAATGGTTTTGTTCAATTCCTTCACCTGTTTGGTTATGTTTTCCTGTAATTCTTTAAGGGATTTTTGTGTTTCCTCTTTAAGGGCTTCTAGCTGTTTACCTGTGTTCTCCTGTATTTCTTTAAGGGAGTTATTTATTTCCTTCTTAAAGTCCTCTATCATCATCATGAGAAGTGATTTTAATGAGAGTCTTGCTTTTTCAGTGTGATAGGGTATCCAGGGCTTGCTGTGGTGGGTGAACTGGGTTCTGATGATGCCCAGTAGCCTTGGTTTCTGTTGCTTATGTTCTTGTGCTTGCCTTTCGCCATCTGGTTATCTCTGGTGTTATGTGGTCTTACTGTCTCTGACTGTGGCTTGTTCTTCCTGTAAGCCTGTGCATCAGCACTCCCAGGAGACCAGTTCTCTCTGGGAAGAATTAGGGTATGGAGAGCTGTTGCACAGGGTCAGCTCCCGGGCACAGATAGAATCTGGAAGGATCCTCTCCCTGGCTGTTCCTTGGTTCCTGTGTCCTGATGGCTCTAGGCAAGTCCCTCTTGGGCCAGGAATTTGAGCATAAGTGGTGTTCTCACCTGTGTTCTCGGGTGTGTCAGCACTATTGGGAGACCAGCTCTCTCCTGACAAGATCTAGGTATGGAGCTCTGTGCTCCCAGATGTGTCAGCCCTCCTGGGAGACCTGCTCTCTCCAGGTGGGATCTGGGTACAGAGAGCTGTGGCATGGGGTCAGCTCCAGAGCTCAGATTGAAACAAGAAGGGTGTAATCTTTCTTTTAAGGTATAATGTTTTAAAAATTAATATTAAGTTTTTACATTTGCATTCATACTGCCCAAGTCATATGTTAATTCTCAAATAACCAATATTTTTTGCTCCTATAAACTCATTCTGTGAATTTAGACAAAAAAATAAAAGCCTTAAATTGAGTTTAAACCATGAGATAATTTTCCACCTAGAAATTAGAAATGTCATTCAGATTGTATAGTATACACAGCATGTCACATTTTAAATGGAGCATCATTAAATCTTGCAGAGTTATAATACTATACATTGTGGATGATAGTCAGAATATAGTTATTTTTAAAGATTCTACTATACTTTAATTTCCTTATTCAGTAAGAAGTGATACCACTTGGTCTGTTAACAAAGCCATCACAGAAATCTGGGGAAGAAAGTATAGCATATGTCCTGGATGAGCTAGCAGCCAATGTGGGAAAACCGCCTCTCCACATGAGCCGTGCTTTTTACGCCACAATTACTAGCTGGAGAAAATGAGAAGGAAACTCAGGGCTCAGCCAGGTGTTGTTCCTTGTCTGTAACTTACTCTGCTAATTGATCAGGAATGAGAGCAAAATCACCCCTGTCCTTGGGAAGCCATGAATGTTTCAAGGCAGCAGCTGAAGCACCTTGCTGCTTGTGCTAAGCAGTCTACAAGTTCTTTCCTTACTGCTCAAGACAGAGGCAATGCTGGCCAACTTACTCATCTCTTAAGTGAAAGAATAAAAACAACTGTGCAGTTCTGTCTCTAGTGATTAGGCAGGAATACTTCCACATTCCTAAACCACTCGGCACCCCTTCTGGTGGAAAGCAGCATGAATATACCTTCCTTCTATAAACCTTTGTACATCTTGGAACTCTACTCAAGTCACACTGTACATACATGCACATACATGTAGCTTCCCATTGCCCAAAACAATGAAATAAAAATACAATAATGCTGGCTTATTGTTTTTTAACTAGATTATTTGAAAAACAAAATATGGAATCTTAGAGAAAGTTCTCATGCCCTACACTGCCTTTGGAATAGAGCAGACTTCTGCCCACTCAACTTTTATTGACCATGGGGGTCCCTAAAGGAAATAAGATGAGTTTGTAGCTGTGAAAGAAATGGGACTGGGTGAAGTTTTAGAATTAGATAAAAAAAAAATTATCCTGGGGACATTTCTCTTTCTTCATTACTACTTACTGAATATTTAGTTGGCATAAAAATTCATGTAATTCATTATGACGTTTTTCTACATATGTAACATTGTGCCTTGATCATAAGTACCAGCACTGCCACCCTCCCCCATACGCCTTCCAAACCTTTCATTGAAATATAAGGTATGGTTTTGCAATAATTAACTGAGAATTATGTTTGTTCTTGCTGTTTGATCAAATATTTATTTTCAAATGAAATCATTAAATAATGGTCAAACACATGGGGACTGACTTAAATGGATTTGAATAATATATAATTGAATTATAATGTAATGCATTCCATATTTTAGTTAACACTGAGATCACATGTCAGCATTTTAGAAAGACTTTTTAATTTTCCATCTTTGCCATTGTTAATACTCACATTAATTCTACTTCTGTAAAATGACCATATACATAAAACATGTAAATCATTTGAAAAGTTCTCATGTGGTGACCCCAAGGATTTATAGCAAAATCTTCTGAGACACTCCTGTGTTAAGTCTTGGAACAGGATTTAGATGTAAAGAAACATTTAGGTAAAGGTAACTGAGTCAATTTGTGTGGCAGCATAGCGGGTCTCATGAGAATCCCAAGGTTTTAGATACTGTTAAGGCTGAAGTGGAATTTCTAACTAATCACTTGAGAGTGCTGTCTACTTTTCATATGATGTGTGACTGTGGGTCAGTGATTTCCAGACCAATTCTTCACCTGTAGAGAGTAAAGATAACTGGACCTACAAGGTTATGCTGTATAGAGGATGGTTTAGTGTGCTAGAAGGAGCATAGGAAATTAGAAGTACAGTCCAATATACTTTTACACATTCTGTAAAGGAGGGTGTGCAGCTACATTTGTTGGATGATGGTGGTCAATTTCTAGATGTCAGAGGGACAGTGAGCGAATTCTTTAGGAGCTCAGAAGTACAAGATCAATTCCATCTAAAGTGATCAAAGCAGCCTTAAGCTGGTCTCTTCTATCTAAAGGGGGAAAATGGTAATTGCTGCTATTTTATTTCGTGTATGAATGGAAGTCTCTTAAATGCAAACTCTTCTCAAAAGCCCGAGGACACATCCACGGGTTGTTTTCTACTGCCGAAAAGATGACTCTAATTTTCTTGTCTGTTTGTGCACCTTAGGGGTGCCGTGGGAAAGGATTTTTTATTTCTTGATATACCCAGGAAGCGAATCCATAGCAGTTACAAGTCTAATTTTCATAAAGCTTCTTCTCTTAAAATACAAAGTCCATTTTTTTAGCTAGCTTTTGCTGCAATTTCATATTATTATATAAATTGAAGAATGTCAGTACAGAGCCAGACTAACAGCTGATGACTCCTCTGTGAGCCACATGTCTGTGGATACCATTTACAAATGCATTTGTTTTTAAGAAATGCCAGGGTGAGGAGGTGGGTGAGATGGGGGGGGGGATGGGGGAGCACCCTTGTAGAAGCAGGGGGAGGGGAGATGAGATGGGGGATTTGCAGGGGATGGGGAACAGGAAAGGGGATAACATTTGAAACGTAAATAAATAAAATATCCAATAAAGAGAAATGATATCGATAATTATGAGCTAAGATGATGTTTTGTTAAGCTCTTGAAATAAGATAGTTTGTTTTAAAGATATTATTGTAATTTAAAAATAAAAATTTACTAGATAGAAGATAATATTTTGTTTTGTTTTGTTTTGCTTTCGGCTGTATTGCATCTGGCTTTACTGGACTGAGATACTGAGTCACTCTAAGCAGTTTGCTGCTAACTCAGCCCATGTGTATAAATATCACCACAACCAAGTTGGAGGCATCTAATAGTTTTTTAATTAATGGCCCATGTTGTTTTATAACTTTTCTCTCACTTTGCATATCACTCTCCCCCATACTTCTACCACCTTATAAATATGCAGATTCACTTTAGATGCCTAGACTTAAAAAAAGCACTATGTGGTTTCTTTTAAAGTTCTAAACTTCTAAAAATTAAAAAAAAAAACACTGCAGCAATAAAATATATGTGTTTTATACATTCTTCATACTTTATACATTCATCATACTTTTAAATTTTCAGTTTTTTTTTTCTTAATTTTGAGAAATTAGCTGTCCCCCATTTGGTAATTCTAGCTAAGGTGATTTCTAATCCTGTTAGTATAATTTTTTCCCAATTTGATGACTTTTACATTTTAGCTCATTATTTTCTATACCTGGAAAATGAGGCAAATTTTTGTTGATGAATCAATTAAGGTCCAGAAGTAATAAAACTTGTCAAATGATATTTAAATGCTAACAAATTTTAAATGTATTATAATTTCATATATAATATATAATTATACAATATAGAAGTAGTACTTTCACCTAAAAAATAAGTAGCGTGGCTGGAGAGCTGGCTTAGCATTTGTCAACACTGTCTGCTCTTCCAGAGGACCCAAGTTTGATTCCCAGGACCCACAAGGCAGCTTGTAATTCCAGTGCAAAGTTACCCTGGCATCTGACGGTACTGGGGATGCATAGATACATACAGGCAGAACACCCCTTTACATGAAATGTAATTGTCTTTTAATATGCAAAAAAAAAAATGAAAAAACAAAACCCAGTGGATTTGATTTTACTATAACAAGATGTTTTATTATAATAAGTAAAGGATTAGTTTTTAAGCTGGAAAGTTTCAGTTTCTTTATTTTCCTTTTGGCTTGGTCGATTTCTCAGCTTTGGAAAGCTATCTATGCTAAATTCCTAAAAAAGTATTAGATTAGCAAATATTCTTCCATCGAAACATGAAAATAGAAAGGTCAGAGAGTCTCTGACTGCTTGAAGATAACTCATGACTTAAAAATAAATGTTTCTTTTTACTAATGATAAAGTGATTTTTTTTCACACTGTCAGAACCCGGGACCAGAAAATAGTGGGGGCTGTGACAGAGCCCACCGCATTTTCAGACCTCAGAGACCAGCACTGGGGTGCAGATCTAATTTTTATAGTTCAATACAAAACTTAGATACAACTTTTTAGCCAAAAAGAGTGCAGTTATATAATCAGGGGTTAAACAGAGGATTACACAAGCTATCCTGTTGAATCTAATTTGCTTGATCATGACTGTAAGGGAGGGAGTTGATCGCTCAGGGGCATTTCCCTGCAGGTAGAGGAAGCAGCCATAGCCATCAGCTTGGGTCCTCTGTTCTGTCTGACCAGTTTGCTGGGAACCACATAAGATCTCGGGCTGTGTAGAGCCGGATCAGGATTCCTCAAACAGGCTCAGGAGACCACAGCACTTAGCTTTCTAGACCACTTTTCCTCTGTTACATTCACTGCCACATCCTGACTTCTGAGTGATCTGTGCAAGTTCCTCCACACACTTGTCACTGATGCCAAGCCAGTGGCCCGTGTCGCCATGGTGCTGCAAGGTACAGTGGTGATTGTGGATAAGCTTGTTATATAATGCTCATATTTCCATTGGGAAAATGTTGGAAATTCAGAGATAAGAGCATTAAAAATATGCTAACACAATTAACTCAAGGAAGTATTTTGAAAATAACTTATGGAGATATGAAGAAATTATCTCTATGGTACAAAAAAGCAGAGAAGATTATAATGTAAATCTATGCAAAGTATCCCAATTTTTGAAAAAGAAACAGACTGGGAACATTTTATAAAATGATAAAGACAAAGATGCATTATTCTTCTATTGTTCAGGACAACTATTCTTTTAAAACATACCCAGTTTTCATAATAGGATCACAGATTCATATAGAATAGATCTTTGAAGATATATTCACCTTTGAGTTGGTAAAATTTATTCTGCTGTATTATATTGTTGTGATGACTTGTAAATTCCATGATTTTACAATGACTACAACGTTTCACAACAATACTTCAAACAATGTATATTCATACTATGTATAGTCATATACACCCCCTTCCCCAGTTCTAGATGTGAGAAACACAGGACTAAAATCCAGATGTCAGGTCTTCTGGGCCTTCTGGAGGTTCCTGGAAGGAATATACCACTTGATCTAGTCTTGACAGGCATCAGCCATGGCCTATGACCCTTGCCCTTTCTCTTAGGAAGTCCTGTGTGACTACTGGGCACATCTGGAGTACCCACTTCAAAATCCTGATCTTAATAAAAAAATAAATAAATAAATAAATAAATAAATAACTTCAAAGCAGCTTTTTTTTTTCCAGAACCTTCCCAGGTTCCAGGGAATGTAATGTGTTCTTTGGGAGCTATTATCTAGTTTAGTGCATTCACCGTTTGGTTTAGCATACTACCGTGTTATTCTTGGACATAAAAAAATAGAAATAAACTAGGGAGAACATAAAATAAAGTGCCAACTCTTCTTCATGTATGTCTCTTGTGTATATTTCAAACATATAACCAGATTTCAACCACATGGGGAAAGGATATAACAATATATATATATATATATATATATATATATATATATAATCATTAAAGTCTGATTACAAAGAGAAGTACATCAAAGCAAAATCACACAAGAGAAATATTGTGAGGATAGTGGGGATTCATTATCTTTAAAGCACAAAATATTGAATAAGTATTTACAAAACAAGATACAAACTTTTAGGAATGGTGTCTCAGAATTATAGATAGAGATAGAGATAGTCCTGTGTGCATCAATTTGTCCATCATTAATCTGCATCACATCAGCACATTCCATCATTAAGATGATAGTACCAATCACGATGTCTCTGCAAAGCACACACAGGAAGAAGCCTCAGCACGTCTTTGTGCTTTGCATTGATGTACATTGGTTCCCTAGCAATGAGAAGAAATGCTCAGACAGCTGCAAACAAAATTCTGTTCTGATGAGTCTGTGCCGGTCTATTCTGCTTATTGACATTCCATTGTAGTGTTGACTATGCTTTCTTAAACTTTTCTCATAACTACTTTAAGTCTTTCCTGGGAGTACTGAAAAAAGAAGAGTGAATACAGGGAGATCAAAAGGCATGCAAAAATAAATGAAGAAGGAGGCAGGCATGATGGACAAGGAATAGACACAAGAGAGATGGAGTGGAAAGGGACAGGATATCAGGCTAGAAAAGGTGATGAGTACTTGTGAGATCAGAGCTGGAACCAACAGGGAGGTCTCAGGAAGACACCAACTCATACGACAAATGCCTTCTAATTAGATATTTCCTGAAAGAAATGGAGAGTCTGATAAAGTTTCCTACTTGTTAATGCAACTGCTGTAGCATAAAACACATAATTATATACTTCTACACTGATGAAAACAAAATTTAAATAGTATATAAAATCTATTCAAATATTGTTTGAATATACATATAAACATATGCACAACACAGGCCAGCAAGCACATGGGCCCACAGTCTAATGAATACATATTGATATTAGCAGTATGATCAGTAGATGAATGTAAATTAACAATATTCAATATAATTTTTAAATATGCATCATTTCCTTCCAATTAAACTATAATTTACATTTAATGAAAAGATATAATTTACATTTAACATATATATGTATGTATATATGTATACTATATATATGCATATATACTATCACATTAAATATATCAAATTTCTTGATAAAATTCTCAGTGTAATACATTTCATAATTATTCACAGTGTGGTTTTGAATGGCAGCATATGTAAAACAGCATTCAAAGGCAGTAAGGTTATTTGTGACATTGTTTCACTCTTTGGGGTTTTGAACCAGATTCTAATTTTGAACACATTCCACTAAACCAGAGAGAATGTTAAGTGAAACTCCCAGCTACAATGTTAATTTAAAATCCTTATTTGACATTTTATTTATTGAATCTTACCTTCAAGTATCTTTACACAAAGGTAGAAATCCTCTGATCTTTAGCTACTCATCTTAAAAGATGGAAGCACTGTACATATAATAGATTGGTGAGATCTGAAGAAGACAATTTACATGGTCACTAGTAATTTTTTTCCAAAAAGTGATTAATTCCTAATTAGGAGCAAATATAGGAATTAAAGTATTTTTCAACTGTCTCTGTATAAGCTTAAGCAAATAATGCTGATGCATTTCTGAATATGAGTTTCATTTTTGTTAATTCTACTATATAATTTTCATCAAAATTGTCACATAGTACCTAACAAACAATTTGATATTCATTAAATGTACTTATTCAGAAAGTTTTGTATTAAAACTACTTGCAAGAACATAATAATCAGCCGGGCGTGGTGGTGCACGCCTTTAATCCCAGCACTCGGGAGGCAGAGGGAGGCGGATTTCTGAGTTCGAGGCCAGCCTGGTCTACAAAGTGAGTTCCAGGACAGCCAAGGCTACACAGAGAAACCCTGTCTCGAAAAAAACAAAAAAACAAAACAACAAAAAAAAAGAACATAATAATCTGTGAGTATCCAGTTCTAGAATGGAGACACGTGAGGTGACATGAGTGCTTGTGAAAACAAGACAAGTCTTGTGACCTCATTTTCTTGAAAACCGTACAACTGTTCTTGAAATAGATTTCCATGCTCCTCCCAGGTGTAGCAGATAGGAGTGTGTTTACTTCTACTGTTGTTATTCATATGTGTCTATGTCTTTGTACAGTACAGTTTGTCCTTGGAATTGAACACCTTAATCATGTGATCTCTTAACCCTCAGAGTATAAGTCGCCTTATTCTCTGAATAAAGTTGGCTATTGCATGAGCCTTAGTCTACTTCATTTTTAGGCTCTGCTCTCCCAGGTTCATACCACCAACTAGAACAGCAACAGTAATCTATTTAACAATCTTTTTTTTTTTTTTTTTTTTTTTTAAGGTCAAAGCTAACACTTTGAAGTTGTAAGCATTGAAGTATACCAGAAATCCAATTCTAAAGAAAGCTCTCTTGAATACATAATTCTCACTCAAAACGTACCACTTGAGCCTTCAAGTTGCTAGGATAGTCTCTACTGTGACAAATTCCATAAGATATTTCTCTCCCTGTTCACTCCAAGCTGATTTCTCTTAAGCAAAAATAAACAAGAAGTTGTCCTTTTGTGTCCTAAATCATTTTCCTTGATGCTTACATATATTTATGGTATGTTTTCTGCTCTGTATTCTAGTAAAATTAGTATTCTGATATCATAGTGTGCTAGCTACAGATACTACATAACCTGGGTCATTAAATAATCAACTCACTAAGTGTATTCCAAACAAATGGTTGAAGCCTTATCTACTAAAGCTTCATTTTTCAGTGAGATCCCACACAATACTGATTTTTGTGAAAACAGAACACGCAGTATTGGGGTGTAGTAAGCTGTAAATAGTTTCTCACATGCTAAGCTTCAATTCATTAACTGTTTATAATGGGTGCCCAAGGTATATGGATGCAGCTATTTTCAAAAGTGGTATGCTAATGTTCAACACGGTTCAGAAAGTTCAAATTATGTGAAGCAATTTTTCTCAATGCAAATAAAATTAACAAGGAGGACCTCGTGGGATGCACCTGCAGTTCCAGCTGCTAAGGGCTGTGGTATGATCACTTGAGAACACACATCCAAGCCAGTGAGTGAAATGAGTGAGAGTCCAACACAATACGAAGCTTAATGCTGTCCAATTCGTTTTCATAAATAAATATTCTAAGAGCACAGTATTAGAAATTTGCATATCCAACATTAAAAAATATCAATAAACGTCAACATAATCAAATATTTAGTAATTATTACAGACTGGCTAAAGGGTGATTAAACTTAGCAAATATATTGAAAAATAAATAGAATTGCTTCCAGTTTGATATAGAAAGCTATATAATGTTTGCATGTTAACATACAAAACGTTGTGCACAAATGAAGAGGAGTTAGAGATTAGCACACTTTTAAGTCTCCAAAGTCTATTTTACTTATGTGTTTATTTATGTTCATGCATGTGTGCATCTTGGAGTATATGTGATTATGTGTGTATGGAGGGGTGCATGCTGGTGTATATTCATGTGTATGCACACAAAGGCAGAGCCCAGAAGACAACCTTGGGTGTCACGAAGAGGATGACTATCCACCTCCTCTAAGAAAGAATCTCCTATAAGTCCAGAGCTCACATACCAGGCTGACTGGGTAGCAAGCCTCAATGTCTTGTCTCTGCATTCCCAGCAGTGAGGTTAAATCTTACCCTTCTCTTAAAACAGTATGTTCTGGGAATCATATTCAGGTCCTTATCCTTGCAAGCAAGTGCTTTATCAGCTGAATCGTGCCCTAGCTGATAAAGTGGACATTAAAGTGATAAAATTATGTAATTAAGGAACTTTTAATGTTTTCTTTATAGAAGTATAATATGAGACTTTAAAAATTAAGTAATGTGTCATTAATTAATAACTGGATCAGTAGAACAGAAAAAATGGTACATATATTTTACTTTGTAGTCATTCTATAATGTTGTGACCACAACTGAAAATTTATGTTTCACAGCCATTTATGGGTGGCCTTAAGAGCAAAATGTAATACAGTATAATAGTCACTGCATTATGACACTATATTAAGCTGAGAATTAACCATAGATTAATTCATGTATTCATGAAAATCATGTTCACATATGTAGGGTGTTGATTATCTTCCAGCTTTTATGACTTGCTTTGAATTTACAATCTATTCATAAATGACCCATCAAATACATTATAAACTATGATGTAAGAACAGTAGTGCTGTTTCCCATAGGGATCAATTTAATAGTAAATGTATCTCAGTTTAAATAATGAATAATTCCCAAGTGCCATTTCTTCTGTTCTACATTATCTATTACTGCCTTTATTTGTAATAGAAAAATTAATGATTTATGCAATTACATGTCATTTTGTCAACATATTTAATTGAATCTTAATTTTCTTCTAACAACCAAAATTTTAAACATACCTTCTAGTTCTTTATTTCCTCTGGGACAAAACTGTCAGTATCATGAATTTTTTTCATTTTTTTAATTAGGTATTTATTTCATTTACATTTTCAATGCTATCCCAAAAGTCTCCCACCCACTCCCCCACCCACCTATTCCCACTTCTTGGCCCTGGTGTTCCCCTGTACTAAGGCACATAAAGTTTGCAAGACCAATGGGCCTCTCTTTCCACTGTTGGCCGACTAGGCCATTTTCTGATACATATGCAGCTAGAGACAGAGCTCTGGGGGGTGCTGGTTAGTTCATAATGTTGTTCCACCTATAGGGTTGCAGATCCCTTTAGCTCCTTGGGTACTTTCTCTAGCTCCTCCATTGGGGGCCCTGTGATCCATCCAATAGCTGACTGTGAGCATCCACTTCTGTGTTTGCTAGGCCCCTGCATAGTCTCACAAGAGACAGCTATATCAGGGTCCTTTCAGCAAAATCTTGCTAGTGTATGCAATGGTATCAGTGTTTGGAGGCTGATTATGGGCTGGATCCCCGGGTATGGCAGTCTCTAGATGGTCCATCCTTTCGTCTCAGCTCCAGACTCTGTCTCTGTAACTCCTTCCATGGGTGTTTTGTTCCCGATTCTAAGAAGGGCCAAAGTATCTACACTTTGGTCTTCATTCTTGAGTTTCATGTGTTTCTCAAATTGTATCTTATATCTTGGGTATTCTAAGTTTCTGGGCTAATATCCACTTATCAGTGAGTACATATCATGTGAGTTCTTTTGTGATTGGGTTACCTCAATCTGGATGATGCCCTCCAGGTCCATCCATTTGCCCAAAAATTTCATAAATTCATTCTTTTTAATAGCTAAGTAGTACTCCATTTTTTTTTAAAAAAAAAAGACTTTTCCTGATGATGCAAAGACAACTTTTAGAAGTAAAAAATATTAAAACGAGTTTTTCTAAGAAGTTTAAAATATTCCAATGAGTCAGTTTTCAAACCTTGCTTTATCGTTATTAACACATTTAAATGGATATCAGAGAATAAATTGAGGGATACACAAGTCCCTGAGGTTCCTTTTGATTTGCATTCTTATTTACCTTCATTGATCTCACACCTCCTTTTTCTCATGAAGGCTGTGGTGCAGAATTAGTAACTCACACTGTACTTCCAAATGCACAACTATCTCTGATCAGAAGACCATACCGGGCCATTGAAGTCATTAATCAGTGTAATAACTTCTATGGGTCCTTCCTTCTGACTTCTTAAATTAAACTGTCGCCTTTTAGAGCCACTTTAAATGGATCCACTGAGAAATTACATAATAAAATCAGCACTCAGTATTTGGGGGCTGTATTTCTCTTACTCGGAGGTCTAAAGAAGAAAGGAACACTCCCACACAATCTTGTAATCATGTAGTTTGTTTCCTAAGGTAGGGAATGGATCATAGAAACAACAGGAGACACGTACACTGGATTTCCTGTTAATCCCAAAACCAAATCTAGTTTGAAGAACAGCATCCTTCTTTACAGAACCACAGACAATGAGCTCTGCCTTTCATCTTGGAGTATTTGAGTGTTTTCTGTAACACTTAATGGTTTTTCTAAGCATTTGCATCTCTTATTTAGCTTGAGTCAGATGTACTGTGATCCCATTTCCTTAGTTTGTCAATGGTAATTGGTATACTCGTCACAAAAGAATACATTTTCTTTGGAAGAGTTATAATATATATTAGATGGTGGAAAACATCTCTACTAATCAGTTTTTCTGGCCTTTCCTTACAGCACCTTCTCTGATTGGTATGATGAGGAAGGACTGGGCATCTCAGAACAGCCTTGCTCTATCGTGGCAAGCACCTGCATTTTCCAATGGAGCCATTCTGGACTATGAGATCAAGTACTACGAGAAAGTAGGTCTCATTTAGCACTTCCTAAAAACAGCATTTGCGTGCATATATGTCCATGTGTTTACATTATATATTGTTATAGTAGTTCAGGTTAAAAATCTGCTTTTCTTCGGCCTAACTTCATAATCACTTTGTCTTTGACTCCTCTCTAACATCCCACTGAGCTCATAATTTCTTCATTGGTTTACCTTGTTTTATGCCACACTGGGGTAGAAGGTACCAGATGCCCGTGTTTTTCAGGGCCTACTCTAGGGAGGTTTATAATATAGCAATAACTGATAATGTCTTCTACTTATAGTTTCATTGATCTAAATTTGTCTAAAATGTTGTCGAGAAGGAAGAGCAAGGCTGAATTCCTGTAACATAAGTGAGTGGGCAGCACAGATCTTTTGCCAATGAGTTTAACGTCATAGTCCATAATAATTTGGAAATGATAATTTAAGTGACAATTTGATTAAATGTGGTCTTTATATTCGAGTCAGCTGTTTCGTTTTATAAAAAGCTAGCAAGACCAACTTCACTTAAAAATAAAATTTTAATTTTGTTATTTTGAATTCTCAATTATTTTTATTGGTTATTTTATTTATTTACATTTCAAATGTCATCCTCCTTCCCAGTTTCTCCTCTACAAATCCCTATCCCATCCCCCATCCCCCAGTTTCTATGAGGGTGTTGTCCCACCCACCCATCCATTCCCTCCTTAACACCCTAGCATTCTCCTACACTGGAGCATTGAGCCTTTATAAGACCAAGGGCCTCTCCTTCCTTTGATGTCTGACAAGGCCATCCTCTACTACAAATGCATCTGGAGCCATGGGTCCCTCCATGTGTACTCTTTGGTTGGTGTTTTATTCCTTGGGAGCTCTGGAGGTCTTGTTGGTTGATATTGTTGTTCTTCCAAATCATAGACATCCTTTCCTTCATTAAATTCTTCCTTATGCTGTTCACTCCCCCCACCATTGCTTACCATTATGAGATTTTTGGCATAGCTATTGCATGGTCATTTCTCATATGTTCATTGTATTTGTGTTACAAGAAAACAGAGCTAATATTTTTTTTAAAAATGTATTTATTCATTTTTTATATGTTAAATTTTTGGCCTGAATATATGTAAGTACAGAACATATACTTTGGCCAGTTGCCTGTGGGAGTTAGAAGAGGTTACTGACTCCTTGGAGCTGTAGTAATGGATGGTTGTGAGTCACCATGTTGGTGCTAGGATTTGAACCCTGGTCTCTGCAAGAGCAAGAAGTGTTCATAACTACTGAGTGATCTCTGCTGCCCCCAAATTATTGTTTTAATTAAGGTAAAATTTGCATATAATATCCTGCAGTTTCTTATATTTTTGGTTGTGAGCCTAGCCTTGAATGGCTGAGCCATCTCTCCAGCCTTTCTTATAGGAAAAATATGACATGTACTTCTAAAATTTCTCAGAACAAAGAGACATTCAAACTATACCCCTCAAGGTTTGTAGTTTTCTCTGCTGAAGTAGCTGACCATAGATTTGCAGGCATAAAGGGATATAGATTTGTCAGCTGGCATGTGTGACTAGGAGCCAGCCACAGGATGTATGAAACTAAGAGACTACCCCAATGGTTGGAACTTAATGTCTTTATTCATAATAGGAAGGGAAACAGTAGACATAGATAATTCCAGAATGGATTACAGAAGAAATGAATGGATCCAAAGAAGAGAATCTGACTTATGTCAAGGTTCCTCAGGAATCTACATGTTCACCATTCAGTCTCATCTTCTATGATGACCATTTTTGTCCCCTTGGTTAAAGATGTTCAGTGAAAGAATTGGAGATCTAGCCTTTGGAAGATAACTTATTTCCCTCCAACTTGCTGTCCCCCAAGAATGTCCACTGGTTCCCAAGCAGTACATAGTGAGCTGTAATTTTCTAAGTCTGAGAGGGGAAATCATAAACACACTTAAGTCTTTCCTAAAGAAATCCAGGATAGGCATAGAAATGGTACTCATTTTACAGCTGAGAAAATGCAGTTTAGATCAAGGAAAAGACAGTTCATATTCATGGGCTAGTCTTGCAAATGTTATAGCTTGCAACATGTGGTCAAAGAAAATTGTGTGTCTCTGTGTGTGTGTGTCCCAGTAGTTGGAACAGATCTTCAAGTACTCGTATACTTGTTTGTCAAAAAACAACATACACACATATGTACAACAAACCTTCCAAAATCAAAACATTTCTGTTTTGGAAAAGTATTCTGTGTTATATTTCACAGAGAGAAAACCCACTGGCTTTTTTTATGATCATTTGCACTTTATATATTTGAGTTTGGATATAACCTTCAATATTTCCCAATAAACATAAAGCATAATCAGCAAAAAATGAGGTAAGCTCATCTAATTTAAAATCTGAAAACCACTGATACTAAATTATAGTAATTAACATGACCTCTATATTGACTTTTACTGTGCCTTATTAAGTTTTACTTTGAAGTTGGAAAAATCCTTTTAAATGTTTTTGTTTTATAAAATATGCTAATAACCCAGAGATAATGGATTAAATATGTAGCTAGAGCCAAAGATTTCTAAGTCATGTTCTGATTATGTCTCTTATTATGCTTCTGGCAAGAAAAAAAAAGTCAATACATCTCTTTTATTTAAAAAGTCACATTTTCCAAAATGGAAATGAATGTACCAACTTTCTTGTGGTTGTAAGGATTAATTATAAACAGACCTAAAGGTAAAAACACAAAATCAGTATTAAAAAAAAAAAAACAATTACATAAGCCTTAGAAAAATGTTCTAAGCCTTTAGTATAATGAAGAATGACAGAGCAGCAGCATGGGAGGATGGTATGGACATGCAAAATCCTTTTCTTTTCCTAAACACAAATATATAGTCAAAGAATCAAAAATGTTAAAATATCACAATCTGGCAAATAAAACACAAATGATTGAATCTTCTATTTTCCCCATTATAACTTCAAATGCTAAATTGTATTTTATATTTCTACATCTGTAATATAGTTTTTCATCTTGAGAAAATAATTTTATAAGTCTTAACTGGGAAAACTTACAGTAGAACCTATTAGAATTTTATTTTTTCATTAGTGGTAGCTTAAATACTACTTAGTTTAAAAAAATCATAAGTAATCCCTTCTTAGAATATAAATATCCCCTGATATTTGTACATTTTTGTGGAAATGCACATGTAAATGAGATGATTCAGAAGAAAAGGCATCCAAGTCTGATTCAGTTGCTGATTATTGGTAAAAATGACCCAGAAATTTGGATAGGTTGTACAGAGAGATAAAAAGAAAGAGGATTGTAGGAAGTGTACATAGGTATGAATAGACATGCCATGGGCCATAAGCAGGTTTTTGTATTTGTTATTGGTAATTATATGAGCAAAGGATGCACCTGAGGCAAAGCTTTGTGTACAACTGATTAAGTGGAGATGGTTTCTAGGGGAACTGAGACGGAGAGCAGGAGGATGGAGGAGGAGGATGTCCATCAAATTCATGGGAATCCAGGCAGTCTCTGGAGTCTGAACGACTTCTCAGAGAGCATTCTCTGCAGACAAAGAAGGCAGGATTCTTAGCCGGTTCAGTTAAAGTTTAGGAGAAGCATATGGGCAGCTGAAAAACAATTAGAAATGCCTCCGGTTCTCTCCTAGTGGCTATAGTTATGCAAGCTTAGATTCATAAAAAATGTTGCAGATTAAGCCATTAAAACAAAGAGAATGAGAAGAACCAGGAGTAGAGATTATTCAGGTGGTCTGTTGGAACATTGACTATTGAAGAGGTATGAAAATGCTCAAAGATCTCGTGGAAAACACATCCATGACTCTTTGTTACCATTTATACTCTCTTTAGGTTTTAGTACCAGTGGCCTGACATTTAAGTGACACATTATCTTTCACTCAAAGATGCTCTATGTTGGTGTCTATAACTGATGCATATTTCTACCATCCTCCCAGGGATTGGGCTGTTCTGTTAAATTCTGGTTGTTTACAATATATTCTTTGGTAAATCAACGAAGTAAATTTGCCTACAATGCAAATCATCTATAAATACCTGAAATCAAGGAACAGGCAGCTGTTATCAGCATCCTTTCTCAGAGAATGTGACTTATTAGAAGAAAACAATGGCCCCTGGGTGCAAAGATTGATGGAACCTCAAAACAACTTTATTTCATAAATAACCTTTTGCTATATTAGGGGTTGTCAAAACCACAGACTCATATATTTATTATGCAAGAAGCAGATTGTGGAGCAACACCTCCAGCTCCAAGCTTTGATTTTTGTCTTTCTGTTTGCTGTCATTGTTGACCTATGAAATACAAATTGGTATAGGTAATTCCTTATAGTTGAAAGATTTTTCAATTCTAAAATTAAAAAAAAATGAGATGTGGCTATACCTGACTTCTCTCTCTAGCTACACAGAAAGATGATAGATAGATAGATAGATAGATAGATAGATAGATAGATAGATAGATAGATAGATAATTATATACATTACATAGATATATAATAGATAGATGATAAATAAAGATGATAGATATAGATAGATGATTATATACATACATAGATTGCAAATATAGATATCAATATCTTTTTCTCTCTGTGTATGTGTGTTTGTGCATGCACACATGAGTGTGAATGTTTAATTGCATACTGGGAGTAAATATAGAAACTAACTGTATGACTTTGTTGGTCATAACGAGTGAATTTACTCCCCAAGCCTTACTTTTATTTTTTCATCTTCAAAAAGGATTTCACTTTTATCTAAGTCAAGTGAACACTTCACTAATATTAAAGGAAAATCATGAAGATACTCAAAAGTTCATTTTTTTTTTTAATTTTGGTTTTGATTTCTTTTCATCCAGAGTTAGAGTCCATGGTGAGTGCCTACTGATATTACGTTGGTACCATACACGCTCGTCATTTCAGCCTTCTTCTGAAAATGATGCAGCATCAAAATTTCAAGTCACAAAAGATCACACTGTCTTTTCTATACCAAGCCAATCATTCTTTTATTAGAGCATTTTATGCTATTCTAACACATAACCGAGGCCAAGCAGTTTATAGAGGCTAAACACTTATTTCTATAAATGAGAAAGTTGGAGGATTTTGTTCTCAGAATTTCCAAAAACAAAAAGTACAAAGACTTGAGGATGTCCTGAGCATCTAACTGACCCACAGTATCATGAGGGTACTTGATGTCTCTTGTTTGGCTTCCTTTCTACATATTTATGGCCTAATACTGAGACAGAAGTATGCACTGGTATACTCCCTGCCTTTGAGGTTATTCTCCCATTGTGCCACCATTCTCTCCATACTATTCTCCCAGTAGACAGACACCTGCTGGGCTACACCCTTAGTTTCATCTGCTGAAGTGCTTTTTGAACTTTACTATGTGACCAGGCTGAAAATCCTTCAAGTCCTTAAATTCAGTTTCCCTTTTGATTGTAAATTCTACTTTTATACCATTTCTTTTTATGAATTTAAAATATGTAGCTAAAAGAAGCCACAAAGCAGCCTAAAGTTTTATAGCTCATATATTTCTTGCACCAAATATTCACATTCGTCTGTTCTTAAATTCTACTTTCTACATGCCATGGGCATGAACATAACTCAGCCAGGTTCTTCGCTACTTTATAATAAAAATGGCCTTTCCTTCTGTTTCCAATACATTCTTCCTCTTTTTTTCTTCTGTTACTTTATCAGAATGGGCTGTCTACAGTCTACCACAGTTCAGAGAACAACCACACCATCAATCCCTTGGAACCTTCAAACCTTCCCTATCTTCTGTTTTTGTGAATCCACTCAATCTCCCTTAATGTTCTACTTACAGCAATCTATGTCTTTTCCTTGACTGACGGTCGGCATTCGTTCCTCCTCTAGCTGCCGTAAAATTATTTCACCTGTATTTATTTCCATGTTTGACATATTCTTCCTCATTTCTTTTTTATATATCTATATCAAAATTCTAAGGGCCTAGCCAATACTTCTAAGATGGTACCTGAATGCTGCAGCTCGCAGAGGGAAGATATGCCATGAGAGAAGAATGAAAGGAGAAATGGAAAGGAGGGTGTGGAACATTAAAGCTTTGAGAAGCATGTTATGTGAAGTCACTACCCACATCAACAGTAGATCTCACTCTGCTGACCACAAGGAAGTACCTTTCCCTTGCTGAGTCTCCAGTGCTAACATAATGCAAACATTAAAACCATAGCATTCCTCCGTTGGGGACCCCATGCTCAATCCAATGGTTGGCTGTGAGGAGTTAGAGAAGAGTCTGAAGGAGCTGAAGTGGTTTGCAACCCATAGGAAGAACAACAATATCAACCAACCAGACCCCCCAGAGCTCCCAGGGACTAAACCACCAACTAGCAGTAAACAGGGAGGGACCCATGTCTCAAGACGTATATGTAGCAGAGGATGACTTTATCTAACATCAATGGGAGGGGAGGCCCTTGGTCTTGTGAATGCTCGATGCCCCATGATAGGGGATTGCCAGGGCAGGGAGGCAGGAGTGGATGGGTGGGGGAACACCCTCATAGATGCACAGGGTGGGGTGGGGGGTGGGATAGGGAGTTTCCGGGGGGCGGGGGTAACTGGGGAAGGGGATAACATTTGAAATGTAAATAAAGAAAATATCTAACAACAACAAAACATCCATAGCATTCATCTGTTGCCATGTCTTCTAACTTTACCTGCTTTGCTCACATCAGCTGTCACATCCTAACTTCCACCCAACGCCCACACACACCTGGTTCACCTCTCCCCTTTCCCCTTCTCTGTTTTACTTGCGTTTCTACCCAAGATGCTTCTTTCTTACATGTGTATTCTTGCTACCCTCAGCACATTTGGGCTGTTACAATACATTGCCATAGACTATATGGGCTATAAACAACTGGAATATAGTTTGTAAATTTTTGGAGACTGAAGTCCAGAGTTTGAAGACTTAGTGTAGCATGGGGCTTGTTTTCTGCTTCATAGACAGCCATCGTTCCCCATGTCCTCACACCACAGAGGGACAAGGAAGCTCTCTGAGATTGTTTTAGTAAGAACACAAGTATCATTATGAGGCCTCTACCTGTATGACTTAATAATTTCCCTCAGACATGGCATCCTATTACCAGCTGTTTGAGGTTATTATCTTACCAAATGAATGGTCAGGGTATGCTTTAAAATCAGTACCTATCAAAAATAGCCTCAGAGTTATCTATGGTTATCTGATGCGCCTAAATCATTTATGAGACTTTAGATCATTTTCTTTACATCCCTCAACTTCAATCAGTGATAGGCAGATAGGGCTTATTGTTTTTAGTCATGTTATAGCTAAATTGGAAAAAAATTGTCTCTTTGTTTAGAACTCATTTATGGGAAATTGAGAAACATTTGCTCACTATAAAATAGGATCTACCAGAGATGAAAGAGGGGTAGATTGTGTGTGTGTGTGTGTGTGTGTGTGTCTTAATAGATTTTTGCTTTTCAATGTTCATAAGAAAGACTCACACATAAATGTCCATATGCTTAAAGAAGGTCCTGTTGATAATGAAACTGAAAATATAAGAGGGAAATGATTTCTTGTTTTATTGTTATATCCCCACCAGAGAGAGAGAGAGAGAGAGAGAGACTAATAGTTAATAAACAATAGATGCTGATCAGTTTCATACCAGGTAGTTTGAAGTCTTCTGGAGGATGTAATAACTAAACTTCTAAACCATTTGAAGTAAATATACTGATGTCTATCCTTTAACAAGTGAAGAACCATGCCACAAGGAGACTGAATGGCTTCATCACATCCACCAGGTGGCTGGAATGGCTCGCCAGGATCTCCTGCATCACTGTAGACACTCAGAACATCCAAGCTTTTGCTGATGCTGACTGAGTAGCTTCCCTGAGGCCAAAGGCTGATTACTCTCTGTTGCCCTTTTGCATCCATAAAAATGGCAGCAATAAAAGATGCCTATGTCACCAGGGTGTTATAGAGTTCCACTAATTGCCACCTGGTAGCTCATCTTGCCAACATGAATCCCCTATAACAGTTCATTATTCTTACATTCAGTATTTAAAGACACTGACTGGGAAATTATTTTCATAAAGTGCTCTTGTTAATTTTGACCAGTCAGCAGGTTTTTAACTCTGTTTAGAAAAGCTCACTGTGAGAAAGGAAACATTTCTCATACCCAGATGATCAATAACCATCTACAAATGTATTGAAAAAAAGTCATTGCTCTCTCATCCAAACAGAGAAACAGCTTTTTAGGGGCATTAATTACAAATATATAACTTTGTGACCCTGAGAACAGTATTATGAAAAGGTAAAAAGACTTGCAGAAAAAAAAATGTTCATTATTGGAGCTATTTTCATCCCAGTCAGGAGTGACTTGACATCGCTTTCGAGGCAGGGCCTCGGGTCTGTTATGAAAACCACACACAACCTAGCATCACACTCTACACAACACCTGTTTCTTCCTTTGTGCTTCTTTTATTTCCTTTAGGTAGATTTTTGTACACATGAACATTGAATAAATAGACCTTTGTTTTTCTAAAGATATATAATCAGTGATATATATATATATATATATATATATATATAAAAAATCAGTATATAGATAGATGATAGATAGATAGATAGATGATAGATAGATAGATAGAGATGGCATACCTTTTTAAAAACTAAATGAAGCAATTCTTGTACTAATAATTAGCATTGAAATCTCTTCTAAGTGACTTATATTTACCACTTTATGTATTTCCTTCATTTTTTTCACTCTGATTAAACTTTCCCTATTTCTAGGAAGGTTGCTGTTATGTCCGTCTATTACTTAGGTAAAGAAGCACAGTCCTTTTTCTTTATATCATCCTTCCCTTCTAGCTACCTAACTCAATCATTTCTTTGTGGACCTTAATGTAAGCTTGCATTTAAACCTAAGTGTGATCTTGTATGAGGATTTAAGAATAGCAGCAAAGTATAAAGATGAAATAGAAATCCGTACTCAGGTGGAATTCTCGTTGAAATGCAGATCATGATTCATATGGTTGGGCAGATAAGTGTGAGATAATAGGATGAAATTTTGCATTTTTACATTATACGTGGATGCCAGCAATCCTGGTCCGTGCATGATTCTTGAAGTTCTAGATCTCTAGAGAATCTGTGTCTCTATTACTATATTCCATTAAGTATGGATAAAGGTGAAATCATCATAAACCTTTGGGAACACATTAACTTATATGGCTGTAATAGGTGGCTGGGACCATTAGACATTACAAATTAGTATAATATCAGAACTAAAGCAAAGTATGATAAATGGATTGATCGCCAAATCAGTTTCAGATAAAACTATATATAAAAACATAATTTTTGAGCTGGTAAACAAAGGCTTTATGTTCTTTTTTTTATCTCTTATATTATTTGCTGCAAGGTCCACTGCAGAGAAACTGAATATGAGCATTTGGTACTAATTAAAATAACATTACCTGAAAGAAAATAAACACCAAGGGAATGCCCTGATATAAACACTCATTACAGCAATTCCATATCTAACTTCTGTGTTATGTTGAAAACATCACACTCTCCATGGAGTGCTATCTGGCTTAGTGGTCCAGGGAGTCCCTGCTGTGCCTATAGAAGAGATTCTCATGGTAAAAAGACTGTGGCTGATGCTAGGATTGTAGCCTCAGCAGCATCTGTATAATGTGAACCTGTCAGGATAGACACTGAAAGGACATGTGTACTATTTCATAATGGCTAGAGACTCTGCACACACAAACTGATAAAAATTTTGTCCAGTTGTTTTAAGTTTAAAACCAAAATTCAAAACGTTATCCCACCATTGGTTTGGGGAACAAATTTAAAAAAAAAAACTTATACCATATAATTTAGTATACTAAAGACTTAGTACATCTAAGACAGGGGAAAAAAACAAAACTAATTAAAGTACTCCAAATAAATTTTATTACAATTTTAGAATATGTTTTAGGAGAAATTAATTATGTTTCCTTCCTAGTGCCAGTGTAGGATGATGGCTCCTTATATGCCACGGATGCTGATTTTAATGTAGCATAGATCTAAAAAGACTAATATCTATCTATAGACAAAATTAAAGATTGTAAACATGATGATCATCAAATTATACTTTCTGCTCTCCTAGAAAAAAATGAAGTAATACATTGTCTAATATGTCTGCAAAGGCACAGAACACTGGATAGGTTGGCATCACCAGAATAGCACACTAGTCCTGTATTTTTGCATACAACTATATAGGATATATGCATTGCCCACACTTCAGCTAACTTGATATGTCCCATGCACTTCAAACACTACATTTCAAATCAATGACACAATGGTAACATAATAAGGCGCTCCATCTATGTCCCTAGACAAATACTCTGTAAATTGTTTCCTCATCACTTCGATGAATTCTCGGTTTACTTTTGATGACGTTTTTTTAAAAGTCCATTTCTAAACTTAAAATTCCAATTTTGTGTGGCTTTATTATTTATATCATGTACTGCTTTGTTATACAAGGGGACAGGAAACAAGAGTAAGGAAAAGGTAAAATAATCAATGATTTCAATGAAAACAAAAAAGAAATTTAAAAGTGAGGTTAAAGAGAACTACATTAAAAGTAAGGATAAAAGACCAACTCAGTTTCCTCTGCAATTTTAAGTGTATATTTTTTCAACAAAGTTCTAGGAAAAAAGAAAAATATGACTATCTAAAATTATTAATTATTAACGTGCAGTTTCACTTCCTCCTTCCTCTAAAAGATTCCTTTTGTGTGAAAGAAAGAAAACAATGCCTTTCCAACTCTGGATTGAAGAGTGGAGCTTTGATGACCTCAGTAGACATGTCAGTGGCTGCCACTGGCAGCACATCACAGGAAGAATACTAGAAATATCCATACAAAGCACTTACCCTATTACACACCAGAAATCATGGTAGTGTTGCAATATATAAAAATAGTGATTTTTTTTCTATTACCCTCCCATGCTTCCGATCAAATTTTCTAAGGAATAAAAGACATTACAAATACAAACTATACAAACTACCTCTAAATTTCCAATCTACTGTAGTAGCACATAAACAAATCCTCCCAGGTGTTTAAGCTTTTTGTTTTCTTGCTCTTACATTGCCATGAGCTCAAACTGTTGTCTTCAAGTAAGTGACAGAAATATAATGTTGCATTTGGAAGTCAAGTATATAAGATAAGCACTTTTATATTCTAAAATGAGAATAAAGGCTATTATATAATATGTATTATTAGTTTTAACCTTTTTGATATAAATAAAAAGAGAAACCAACTGAGAAGTTTTAAAGCTTGTCGTTTATATACATGGTTATTTGTCTACATGTACCATTCGTGTGTCTGGAGTCTATGCAGGCCACCAAAGGGCATTGGATTCCCTGAACCTGGAATTATAGAGGCTGTGGTTGCTGAGGATCAAACCCCAAACCTCAGGAGGAGCCACCTGTACTCTTAGCATCTGGGCAGTCCAGCTGCCAATCTTTTTAATTCCTCACTGAGCTTACGAAGGTGTTGGCTGAAGCACTGTGTAGTTAGAAAGATTGGCATATTTCGAGAGCAGTTCAAAGGATAGCCATGCTTTTGCACGTTGAGAGCCAGTTCTGTTTAGAAGCATCATGAGCAGTTCAGCAATTTGCCTGTTCTATGATACTCTCTTTTGCTGCTGTAATCCATCAGGTAGTCGGTATATATAAATCTATATGCTGAACAGACAAACGTTTCTTTCCATTAGTTTAACACCTATGTTTTATTTATATTAATATATAATAAATATGTATATATATAGGGTGTATATGCAGAGAGAGAGAGAGAGTGAAAACAAAACAAAACACATGAAGCTTTGAAATAATTCCTGTAAGAGGTGAGATGATTGTTCCTAGAGTTGCTCTATCAAACTCTATTTTTCTTTACTAATTTCTTGAAGAATTAGAACAGATAAAATAGACTGCAGAGAAAGTCATGTAGAGTAGCATATTTCCTGGTAGCCAATCATAAACATAGTGAAGATTCCACTTTGAAAATATGTAAATGCTTTTGTGAAAAGTGGGTGAGGGGTATGCATATGTGTGCTTCTGGCTCATATGTATGTTGGAGGTATATCTGTGTATGTAATGGGATATGTGAATGTGATGTACATGTATGCTTTGTGTGTCTGAACTACTGCTTAAGTACATTTATTAATATGTTCATAATTATAGAAATTTTCAAGGATATATTGAATATATCCTTGACGAAACATGTGAACTACTGTGTGTTTTGCTGTTGAATGATTCATAGTTTTTGCATCTAAAAGGAAACCTAATACTTAATGTTTGGCATATTCAAAGTTAAGAATGTCATGCTGGAACAAAGACACACTTGTTTGCTGCAAACCCAGTACTCATCCCTTCCTCTGTGTAAATAACCAGGAAAGAGTCTGAAAATAAAGGAACACTGAAGTATTTGCATGTTTCTTACCCATGAAATGACATTTTTGTCTTTGAGTTAAGTTGGCTAACTGAACTAGGTATTAAAATGTAAATTGAACTATTACAAAGCCAAAATAAGACTAACAGTTCCTGAGGGTGATTTATCTGTATTAACTCACTTTGGGATAAGGGAACTAGCTACTGGTTAAATGAGTGACAACTACATAACCCATGATCACTACTAGACCTCAACCACCAACTGGCAGCAGTGGGCAACTGTAGTGAACACAAATTAGATATTCACAGAACATACAACTTGACTCTACTTTCTTACCTTTTGCATCTTGTTTACTATTTGATGTTCCTTTCATTGATTTATGTTGACATTTATGAAATGAAGCACTTGACACATGTAAAGAAAATCCTCTATGACTTCAAATTACAAATCAGCTGAAAAATTAACTGGATAGTTCAATACTTGCAGACATTACGTAAGCCTTTTAACTGTTTTGTTTCAAAATGTAAATAGATATATTACATTACTTTTAAATATCTTTTTATCTCCTTGAGAATCAAAGACAGTTATTCTTTAATTACACACACCTTGCTTGAAATTCTGATTTTTAAGGTTGATTTGCCAGGTGACAACAGTTTTTGTTTTCCACACCTTAAATTACTCACCTGTTAGGAAAAGACAGTATAATAATGGTAAGTTATTTGTGCAGAGTGAACCAAACTAAAGTTTTAAGCATGAATCTTTTCATCTATTGCCTATTATATCTGGATATAGAGTACATATAGTATTCATAATTGTCCAATATTGGTATTAGTATAAATATCAACACCTGCTTGATTACAGTTCCCCCAGGGACTCTATAAATTTTTATTGCTCACACAGAATGCTCAAGCTACAAGCAGGATCATTAAGACATTTATTGCTATTGTTAGATGATGTGGAGTCAAACCTTATGAATATAAAGAGAGTCACTGGTCTGTAAACTGTAGAATAGCCAGATGGACATTAAACAACTAATTTAGCCTATATCATGATGTTCTTTTCCTTAAGGGAGTTTTAACATGTCCTTTTAAATATGTGATGGCATTCTAATTTTAAATCAACAATCACTTCATTAAAATATGAACTAATAACATTTAAAATATCTAGCAGTTGGCATTTAGATGAGACTAAATTTTCCACAAATTATATATATATATATATGTATGTATATATATATATGTCTAACATTGTAAATATAAAAAATGAAAAATAATTTCACTATTTGCACCTGAATATTAATTATTCTGATAATAACGTGGATTATATTGTGATTAAAGATTTTGCCTCTTCCTTTTAAGTATTTGGGGTTTGGGAGGGGAGAGGTGAGCAGGGTTATTTATCTTGAACTCAGACCTCCACGTTCCTTTTTTTTTTTTTTTGATTTTTAATATTTTTATTACATATTTTCCTCAATTACATTTCCAATGCTATCCCAAAAGTCCCCCATAGCGCCCCCCACTTCCCTACCCACCCATTCCCATTCTTTTGGCCCTGGCATTCCCCTATATTGGGGCATATAAAGTTTGCAAGTCCAATGGGCCTCTCTTTCCATTGATGGCCGACTAGGCCATCTTTCCATACATATGCAGTTAGAGACAAGAGCTCCGGGGTTCTGGTTAGTACATCATGTTGTTCCAACAATAGGGTTGCAGATCCCTTTAGCTCCTTGGGTACTTTCTCTAGCTTCTCCATTGGGAGCCCTGTGATACATCCAATAGCTGACTGTGAACATCCACTCCTGTGTTTGCTAGGCCCCGGCATCGTCTCACAAGAGACAGCTATATTTGGGTCCTTTCAGCAAAATCTTGCTAGTGTATGCAATGGTGTCAGCGTTTAGAAGCTGATTATGGGATGGATCCCTGGATACAGCAGTCTCTAAATGGTCCATCCTTTCATCACAGCTACGAACTTTGTCTCTGTAACTCCTTCCCTGGGTGTTTTGTTCCCAATTCTAAGAAGGTGCACAGTGTCCACACTTTGGTCTTCATTCTTCTTGAGTTTCATGCGTTTATCAAATTGTATCTTATATCTTGGGTATCCTAAGTTTTGGGCTAATATCTACTTATCAATGAATACATATTGTGTGAGTTCTTTTGTGATTGTGTTACTTCACTCAAGATGATGCCCTCCAGGTCCATCCATTTGGCTAGGAATTTCATAAATTCATTCTTTTTAATAGCTGAGTAGTACTCCATTGTGTAAATGTACCATAATTTCTGTATCCATTCCTCTGTTGAGGGACATCTGGGTTCTTTCCAGCTTCTGGCTATTATAAATAGGGCTGCTATGAACATAGTGGAGCATGTGTCCTTTTTTCCGGTTGGGATATCTTCTGGATATATGCCCAGGAGAGGTATTGCTGGATCCTCCGGTAGTACTATGTCCAATTTTCTGAGGAACCGCCAGACTGATTTCCAGAGTGGTTGTACAAGCTTGCAATCCCACCAACAATGGAGGAGTGTTCCTCTTTCTCCACATCCTCGCCAGCATCTGCTGTCACCTGAATTTTTGATCTTAGCCATTCTGACTGGTGTGAGATGGAATCTCAGGGTTGTTTTGATTTGCATTTCCCTGATGATTAAGGATGTTGAACATTTTTTCAGGTGTTTCTCTGCCATTCGGTATTCCTCAGGTGAGAATTCTTTGTTCAGTTCTGATTCACCTATCCTAAATCAGATAAGGGACTAATATCCAATATATATAAAGAACTCAAGAAGGTGGACTCCAGAGAGCTCCACGTTCCTATGCCTCCTGAGTGCTGAGATTAAAGGTGTGCTCCAACACCCATTTTAAGTTTTTAACCTAGAACAGTTTATGAGATATAATGTTATTTTTGACAAATTTTATTACAATTTTTGCTAAGTGGTCCTTTTCGTACTCTTCATCTGTGTTCTCCAAAGGGAGATGTGCAAAGCATGTGGGACAGGAAAGATCTCCCCTCCTGTCCATCACTGTAATCTGCCTGGCTCTCCTATTAATGGTCCATAAAAGGGCAGACATCTTGGAAATGGTCAGCATTTTAGAATATGATCAAGAATTTCCTTTATTAAAGTGATTCTTTAATCAAAAGCATGAGAAACTCCTCAGGAGATACATATATATATATATATATATATATATATATATATATATATCCACAAGTAGCTGAGTAAAATGCCTCTGACTGAAGATTTCATAGGCTACATAAAGACTCAGAGGCTAGAGATTTTTTTGAAAAATTTTATTAGTTATTTTCTTTATTTACATTTCAAATGTTATTCCCTTTCCTGGTTTCTCCTCCAAAAAAGCACCTATCCCCTCCCCCTCTCCCTGCTTCTATGAAGGTGCATTCCCACCTACCCACCCACTCCTGCCTCCCCACCTTGGCATTCCCCTACCCCGGGGCATTGAGACTTCACTAGGGCCTCTCCTCCCACTGATGTCGACAAGTTCATCCTCTGCTACATATGCATCTGGAGCCATGGGTCCCTCCATGTGTACTCTTTGGTTGAAGATTTAGTCCCTGGGAGCTCTGGCGTCTGGTTGATTGATATTGTTGTTCTTCCTATGGGGTTATAAACCCCTTCAGTTCCTTCAGTTCTTTCTTTCTCTCTAACTCTTCCAATGGGGACCCCATGCTCAGTCCAATGGTTGGCTGAGAGCTTCCACCTCTGTATTTGTCAGGCATTGGTAAATCCTCTCAGGAGACAACTATATCAGGCTTCTATCAGCAAGCACTTGTTGGCATCCACAATAGTGCCTGGGTTTGGTGGCTGTATATGGGATGGATCCCCAAGTGGGGCAGTCTCTGGATGGTCATTCCTTCAGTCTCTACTCCACACTTTGTCTCTGTACCTCCTCCCAAGGATATTTCATTCCCCCTTCTAAGAGGGACAGAAGTATCCACACTTTGGTCTTCCTTCTTCTTGAGCTTCATGTGGTCTGTGAATTGTATTTGGGTGTTCTAAGCTTTGGGGCTAATATTCACTTATCAGTGTGTGCATACCATGTGTGACTAGGAATCATGCCTCAAGCTTATTTCTGTGATTATCATTTGGAGTCCTCATCAGTTTACTGAATAGTTCTGACCATATTAGAGAGCGTGAATTCAAGAGACAATGACTACAATGCCCGTGAACTTTGTCATTTAGTCATGGAATCTAATTTTGTTATAATAGGAAAGGTGATTGCATATGAGTATGGATACTACAGTGGAGGATCTTGGGGTCCAATCTGGATGTCATTTATTACATCAGACTTAAGGGAGTATTATATGGCGCTTCAGTTTGGCTTCCAAAGAAACAAAATTCTATGTATTCACAATTTCTTTAAATTCTTAAGAATTTCAGTGGTAAACCATCTTGTTATTCAGAATTCCTCTGTTAATCCATTTTGGCATCACCTAGAAGAGAGATCTTTTTAGTTCTAAATACTGAGTCATCCTATTTAAATAACACATGTAGGATGATTTCAGTATCTAAAATAACAAGCGATACAAGCAACCCAAGTAAGATTTCAAGCTAACAGATCCATACATATTACTTTTTATAAAAGTAGAACAGAAAATTCTTGTACTTTTGGTCACATTTTCAACAATAAGATTTATGTTGCCTTGCAAAACCTTAATATATTTTCATGATTAATGGACACTGAGTTCCATGAAAGCACAACAGGGTTCAAGCTGACTTTGTAACAGGATTCTTCTCTCTACAAGTGTTCACAGATAATAAATATGCATAGAACAATAGTTAATATTATATAAACAATAAATCCCCAAATGTGATTAGATATGGAAATATACACACACACATATATATATATAATCAGAATCATTTAAAAATAATGCATTTGATGTGTTAGCAGGTCATTACGAGTTATAGTATCAATAACAAGTAAGTGCTTTGCTATACACTTGATTATGAAGATATTGGCAGGTCAACGTGTCAGACCATAGTATGAAAATATTAATCAAAAGATCAGAGCTTGAATCTGTACATGTGTGTATATGAAAGAGAAGAAGACAGGTGTGTAGGCATTGAAAAGATAGGAAGAGAGACAGAGACAGAGACAGAAACAGAAACATTTAGGTATTTAAATTCTTGCTTTTATTCTCCATATGTCTGTCTTTCTGCTTCTGCCTCCCTCTGTCTCTGTGTGTGTGTCTCTCTCCATAAATACTTATCTATGTGTTTGGAAAGGAATAATTTCCCAAAAAATTCTTACGTAGGTCTGTTTTATTGGATATATTTCAATATAATATAATTCATTTTTCATTGAAATACAATTAACAATTCATCACTTTGCCCTTTCATTTTCCACCTCCAGCCTCTCCCAGCCTCAGCTACACGCTCTTTACCCCTCCATGTTCCCTGACTATCAATTTGATAGCATTATTTTCTTTATCATTGTTATATTCATATATGCATTTGTATGTATCTTTATGCATGTATGTTTGTGTATGTATGCATGTATGTGTATATCTGTGTATGTATGTATGTATGTATGTATATGCACAACCTGCATTGCAAACTGTGAAGCTTCGAAACCATATATACATTGGATGCATCTTTAAGATTTATTTATTTATTATATGTAAGTACACTGTAGCTGTCTTCAGACACTCCAGAAGAGGGCGCCAGATCTCGTTACGGATGGTTGTGAGCCACCATGTGGTTGCTGGGATTTGAACTCTGGACCTTCGGAAGAGCAGTCGGGTGCTCTTACCCACTGAGCCATCTCACCAGCCCCATTGGATGTATCTTAATAAAAGCTACTCAACACTTAGGCCTGTGTTGCTTCAGCAACCAGTTTTCTGAACCCTGTAATATTATTTGCTTCATCTTTTCTCATGGTTAACCAGCACATACCTTTATAAAGGAAATTTCCTTTAGAAAACGCCTTACTTTTCTAATTTACAGAGGTACTTAACATCTTCAAAAGATGCATCAGACCTTCAAATTTTGTGGAAAAAATATAATTACAAGGAAATGCTCTGGGAGTTAAACTATTAAAGCGAAACTCTTTCAGCCTTCCTGCATAGTGAGTAGTGTGTAGTAAGTTCTTCATTTCCCGTCTCTGCTGTTATTATCCTCATTCCTTGGGGGAAGACTTAAGTATCTTAGATTCTCAAATGAGGAGGAAAAGACCCTAAATCTGTATCTTATCGCAAATAAGTAGAGATAATTATGAAGTTTCTTTGGCCAAATATAATTTTTGTGTTGCGGAGTAAAGCTAAGTCTCTGGCAACAGCCATTATTAATGATGCCCATATAATTACTATTTGAAAAAAAAAAAAAAAGGAGATCTGCCCAGAAAAATCAATTATAAACCACCAAATGTTCCTTGGACTTCTCAAAGAAGTTATATTCCTAGTGTCTCTCATGACCTCTCCGTTAAGAGACTGGTTGGCTATGCTCCTAATGGTTACCTTCAATTATTTAGAGGGGATTTCTAAGCTTTTATATACCGTATTAAAATGCCAAGAGAGCGTTTTCTGATTAATCTGCTTTGCAGAGCTGATGGGTAACTATGGAGAAAGCAGTTATCTGATTGACTGTTCTTTAAAAATAAATAAAAGTAATTGAGTCCTCCGCCATTAATGTCACTTGTCATAGAAACATGGTATGATTATTTTACACCACTGAAAAATTACAGGGAAAATAATAAGCTTAAAAGTCATTAAAAGTTCTATGTCTAATAGAAACTAACCAGTTGAGCAGTTGCATTTGTCAAGACCTGTTTTTATTTCACAACCCTGGACTTTTCTTAACATTATTCTCTTAATCTCAGTTGATGAATATCTGATTATAATCATCAAATATTAATTAGTCTCCAGATGTGGACTTCTATTTAATCATTCTGTCCTATCCTTTACCACCTACACACTGGCAAAACTGTCTAAAAGGAGCTAAGTTGGAGGCAAATGTGAACTGCAGAAAGGCATCATGAAATGGCAAAAAATATCCCAGAACAATTCACGTTGAGGACAGGATATGGATTTGTGAAGGGAAAGACACTAACCTGAATGGATATGGTAGGGTGGTCAGTAACATCTCTACGTACATCTTCTGATGGTAAATACAAGATTTTGATAAAATTCATATGCAAAATGTATTTTTTTCTTTTAGGAATTTTTACACGGTAAGAAATTTGACTCTGAACCAAATGAAATCTGGGTCTTGTGGAGAATGTTCATGTCATTTGCTTATATCACAAAATGGGTGCTTTGACTCCTATCCATGTAAACAGTCTGATTTTTGTCCTTCTGTCCCTTTTTAAGTTAGATGATCAGACAAAAAGTGCCTGTGATACATTAGCTAAGACCCTTGAGGAAAATTGTTTTAACAGATTGAAATTCAAAAATATACCTGTATTCTGCATTTTTTAGAAGTTGGAAGAAGTTATTTTCTCTAGATTTATTCAGCAGTCATTATTTTGAAGCAGTTCAGGTTTCCAATTCAAGTTTGAAGTAGTGAAGAATCTAATTTTCTAATTCTTGTGTTATAAAACTCATTGTCAAAAATAATCCTACATTTCCCAATTTCATCTAATAATTTTGAATTTCTGAAACCATATATTTGTAGATATTACCATCAAAAATATAAAATGTGAAAAATACACCTTTTTATTATTATTATTATTAATTAGCACTGTGGTGCATTAATATTTTCATTAGGTAGAGAAAAAAGTAAATAAAAATATAGGAATGGAAAAAGGAAAAAAACTAAAAGATGCTCTATGTAACAGATTAGGAGCTGTGTGTATCTTTGTTCTCTAAAGAGGACCCAGAATTCCTTCCCTCATGAATATTATCCCTTGAAAATTAAAGCTATGACACTTATGCAATATAAAGTTATATTGGAATTTAATGTGAAATGAGTTTCTATAATAAAAATCATCTGTGGACAAAACTTTAAATAATTAAAGAGGCAAACATTTTCATTTTTGGCTTAGATACCAATCCAAGATGGTAAGGTATTTAATATTAACAACCAAAGCAAAATACTAGAAAGGCATTTCAGATAAAGAAAAGGCAAGTGTGAAAACTCAAGGCCTGAGGAAGCTGACAAGTTCAAGGATGAGAGAGGGAATAGCATTTCAATAATAGAAGGAAGAATGGCTGGAGCTGACATATGAGATAAGGAAAGCCAATTATGCCCTACTTTCCTTCCTCCTATTACTTAAATACATACATACATACATACATACATACATACATGTATGTAAATATATAGTAATATTTCAATATGGATTCATATTAAGAATGCTATTGATTTTAAGTATTACTAAGTAAGCCTAATATATAATTGATTCATTAAACATTCCTTGACTTTTGTGATTCTAGAGCATCTTCATGTTTTCATTACTAACTTTTGATTTTTATTTTGCTGATATTAACTGTAAATTAAATTTACCTGGCCTATCACTCTATCATTAATTAGCATCATTCTCTTGTTACTTGTTCTAGGTTTTGAGTCCTTAAATCAGGATATGGTTTATAAATCTTTCCTTTATAACTGTAGTTATCCAATAATATATTTCATTCATAAATTTTGTTTTTCAAGAGTTGTAGTTTAGAATGAAGCAAAAAAGTTACATCATTTCAAATGATAAAAGTCTCTAGGGAATGCATGTTTATATTCAAATACACACAAGGATAGTCTCCATGTGTCTTTAATTGACACATCTAAATTTTAAATCCTTAAGCATGTATATGATGTATATGTGTATGTATATGTATATACATAACATATGTATATTTATATCTCATTAGCTTAGTAACTATTTTTCAGGCACAAAAGGGAATTTGACTTTTCTCTGTCCCTTTGTCTCTGGTTCTTTCTCAGCTTTTGATGTTGGATTGTGACTCCTTTGGTTATATTTGCATACTAGTTAATAACACCTTGCCTGACACATCTAAAATGAAATCTGAGCTGGGCGTGGTGGCGCACGCCTTTAATCCCAGCACTCGGGAGGCAGAGGCAGGCAGATTTCTGAGTTCGAGGCCAGCCTGGTCTACAAAGTGAGTTCCAGGACAGCCAGGGCTATACAGAGAAACCCTGTCTCAAAAAACCAAAAAAAAAAAAAAAAGTTTAAAATGAAATCTGAGGAATTTTTGATGGTATTAATTTCTTTTCATTCAAAATTTCTTTTTTTTTGTTCTTATTTATAGACAAATAGTTACTCCAACTGCTGTTGGTGCAAAATAGTTCTTTTTGTTTGTAGAATGATTATAAGATATCTATTTTGAAAGACTCATCATTTGAAACATTACTGGGTGTGGATAGTTACTGTTGAAGAAATTTTTAGTCTCATAAAAATAAGAGCATAATTTTCTAAATTTTTATCAAAAATGACTCACCAACACAAACACATATGCATATGCACACACCTTCTTTAGCGGAAACTACAGCTGTCAGTCTGGTAGACTAGGATCTCTTAAAGAGATTCTTTTTTATTATTTATTTTATTGGATATTTTCTTTATATACATTTCAAATGCTACCCCGAAAGTTCCCTATACCTTCCCGAATGGCTGAGAAACACCTGAAAAAATGTTCAACATCCTTAATCATCAGGGAAATGCAAATCAAAACAACCTTGAGATTCCACCTCACACCAGTCAGAATGGCTAAGATCAAAAATTCAGGTGACAGCAGATGCTGGCGAGGATGTGGAGAAAGAGGAACACTCCTCCACTGCTGGTGGGATTGGAAGCTTGTACAACCATTCTGGAAGTCATTCTGGAGGTTCCTCAAAAAAATTGGACATAATACTACTGGAAGATCCAGCAATACCTCTCCTGGGCATATACCCAGAAGATGTTCCAACTGGTAATAAGAAGATTCTTTATGGCTATGAGAGTATGAAGGAAAAAAATTGAGTCAGCATGAATAATTTGCAACATATTTTCACAGAACAACCATGTGCACAATGTTTAAGAGTATAAATGCATCATTGGGAGAAAAGAGGCAATAATAGGATGATTTGGCAGAATGGAACTTTGCATGGTCTTTTTGTAAAAGTGCACATACACACATATGCCCTTATACATGTATTTGGCATATATTGTAATAAAATGATCTTGGAATGTGCTGATTAAAAGAAGACACTATGAATTATGTGAACTTGGATATGCATCTGGAAATCAAGCCAAGAGTTCAGCACCAAGAATCATGTAAAGCCATATATACGGAAAATATAAATAAAGATTTGTGAAACATGGGACAATAGAATTGTACAATTAAGACACCATATTTTACCTAAGGATGAAGAAATAGAAAGAATGGACACCCTATAATACCTGTATGAGTAGTGGTTGCAACAGATCAGCACGCACTCCATACACACGACATGCAAAATCAGCTCATGCATGGAACATTTATATTATATTTAAGAGTATGGAACAAATAGAGAAAGGATGATAGTTTTAAAATTGGTTGAGACAATAGAAAGAAACCATCGACAAAGAAATGGTAGACTTACAACAGATTTCTTAGCAAAAATGGAAATCAGGCAACTGAAAAATATCACCTTCAAAGTTTCTGATAGAAAACATTTGTCAACACAGCAAGATCTATGCTACAATATTGTTTTTAGAACAGGGGTAGAATAAAGATGTTTAGAGATAAACTATAAGAGAGAACCTGTCACCAAAGGCCTATCATAAAATCCCAGGTTTCAGTAAGAAGAAAATAACTCCAAATATACGATATAAGAAATAAGAAGCAGGCCAAGATAAAATTCACAGACCACATGAAGCTTAAGAAGAAGGAAGACCAAAGTGTGGGTACTTCGCTCCTTCTCAGAAGGGGGAACAAAATACCCATGGGAGGAGATACAGAGACAAAGTGTGGAACAAAGACTCAAGGAAAGACCATCGAGAGACTGTTCCACCTGGTGACCCATCCCGTATATAGCCACCAAACCCAGACAAGTGCTTGCTGACAGGAGCCTGATAGAGCTGTCTCCTGAGAGGCTTTATCAATGCCTGACAAATACAGAGGTGGATGCTCTCAGCCAACCATTGGACTGAGCACAAGGTCCTCAATAGAGGAGTTAGAGAAAGTACCCAAGGAGCTGAAGGGATTTGCAGCCCCAAAGGAGGAATAACAGTGTGAACCAATAAGTACCCTTAGAGCTCCCAGGGACTAAATGACCAAACAAACAGTACACATGAAGGGACCCATGACTACAGCTGCATATGTTGCAGAAGATGGCAGTGTTGAACATCAATGGGAGGAAAGGCCCTTGGTTCTGGCTTGATGCTCCAGTGTAGGGAAATACCAGTACAGGGAAGTGGGAGTGGGTGGGTTGCTGCAGGGGGAACGGGATTGGGTGTTTTCGTAGGGGACATGAGGAAGGGGGATAACATTTTGAAATATAAATAAAGAAAATATCTAATTAAAAAGAAGAATGGATAATTTAAATGTGGTACTTTTACACTATGGAATATTATACAGCTATTTTTAGGCTGTATAATATCATGAAATTTGCACAGAAAAAGATGGAATTCAGAAAGAAAAATAAAACACCCTGAATGAGATAACACAGACCTGGGAAGACTAACATGGTATACAATCACTTATAAGTGGATATTAGCTGTTAAGTAAATGATAATCATGCTACAGTACACCAACCCAGAGAGGCTAATTAACAAGGAGAGCTCTACTAAGGACAAATGTATGTCACTAGTAAGGAGAAGTAGGGTAGACTAGGGCAAGTAGGTATGGGATCAGGAAGGATCAAGTTCTCAGGGAGGACCGGAGGGAGAGAGTATGGAAGAGACAACTGAAATTGAATGACTTTTGGTGCTGATGTAGAAATCTAGTGAAATGGAAAATCCCTGGAATCTACAAAGATGACCCTAGAGACCACTCTCAGTAATGGGGGGTACAGAGCCTGAACCAGCCATCTTCTATAACCAGGCAACTTACAGTGGTGGGATTGCAACATGAACCCAGCTACAGTCCTGAGACCTACAATCTGTCCTGCCTGAAAGATGTGCTGGGGCCATGGTGGAGAAGAACTTGTGGACATAGCCAACTACTGACTAGTCTAATTCGAAACCCCCAACAAGAGAGGAAGCCCATGTCTGACACTGCCTGGGTTATCAAGAACTGGAGTATAGATAGCCAAGGAACTAGTAGAAAAAATAACTCAATGAAATGATTCCTAGTGGTATTGTGCTGTACTAATAGATTGGGGCCTTTTTAATAGTCATCAGAGACACTTTCCCTAGAAGCTGATTAGAGTGGATGTAAACACTCACAGCCATACATTAGATGGAGAGAGCACCCAAACTGGAGTACTCCATTAGGTCCCTCCCCTCAGAGCTCAAGGAAGCCCATAGAAGAGGGGGAGGAGGAATTGTAGGAGCCAGAGGAGTCAAGAACCCTAGGATAATACAGCCCACAGAATCAACTAAACAGGGATCCTAGGGGTTCAAAAGGCTGAAGCAGCATTTATGGAGCATGGGTCTGTGCTTAGGTCCTCTGCATGTTATGGTTTTTAGCTTGGTGTTTTTGTTGGACTCCTAAAAATAGGAGTGGAGTTCTGACTCTTTTTCTGCTCTTAAGACCCATTTCCTCCTATTGGGTTGCCTTGCCCAACCTTGGACTGGGAGGAATGGAGGAAGGAGAGGCTGTGATCTGGCAATGTTGTATGAAAGGATAAATTTGAAGAAGAAGAAGAAGAAGAAGAAGAAGAAGAAGAAGAAGAAGAAGAAGAAGAAGAAGGAGGAGGAGGAGGAGGAGGAGGAGGAGGAGGAGGAGGAGGAGGAGGAGGAGGAGGAGGAGGAGGAGGAGGAGGAGAAGGAGAAGGAGAAGGAGAAGGAGAAGGAGAAGGAGAAGGAGAAGGAGAAGGAGAAGGAGAAGGAGAAGGAGAAGGAGAAGGAGAAGGAGAAGGAGAAGGAGAAGGAGAAGGAGAAGGAGAAGGAGAAGGAGAAGGATGCCGAGTGTGGTGGTACATGCCTTTAATACCAACACCGAGAGGCAGAGAACAGAGATCTCTAAGTTTGAGACTTCAGAGTGAGTTTCAAGACAGCCAGGAATATACAAAGAAATATTGTCTAAAAAACAGAAAAAAGGGGGGAGAAGGGTAAGAAAGGGTGGAAGAGAAAGCAAATAAGGAAAATTGTAGAGGGATTATATAAATCTGGAAAAATGTACTTTTGTCGTATTTCTATTAAAAATCTCAACTACTTGATTAAAATAGCATTTACCTTACTCCATTGTGAAAGGCTAACTTTACAGGTTCACATGAAAAGCCTTGGTTCTAGCTAATGGTAGCAGGATGTGCTGCGAATCTAGAAGTGGTGGAAACTGGTGAGAGGTTCTTAGGGCAATGGAGGTATGTCCTCCAAGAATATTCTAGGACCTTGATAAGTACTCTAGATTTCTAATTCATGGCTTGATCTATGAACAGCCATGCTTGCATGCTAAATGTGCTGTGCCTGAAGCAGTGAGGCAATTTAATCTTTCATTTGAACCTTCACAACTGTGAATTAAAATAACCCCCTATTAACATCGTAAATAGATAACTAACAACCCTTCTAGGAAGAAATGATAATGGAAATTAAAGTTCTATCTTTGCAGTAATGAAAATATTATATAGCAATGAAAATGTTATATAGCAAAATTTGTGGTATGGTATTACAACTTTACAAGTTGAATTTTATAACATAGGATAATAGGATACAATGATGATAAAATGGAGATGAACTAAGTTTTGAAGAGAAGAATTGAACAGAAATAATAAAACAAATAAGCTATATGAAAACAGAAGGAAGGTGTCACAGCTTTCACAGTTTTTCTGAAGTTAATGGTGAAGTCTTAATCTTGAATGTCGCATGTAGAAGTGGGAGCTTTAAGAGATGACTAGGTTCTGAGGGCTCTGACTTTGTGCAGAGATAGATGCTGTGCCCTCTGAAGTGGTTGCCACTAAAGAAGGATCCTTATAAATAATAGTTTGGTTCTGCTTCCCACCCCACATCCCCTGTCCTATACATGTTGCTCTACTCTCTACTTTCCGCAAGAGGAGTGGCCCAACAAAGAGAAACTCATCAGATGCCAGAAGACCTATCAGAATACAAATATATTACATATATATATGCATATATTGATGTAATTAAAATATAAAGCATAATTAAAATAGAACACAAAAGAACAAAATGTATTTTTTATTGTCAGAACCTTTTTAGCTTTAATTGTTGGCTGTAATTTTTAAGCAAATAGATCCCTAATCAGTAAGCTGTTTCCTAGACCTAGATTTTGTAGGATCCTGCCTATGTTTTCTTTAACCGTGTCAGTGTTTCAGGGTTCACATTTAGGTCTTTCATCTACTTAGAGTTAGTTTTTCTTCAGCGTGATACATACAAATCTAATTTCATTCTCCTCCAGGATGAAATCCAGTTTCCCCAGTACTATTTATTGAACATGACTATATTTTCAGTGTATGTTTTTATCATATTTATTAAATGTCAAATGGTCAGCAATAGCTGTGTGCACTCATGTCTGGGTTTTCTATCTCGTTCCCTTCATCGATATGTTCATTTCTGTGCTAGTAACATTATTATTACTTTAGCTTTATAATATATCTTACAATTAGTTATGGCCTCCAGCATTGCTTGTTTTGTGTGGGTTTGCTTGTTTCTTTTGTTTCTTTGGCTATCTGGGGTCTTTTGTTGTTCCATTTGAATTTTGGAGGATTTTTTTCTACTTCTACAAAGAATGTTGTAGAATTTTTTATTAAATTTATAGAATTTTGAATTTGTAAATTGACTTTAGTAAGATGGTTATCTGCACAAGATGAATTCTACCAATCTTTGTGTATATGAGGTCTATCCACCTTTAAATGCCTTCCCCAACCATTTCAGAGATTTAAATTGAAGATGTATATAAAATCTCAACAACACAGTCATTTAAGCAATACCTGCATGGTGACAACACCAGTTGACATGCCAGTGTTGTTGGAAGAATCCCAAAGGGCCTCACCCCTAGAGAAAGAACTACACACATAATTGTTGTTAAAAAGAATAACCATTCTTTTCCATGAATGACCCATTTGATATGTTACTTTTTTATCAGCTTTAACTACATTTGGATATAAACAATGCTAACTAGACTCCAAGAGGGTGTGTGTGTGTGTGTAAAACAATTATTAAAATAAAGGTCATGCATTTAAGGCATATGGGGAAAACTATAGCAGTTGGAGTAGGGAGAGGAAGGGATGGAAAAAGGAAATTTCAAAGCTTTAAAAAGTGAAAAAAAATTATTAAAAGTAATTTAGAGAACTGGTTAATTACTAAGCAACAGGCTGCTTACTGAGCATGCTCAGTACTCAGCACTGGAAAAAGAAAACACAGTATAAACCTTAACAGAGATGGATAAAAGGAAAAACTAAAAATGAGTAAAGAATGTAATGAAGAGAACTATTTAGTCATTGGAATATGAACTGTGTGCAAATATTCTTAAATAAAAATTACTGGCAATTGGAAATATGTCAGCAAATAAAGGTGCTTGTTACCAGGTATGATGACCTGAGTTCAAACCTCCAAATCCCGTCAACAAAGGTGGCCTTTGACCTCCACACACAGGCCCATGCACATCATACATACACACACACACACACACACACACACACAAATAATACTAATAAGTAATTTTCAAGTTACTAATTTTGAAAAAAAATGTCATTTACTTATGTGACAATTTTTTTTCCTACTAAGTAAGTTGACTCAATAGATAATCCTGTGTTTTTCCAGTTTAGAACGTTTCCAAAGAGCCAAAGAGCCCTTTTGGTACATTCCTTGCTTGGTGGTCAAGTCTCTCCAATGGGGTTGCAATCCCCTTTTGCTCCTCCATTCCTTCTGCCAGCTCCCCCACCAAGTTTCCTGAGTTTAGCCTGATGTTTGGCTCTAAGCATCTGCCTCTGCATTGGCAAGACTTCCCCAGGAACTACCACACTACACTTGGTTACTCTCCACGAGTGTCTCTTGACCATGGCAACAGTGTTGGGTTTGGTGTCTGCAGACATGATGAATCCCCAGGTGGGGTCGTTCCCTGGTTGGCCCTTCCTTCAGTCTCTGTTCCATTTCTTGTCCCTGTTCTTCCTTTGTACAGGAACATTTCTGGGTTAAAAAATCTTTGAGATGTGGGGTGGCTCCATCCCTTGGCCAAGGGTTATGAGTATCTACTGGAGGTGGTCTCCATAGGTTCTATCTCCCCCTTCTCTGCACATTATAGCTAAAGTCAATCCTGTTGGGTACTAGGAGCCTCACATTTCTCTGGTGTCTGGGACTCTCAAGTGGCTATCCCAGTTCTTCCTCCCTCCTGCTACATATTTTTATTCGATTTCCTGACCCTCTGTACCTCTCTCACATCTTCTCCAGATTCTGGTACTGCCACCCTTATTTCCTCCTTCTCCTTTCTCCCTCCCTTGTTCCCCTCTCCTTCCATCTCCCACAATCATCCTGTTCTCCCCTCAATGCAGGACTGAAGTGTCCACTCCCCAATCTTTCTTCCTTCTACACTTCATATGGTCTGTAAGTTGTATCATATTTATTGTGAGCTTTTGGGTTAGTATTCTCTTATTAGTGAGTACATACCATGTGTGTCCCTTTGTGTCTGGATTACCTCACACAGGATGATATTTTCTAGTTCCATCCATTTGCCTGTGAATCTCATGAAGTCATTCTTTTTAATCATTGTGTAGTACTCCATTTTGTATATGTACCTGTTGAGGGACATCTGGGTTGTTTCCAGCTTCTGGCTATTATAAATAAAGCTGCTATGAACATCCTGGAGGCCCTTGGTCCTGGGGAGGTTTGATGCCCCAGAGTAGGGGGATGCTGGAGCAGTGGAGTGGGAGAGTGTAGGTGGATGTGGGAGCACTCCCATATAGACAAAAATAGAGGAGGAGGGCAGATGTGGGACTGGGGAATGTTGGAGGGGGTAACTGGGAAGTGGGATATCATTTGAGATGTAAACGAATGGAATGATCAATAATAATAAAATAATGTTTAAAAAAAGAACGTTTCCAAAGTCAGTTTCAAAACTCCAAAGGACACAGCCATTCCAAACACCTGAAAATGCTTCCAAAGAACAGCGAAATGGGGATTTTTCTGAAATGTCATCTATAAAGCAAGAATAACTTGCCAGCTGATAACAGACAGCAGGATAAATGATTATCAGCAACTCTCACTCAGCACACACACACACACACACACACACACAAACACACACACGCACGCACCAAATCCTAAAGAAAATGTTAGCCAGATCACCTAGCAAACACAGGAAAGGGACTGATTTACAAATAAATGAAAATTTACAGTAGAATATAGTTCATGATCTAACTTAACCACGCTAGTAAAATAATGGCAAAGGTAAAATGTAAATACTGTGTATTACTGAAATTTAAAAAAACATTAGGGAATCCCAAACAATGATAAGCCTTAGAAATGTAACCAAGATCCAGAAGTCTGCAAATACTCGAACATTACCTCTCGTAATGTAAGCGTAAATACATACAAAATAAATGATGTATTATTCGTGAGTCCATGCAGATGTGGTAACACTCATTTACTTAAGCAAAGACACTATAAATGTGAAATTCAATGAAGCAAAATCTCTGTGAAAGAGAAGGCACAGAGAGAATGCAGAACTAAACAAGGTGATAGCACCACTCACCAGCACAGGATCAATGTTCATCACTCAGTTTTCACAAGTTATAGTTAACATATCTGCAGAGTGTTCTGCAGAGTGGATCATGGTGTTAGATACTGCCACTCACCACAAGGTTATGCAATCAAATCCTAGTCAAAACAATGCACCATGTAGGTTTCCATCTCAAATTCTGGAAAAATCATACGGACACCTTGAAGGCTTAGGAAAAATCCTGCATGAATTGCCTACTTAACTTTACTTGATCTTGTGTTTTCTAAGCCTACTCTATGTGTGAGAATACTCCCTATCCAAGAATTAACCCTCTAGAAAGGGAGGCCCCAAATGCTACAGTTTTGGATTCCCAATTATTGTTCACCTCAGTGGTCAATTCCCCCTGAACCCCCAAAGGCCAGAACTAGACCTTCTATGGAAATACAGGACTCCTCTGTGATGTCATTTCTGGAACCTCCAAATTCTGGGCAAAATCTTTGCTCAGAGACCTTTTCTCCCAGTCCAGCATCATTACCTCTCCCTTTGTAGGTCTCAGAAGTATACTGTAGGGCTAGATGTGCCCACCAGCATGGGGGTTACCCATGTACTCGGAGGAGAACAGGGGTGGATAGTGGGAGGAATTGTGTGATGGGGGACCAGGAGTGGGAGTCAGTGACGATCCGGATGTAAAATAAATAAATAAATAAATAAATAAATAAATAAATAAATAAATAAAGAAGTGGACTGGAGTCTATAAGGTGCTTGTCTACACTCTATTTGTACTCCCTTGGCTTGTTCTGATGTCTCCCTCTACAAAATCTCCACTTTCAACACGGTTTTTTATCTCATGCCCCTCAAACTCCCAATATACATGACTATAACATAATTTTAAGCAGTTTGTTACAGAGACTTTGCAAAAAAATACTCTATTGAAAACTCAGTATATGCTATTTTAACATTAGTTTATTGCTGGTACGTAAAGATTAAAAAACATAAATATATATTTGGCTCCTTTTATCAACAGAAACATATTATTTACACTTATGCAGGTCTCTTCTTTTCCTCTGTCTTTTTTATTTTATTTTCATAATGGATATTAGGAAGACATAATCTTTGACACCACAATAAATAACTGTATATTCTTTACTAAAGAAATTTGGTATTCAAATACATTTCTTCCATTTAATGAGGCACAGATTTAAAGCAATTGACCTTTTGAAGAAAAACATAAAAAACATATTGAGTTCTGATTTTATTAATTTTAAAATTATATATATATATGTATATATATACTAAATGCAATATTCTTACCTATACTGATAAAGTGGTTATGTTGATTGGCTTGGCATGACTATAGTACAACACTTGAGATATATTAAATTACAGAGAAAAGAAGCTACTTAGATTACAGTTGTTGAAGATATAATACAAATGTAAACAGCCTCCAAGCTTTGGATTTTCAGTGAGAGACAAGTCAGAGAAAAGTGCTCAAATCAATATTGAGGAAGGAGGGAAAATGAAACACAAAGAAACAGAGAGAGAGAGAAACAGAGACAGAGGGAGGCAGAGTGAAACAGAGGGAGACAGAGGGAGACAGAGAGACAGAGGGAGAAAGAGAGACAGAGGAAGACAGAGACGGAGAGACAAAGAGAGACTAAGGCCTATGTGTTCACATAGCCCATTTTTAATGGCAGGTCTAAATGGCCTAAAAACCTCTCAATATATGACTAACCACTTGAAGGACCATATCATATTCTACTACTGCTACCCAGGTGTCTAATCCTTTCTACAAACTCTGCATGGATGCTTATATTAACCATAACCTTAGATTTATCTTACTATATATACAAAATATTCTATCTCTCACAAATAAGGCATAGCAAGGAACACTTTATACATCCTCACTCCTTAAATTCAAAAGAAATGTAAATAAGTGAATGAAAGCTGGAGAGGTGGAACCATTGGTAAAACATTTGCTGTAAAATCATGAGAACTGAAGTTTATCCCCAGAACACACATGGAAAAACAGCCAGCCAGTTGTGGTAGTGAGCACTTATCATCCCAGTATTCAGGAAATGGGAACAGAAAGATTGTAAGATCTTGACTGTTGACCTACCTAGCCAATTAATTAACTATACATACAGGGACCCTATTCTCAAAGTTTAAGGTACAAAGTTGTTGCTTATGAAAAGTTAGGGTTTCTATTACCGTGAAGAGACAACATGACCACAGCAACTCATATAAAAGGAAAATATTTCATTGGGGAAGGCTTACATTTCAGAGTTTTTGGTCCATATCATCATGATAGGCAGCATGGTGGGATAGAGGCAGACATGATGCTGGAGTGGTAGCTGAGAGTTCTATATCTTGATCTGTGGGTAGCAGGAGGAGACTATGTGCCACACCAGGTAAAGCTTGAGCATATATGACCTCAAAGCCCATATCTAGAGTGACACATTTCCTGAAACAAAGTCACACCTACTTCAACAAGGCCATACTTCCTATTACTGCCACACCCAATGAGTCTAGCACTCAAACACATGAGTCTATGGGCCCACACCTATTCAAACCACAACCCTGGCTAAGTAAAGCATGAAATGCCAACCTCTGCCCCACACACACACACACACGCACACACACACAGAGAGAGAGAGAGAGAGAGAGAGAGAGAGAGAGAGAGAGAGAGAGAGAGAGAGAGAGAGACATTGTTTAACTTATTGTATATACCAACTATGGAAGAAAATTATTCCACTAAACTTTTAAACCATTCTTTCATTTTTAATAACATGTGATTTAAGGAAATAGTCATAAACATTTTTACCAAAGTTAACAACTAGTATATCATATAATGTAGAATATTCTGAGCGTATATTCACTTGTTGGTAGAAGTAGGCTTACTGAATTGATAGAAAACATATGTGTTAGCTAACATTGCTTTGCTGTAATCAGGGCCAAATTGTGGGATTTTTAATAAATAAGTAAATAAAAGTAATAATTTATTTCCAAGTTCTTATTACTAGAAGATATTTCTAGTTTGAAATTTATAGAGAAGAGTTAAATAATTCTTTGTATGAGCATATTCATATTAAGAAAACAAAATTCATTACTTAAGAGGTACAAAGTTTAAATGAACCTCTATTCATAAAGCACCTATACCTAATGCTTTTTAAAATCTTGTTGTCTTAATGGTTTCCAAAGTGCCCTTCCTTAGTACTCCTGCAAGGGAGTCTGAGTTAACAGCCTGTTATTATGTACTCCTGACTGAGCTGTTAATAGCTTTACAGCCTTGCAAAGAATACACCTGCTGCTCATAAAAACATTTATGTTGGTAAAGAATTTGGCTGCATTTTTAATATCATGTATTTGCAGTGACCTTGTAGAATGCATGCTGATCTAAAATTTTACGGGAAAGAAAAACTAAAATAAGACAGCTATCCATTTATCTGAACATATCAGTACAAAATTAGAAAATCATTTGGTTATTGTAAAGGTTCTAATAGTTTAAAAGGGTTTTTTTTTAATCAATAGTGTTAACCAACTTGGTAGTTACCTTACATTATTTGAGTTCATTTAGATTTTTATACTTAAATTTTTGTTGCCTTATTTACCTATCTCAAAAAATTAATTTTCCTATAGATTTATCTTGGTAAGAACAGGATGACTTAAATCCTATCAGAAATTCCAATGTTTCCTTGAGGAAAAAAAATAAGAATTATAATTAATTTGGATCTTTCTTACTTAACTAATAGTAACTCAAAGGAATATAGTTAGAAAAAATATAAAATTTTAGCTAAAGAAGCATTCTGCAGTTTTCCATGGTACGATGCCATCTAAATTTGTTTTGACTAAGTTTTATTTGGCAGAGGCAAGAGTTCCCAGAACCTGTACTTAATTCTTTTCACACAAGGACATTTAAATATAGCAGTCAAAGAAATCACATGTCCCTTAATTCTTACAATTTTGTGGATAAATACAGTAAATGAATGAATTCAATATTTCTGTCCTCTTTACCTTACCTATGCCTAAATATTCAGAACTATAACAATTCCTGCTGCACACACTTGGAGAATTTTCTACTTAGTGAACTACATAGGATGATAGTTTATAGCATATTCAATAATTTCATAGTTTTAAAGACCACCATAAAGCCAAAATGGTAGTAAATGCTTGTAATATCAGAACTCTGGGGTTAAGACAGGGGGATTTATGAGTTTGAGGCCAGCTTCAATGCCAACGAAAACACTGTCTAAAATAAAATAATGAATTTAAAACAATTATTCATACCTTCCAAATCTTTATTAATAGAGGCCATTTTCTCTGCTCTGTTTCTCTGTGGCAGATAAAGGCAGTTGTCAAGCATACAGTCCTTGACTCCTGAAATATAGAATATCCAAGGGTTATTCCGTTGTATTAATAAAAGTGGCATTAATAATCATCAAATGTTAGTGACCACAGGTAAAGGTTATTGACCTGAAACCTTAAATTGTCTTTTAAAAATATTCTACCATCTCAAGCAACCTCTTAACATGGAAATTATATATACATTTAGAGACCATGCCCCAAATTAATCATACAAAAGATTACATACCTGGGCACTTGGCTACCCTATTCTAAACTCTGGGCCAGGGAGTAACAAGAGTCAAGATTCTATGGTTCTCAGAGAACAATGTAGTAAGTGATGAATTCAGTCTCATCCACTTACTCAAAATATAATCCATTACTACAATTTGTCTTATCCTATACAACAAATGTTTCCATTATTGGCATGGACATCTCTGTGATTCTATTTGTAGCAGCAATGATAATCTGTCTTGCATTTGAACATGAACTCATTCAGAATCACGTCATATGCATCAACATTTGATGTAAGATGCTTGATACCAAGGACTTACACTCATTCCTTATCAGGATACACATTTACTCAGTCATAAGAAGGCATGCTTAATGATGGTATTATTTTAACATAGTACTTCACAGTACATATGAAATCATGAGCATTTTGTATATAAAGTTTCTTAGTGACACCTGGCTTTTTTATTATTATGTGATGTAAGAAACTGCAAAGAATAATAAATGATAGTAAAGAATATAGAGTTGAGGTGACATTAACATCACAGTTCAACCAGCAGGAACCCCCAAGTGAGCTTGACAATTAATGTGAGCACTCCATACCTCAGTCCTGTCTTCTATATAACCTACTGTATAGAGTAGGTGTGAGGATTTTCTATTGAGAGTGCTCCTTGTGTTCAGCACAGAAAGCAGTATGAAAGTGTTAAAATGAAAACTTGTTCTGTATGTGCTTTTAATTGATTTGTTTTGACTAACCTAGTTTGTCATTTCAGACCAAAACATCATCAACTTTTACAAACAATTCCTGTTCTTAAAATCATTAGGTACTTTTCTGAGGTGGGCATTGTTCAAGACAAAATGTGTGTGTATAGTCCTGGCTTTTCTAAAACTTGCTTTGTACACCAGTCTGGCCTAGAACTTAGACATTCACCTGACTCTGCCTCACAAGCACAGGGATCAAAGGCTTACACCACAACCAATCAAGCTGATTAAAATTTTCTAGGGTTAAGACAAAATATCATAGACAAACATAGTGATTTAAAAATCTATATGATCACTGAGCTATGCCACATTAGAGTTGTATAGTATAAAACATTAATATATATATATATATATATATATATATATATATATATATATATATATATCCTAGTTCTCTACTATTATACAGTAAACTCCAAAAACTGTGGCTTTAAGTTATAATTTATAAATGTTTCTTGAGATGGTGAGTTAGTGATTTGGGAAAGGGAATCTCTGCTCTAAAACCTGAGGCTTCAGCCTGGGTTCTGGAAATTTGTCTAGCATGGGGGTATGGCAAGATGGTCCAGAAGGTGAAGGTGATGCCAAGCCTCAGTTTAGTCTCTTAACCCACATGGTGGAAGGCGAGAACCCAACCCTTCAGGCTGACCTCAATCTCAGCTGTGGTATTGTATCACCTTCAATCAGTTAAATCAGGCATGTTCCTTCTCTCTCTCTCTCTCTCTCTCTCTCTCTCACACACACACACACACACACACACACACACACACACACACGCCCACCTGTATGTCCACACACCGTAGACACATGCAAAAGTAAATAATGCTAAAGATTTCTCATGCTTGCATCTCTATATGAATTTCTGCTTCTTTTTAATGTTAAGAAGTATGTCATGTGACAACCTATTTGATTTAGAAAGATGTGTTGACCCGAATAAGCAAATCATACTGTCATTCAATGGAGACTCTTCTTTGAAGTATTTCTCACATTCCACTACTACTCTTTCATATTCTGGTACAGGTTTGCCCATCTTACCTTACTTTAACTCTTCCAGAAATAGCAACCTAGAAATTCTTACGACGAGTCCAGTGCTGCTGTTTATTTAATTTTCAGACTTGCATTCTGTTACCAGTACTATTTATTTCTATCCTGTCAGCACTGTATCACAAACAGAACTCTTCTCTTTTTATATATACTATTTCCTCTAGCTTTGCATTTTATAAAGATATACATCCCATGGTTTGGTAGAATTAAAGAAAAGACCACTCCATTTTGCCACATTATTACATTGATTTGACTTTAGAAATGTTCGCTTTGGCATTTGCTGTGAAATTTACACTTGAGAAAATGGAGATATGCATGTTAATGTCTCTAAAGATACTTAATGCATTTTTCTCTATTTGACACTTATTGCTAACTTATGCTAATTTTTATAAAAAGTTTTTTTTAATCTGGCTTTTATGTAGCCATTTTACAATCTGACCTGAACTACTACTGCCTGTATGATTTCCTAAACTTTTTACATATTTAATGCAATCCTCAAATATTCTTACAGCAATTAATTTTCTTTTGAAATTTCTACTATCACATGAAATCATTTCATTTATCCTCAATAGTTTAATATGTTTGAATTATTTAAATATTTTATTCTCTAATGTTTCTATTCCTGCTTTGGGTATCAGCACATTTTTCTTATCACCTATTTTTTTCATTATGAAATGATAGTAAATAATTCAAATCTTTAAGAATGAATGGCTTCACCCCTCCACAAAGAATGGAGAAATGCCTCCAATTTTCAACCCAGCATAAAGAACTATATATAACTCAAGAAAGGTAGGAGAGGGAAGGCTAGTCCTCCTAGGGGAGAGCATACCAACTAGTTGACCAGTGCCAAAGAGTTGGCCCTGAAAACATACATACAAGTACCATTATGCAAAGTGATAGGTTGTATTTAGGAACATATGTGTTTAAAAAAAAAGAAGCCATGAATTTGAAGGAAATCAGGAAGGGCAATGTAAGAGGGTTTGGAGCAAGGACAGGAGCGAATGGGAGAAATATTGTAATGGTATAGTAATCTAAAGATAAATAAATAAAAAGAATAAGTTTAAATTCATTTTTTATCCATAATATATTCTTAATATTGAAGTAAATAACTTAGCAATGAAGGAACATTTTTGTGAACAAGTATATATGCAGATTTAAACTTCATTTTATTTATATGTCTTCATAAATATGTGTAATACAGAGCAGAAGATGAATAAATATTCCATCAATATGAAAGTTAGGTAACACCAAAATCATTGGAAAAGTTTAAGTTGAATAAATATTAAGTTCAAAAAGAGGGATCCATGACTCCAGCTGCTTATGTATCAGAGGATTGCCTTACCTGGCATCAATGGCAGGGGAGGCCCTTGGTCCTGTGGAGATTCGTTGCCCCAGAGTAGGGAAATACTATAGCAATGAGGCAGGACTGGATGGGTGGGGGAATACCCTCATAGAAACAGAGGGGAGGGGGGATGGGATAGGAGGTTTGCAGAGGGGAAACTGGGAGGAGGAATAACATTTGAAATATAAATAAATAAAATAACCAATAAAAATAAATAAATAAAATAATAAAAAGAATAAATATTAAGAACATGTACTGTGATGTTCCAAAATATAATTGAGTTATTTATTTGTTTTGTTATTCATTTATTCACTTATTTGGAATAGGGTCCCTCATAGCACTGGCTGGCCTGGAACTTTCTGTATACCCTACCTGTCCTTGAACTCATAGAGATATATCTGCCCCTGCCTCCAAGAACATGTTGTGCAACAACATGTCGTCATAAATACCAATTTTTAAGTAAAGTCCTTGCTATTTTTCACAATATTCCTAAGAAAACTAATTGGGTACTTTATAGTATACCATTGATGTTTTGTTGTTGTTTCTTTCTGATATTGTATTTTAATTATAACATTTCCCCTTTCCCTTCCTCACCACAAACCCTACTACATACAACCCCCTACCTTACTTTGAAGTCATAGCTTCTTTGGTCATTTATTGTTATTATATATATATGTATTTGTGTGTATATACATATATATGCATATACCTAACTATAACCTGTTGAACTTATGTAATGTTACTTGTATGTATGTTTTCAAGGCTGTCCATTTGGCACAGAGAAACTAACTGTTGTCTCCTCCCTAAGGAGGACTGCCTCTCCTGTTCCCAGTTGTAAGGAAATAGGAGTAAAGAACATGATGTTTTTCATGTCTCACTTGAGTTCTCAGTAGTTGATGACACCTCATTTTTAGATTGCTATAGGAATAATTTGATAATAATTTAAGCATTTAAAGGTAGATTATACAGCAATGAAATCACTTCTTCATCCATACTTGTATAAAGTGTCATGACAGCTGGCTCCGTTCTGAGCCTAGGCACCCCATCTGAAGCAGTATAAATGTAAATGCTGTTATGATGATTTGACTTTGAGTCACAATTGACAAGTGCTCCTAAAAGAAGAATGCTACATTAGATATCTTCTGGGTTCTATAATAACTTATAGACTTTCATATGTTACTTTTATCATGACAGAAAGCTTGGGCCCTTAAGATAGGTAAACACACCCCAATTTCATGTATGGACTGATTTTACTGGTACATTCCTAGTATTAGTATTTTTGTAAAGTCATAGTATAATAGCTTAACAATAGCCTTTGTAGAAAAATTTAACCATTCATTTTACACACACACAAACACACATGACCAATTAATTTTTAATATCCGATTTTAGATCAATAAGTCAGTTCCTATTGAACATTTAGAGCACTAGGAATGTATGTGATTTCATTTTACATGAATCACAGTACATGTTGGAAGAAATATATGAAAAAAGGGCATAGATGAGTTTCTCAGTGATTTGTACTCTTCTAGTTTGGAAAAATGTGGGTGGCAATCAAGAGTTGATTGTAGTAAACTACAGCTACAGAGCACTAAATGTATAGCCAGCCAGTGCTTATGCATTTAAAATAACTACTTCTCCAGTTTTCTTACTTGTACATATTTACAAATTTTGTCATAGCCAAAAAGAAAGAAATGAAAAAAAGGAAAAAGTTACAATTATCTGAACTTTCCCCCCATTTTCTCTTCATGTTAGGAACTTACAGAGTTTAAACAATGAGAGAAAAGTAAGCAGGTTGTTGTTGCTGCTGCTGTTATTGTTTGATAGCTACAGAAACAAATGTGCTCAACCACTGTGCTCAGTCCAATGGTGGGCTGCGAGCATCCACCTCTGTATTTGTCAGGCTCTGGCAGGGTCTCTCAGGAGACAGCTTTATCAGGCTCCTCTCAGCAAGCACTTCTTGGCATCTGCAATAGTGTCTGGATTTGGTGACTGAATATGGGATGGATCCCCAGGTGGGGTAGTCTCTGGATGGCCTTTCCTTAGGTCTCTGCTCCATACTTTGTATCCATATTTCCTCCCTGAGAATTTTGTTCCCCCTTCTAAGAAGGACTGAAGCATCTATATTTATTCTTCCTTCTTGAACTTCATGTGGTCTGTGAATTGTATCTTGGGTTTTGTGAACTTCTGGGCTAATATCCACTTATCTGTGAGTGCATACCATGTGTGTTCTTTTGTGATTGGGTTACCTCACTCAGAATGGTATTTTCTAGTTCCATCCATTTGCCTAAGAATTTCAAGAAATCATTGTTTTTAATAGTTGTGTAGCTTGCTTTTTTCTCTAAGACAATGAGCCATCTCCATCCTCCTCTGCTGGGGTAGATGTAGTACATGTGGAACTGCTTAAATATCTATCACCAGGATTTCTAATTTCAGTTACATTACCAAAGAATATATGAGTGTCATGATATTGTTCCAGAACATTGCAATGAAGGAAAGTTTTACAATATAATATTAATTAAAAAAAAAAAAACCTACATGTCGTAAGAAGAGGCCAGGAAGAGAATAAGAATAAAGAAGGTCACTTATAAATATGGATTAAAAATTTAGTTAAAGTATCATTAAATCCAAAATTTTTATTTAAAAGTATAATGCTATATTATTTTTATTAGATATTTTCTTTATTTACATTTTAAATGTTATCCCCTTTTCTGGTTTCCCCTTCGGAAACCCCCTATCCCCTCCCCCATCTCCCTGCTCACCAACTCACCCACTCACACTTCCCTGTCCTGGTTTTCTCCTACACTGGGTCATAGAGCCTTCACAGGTCCAAGGGCCTCCCACTGATGTCCAACAAGGCCATCCTCTGCTACATATGCAGCTGGAGCAATGAGTTCTATCATATATACTCTTTGGTTGGTGGTTTAGTCTCTGGGAGATCTGTGGGTACTGGTTGGTTCATATTGTTGTTTCTCCTATGGGACAGCCAACCGCTTCAGCTCTTTCAGTCCTTTCTCTACTTCCTCCATTGGGGACCTTGTGCTTAGTCCAGATGTTGGTTGCAAGCATCCTCCTCTGTATTTGTCAGGCTCTGGCAGAGCCTCTCAGGAGACAGCTATATCAGGCTCCTGTCAACAAGCACTTGTTGGCAGCCACAATAGTGTCTGGTTTTGGTGACTGTATATGGGATGGATCCCCAGGTGGAGCAGTCTCTGGATGGCCTTTCCTTCAATCTCTGCTCCACACTTTGTCTCTGTATCTCCTCCCATGGGTATTCTTAACAAGTACTAACAGGTTTTCTTTATTGTAGGAATAAAATGAGAGTTCACTAAACATTTATAGTACATTAAAATGAAAAACATAAGTCAAGTTAGGGGGAGATAAATCATCTTATGAGAATAACTGAGTGTAAGCACAAAAGAACAAGAACGGAGGTCATAACAAGTGACTAAATCAGACACAATTGCATTAACAGAACAAGTTAATGTTGTTCCAATAAATATGAAGCTAAAATTATGTTTTTGTTTTGATCATTACTATATATATATTTTTCACTCAATATGTTTGTATTGTGGGATAAAACAAAAATAAAGATTTCTTGGCTGCTACAGTGAAACATTAAATATTTAAGAATAGGAAGCTTGTTAATTTTTGCCACATAGTTAAATAGTTAGAGATTCTGTATCTGATAAGTGGAATAATTTTTATTTCCTACTGCATGTGTCACTGTTGTGTTTTAGATCATCTAAGTTAATTCTATTAATTGATTCTAAAGTTTTCCTAGTTGAATCTTTACAAATTTCTCTGTAGACTGTCCTGACTAGCAAGAATGAAATGATTCCTGTTGTTCAATGTTAGAAATGTATATAAATATAAACCCATATTCTACACAAACTATTGGGATTAGTCTACCAAATAACTAGGTTATGATTTAGAAGGACATTTTCTATATACTCAATTGATTACTGTGGGTAGAATAAATTCTTTCTCTCCAGAGAACTTTAAAGGATGCATAGACTAATGCTTAAGTCTAATCAAAGCAAACTGACACAAGAATAGAAATAGTGTCTTATGACATATGCCCTTTAGTGACGATTCCTATTTGATAGAGATGCTACACCTTCTGATAGTGCTTTCACTCCATGCACTAGGTACAGTGCCGTAACAATCTTAGAGATGGAGGACACTCAGAATCTATAGTTCTTCCAGAGTTTTGACATTCTAATTAAATCCAAAGAGAGACTGAAAAGCCAACCAAATTGCTATGTCTTACTATCTTTAGTTATAATTCTATGGCTCTTGAGAAGCTATGTTACCTAAAAGAAAACTACAATATCAAAGGAAAGATGAGAAAAATCTTAAATTATCTTTCAATATTATCATTTTTCTTGTTTCAGAAAATTATTATGAGTACTAAAGACTGTGTATAAGATCATCTTGGCATTTGCCAAACACTATATAAATCATGTTCCTCTGAACACTGACAACTTCATTTCTGTAAGCCTGTTGAAGAAACAGCATTATTATTAACGAGTGAATCTAGCTAATTTGTAATTTGTAAATTTTTATTTTAAAGTATAATGCTATATTATTAACAAGTATTAAAAGGTTTTAAAATGAGAGTTCACTAAACATTTATAGTATATTAATTTTATTATCTGTAACTGTAGAAAAAGAATTATTAACATCTGGTAAATCTAGCTAATTTAAAATTAAAATTTAAAATTAAACAGATGATATCTCTTAGAAATCTGACTGGATCCAAAGACATTAAGACAAAGCAAACCAGCTGGCAGAATCCTGTCAGTGCTGGCCTCTTGAATTGGAGTACCCCAGAAGACCACGAAGAACGAGTGAGAAGTCATTGTACATTGCAGGATGAATGTGTTCACATAGGAGTAAAGGGAAGTCTTGCCCAGGAATGTTACAGAAGCAGAGTCAACATCAAACCCAAAACTGGAGCAGTCTAACGGAGAACTCTACACACTGCCTTCCAGTGAGCCAGTGTATATTAAGTTTGACTGTAGGGTAATGTAGAGAGAGTGAATGAACACTGGAAGCCATGTCTTCTCATTCAGTTTCATTTGAAATCATATGCTACATCAACCTCTAAAAAGTATTCCTGTAGTTATTATAAAAAGTTCCCACCTTCGAGGATAAAGCTACATTCAATGTTTTAAGAAGATAGAGGGTCCAGGGTAACAGTAAGACTACATTCCCAATAAAGACTTTACTATTAGAACCTGCGAAGAGGCAATTATACTCCAAACTCCTCCTATGGGAACATGTTATAAATAAATGCTGAGACTTTTAGAGAATTATAAATAAATGTACTGTGTAAAAGTACCCTAATGTGTATAATGAATACCAATATATTCACACTATTCTGAATTTTTATTCTTCACTAATAGGAGACACCATGTATTTATTTTATTATATGGGCTGTTATTCATAACACAATAATAATATTCATTGTTATTGTGTTTACCCCAAATTGGTGCTACTTTCTGTGCTTATCCAAGGAGATGCTGTAAAACGGCTTCCTTCACAATCAACATGCCTCACTGCAAGACTGCCAGAGCCAGGCATGGTGGCGCACGCCTTTAATCCCAGCACTTAGGAGGCAGAGGCAGGTGAATTTCTGAGTTTGAGGCCAGCCTGGTCTACAGAGTGAGTTCCAGGGCAGCCAGGGCTACACAGAGAAACCCTGTCTTGAAAAAAATTTAAAAAATAAAAAAGATTGTCAGAGCCCTGAGCAATGAACATCTGGTACACCGACCAGAGTTCAGTGTGAAATCCCACCACCACAAACTGAGATCAATTCTTAGGTATAGACTGGATAAATTCTATACCTAGAACAGTTTACAAGCAATAATCTTGGACCTGCAACAAAGCATATCTTAAATCTTAAAAGTTCTCTTGGGAAATGAGTAAAATTACTTATTGAGTATAGCTAATGTGGTACTTATTAAATTGCGGAAAGAACTGGAGAGAGAGTACATATATATTTGAAGCATGTAGTAATAGCTAAGCTTGAAACATAAGCAAGACAACACAATTAACACAAACAAAGTACATAGAGGGAAGATAATGGCTTGAAATATAAGCAGATATTAAATGAGGTAGACAAGATGCAAAATTGAGAGGGAAAACTCTGCATGTTGCTTCAAACCTCTGGAAATTACAAAAAAAAAAAAGTAAAATTAAGAATTATCTGGGAGGGACTCACAAAGCTTGTGAGAGTCGCCAAGCAATCACTGATGTGACTTAAGGCTAACGCCACAAGCTGGAACCCATACCCAACACTGCTTGGGTGACCACAAACCTGAAAGTGGGTAACCAAGGACCTAGAAAAACAACTAGCAATAAAATGGTGACTAATGGCATTCTGCTGCACTCATGCATCAATCAGGGCCTTGTTCAGCCATCATCAGAAAAGCTTCCTCCTGTAGCAGATGGGAACAAATACAGAGAACCACAGCCAGACATTATTCAAGCACTAAGCCCTATAAATGGGATGCCTCAATCAAACTCTCCCCTCAGGGATCATAGAAACAGGGACAGGGGAGTGATAACTGGTGATGGAGGACAGAAAGAAAGCAAAGGGAAGGTCCTCTAAGTCACATGATAAATGTATATGTGTATCCACGGAGACTGAGGTGGCAGTGTGCTCAAGGGGGTTACAGAGCTAAAAGGAGCCATGAACACATGCCCGGTTCCCTAAAGCAGAAGCAATCTCCAGCTGATAACCACTTGTACATGAAAGCTTGGCTTCCTCCAAGGAAGTCTCATTGAGGAGAAAAACTACTCATCAGGGTAGGCTGCATGCCCAACCGTAGATGGCAAACAGAAAATGAACTCACAGGAAATTTTGTGGGTTCCTTATCTCGCAATGGCAATGTCATGACAGGACTTGTCTTTTTACCCTACAGGTCATTTGCATATGGGTTGTGGCTTCCAGCTAAGGGTTTTTATGGGATTTCTGAGTATGGAAGAAGTGGGTCTCTGCATCTGTATTCATTTCTTGGGCCTTCTCCCCGACTCTTCTCCTGTTTGTATTGTTCAATTCCAATGTGTTGGTTTTTATTTTTAGTCTCCTTTTAGTTTGTTTTATTTATTTATTATATTATGTTTTATTACTATCTCTTAGGAGCATTATGTTTTCTAATGAGAGCCAGAAAGGGTGTAGATCCCAGTGGGAGAGATGTTGGGGAGAAACTGAGTGGAATAGAAGGAGCAGAAGCTATGGTCAGGGATATATCATATGAGAGCAAACAAACAAACAAACAAACAAACAAAAACTGTTCACAATAAAAGGGAGAAAAGAGTAACAAATGACCATAACTTGAAAAAGAATGATCAGTAAATTTTACTACAGAGAAAAGGTGAAAAATTATAATTTTAGAAACAGTGAAATAACGATCTGGCCTCAGTGGAAGAGAATATGCCTAGTCCTACAGTAACTTGAGGTGGGCTGGTACCGAGGAGAGGCCTCCCCTCTTCTCAAGGCAGAAAGGGAGGGTTGAGGCTGTGTTTGTGGGGACTGGAGGGAGAGGCTCTGATCAAGATGTGAAGTGAGTAAGTAAATTAATTAATAGAAAAAGAAACACTAAAGAAAAAATAAATAAAATCCTCAGCAAAGTTAGCATTCATGTCATAAACCTAGCAATTCTAATTCACAATGGTGCACTCCAGAAAGGCACCTGCAAATGATGCTTTCAAAGATATGTCCGATTCCTCTTCCTGAGACCAGCAAGGGATCTAGCTCATGTAATGTATGGTCTCTACCTCGTGACAGCTTCTGGCGTTTAGAACATACATGTCAGCCAAAGAACAATTAGCCAATGTTCTAAAATAATAATAATGTACTATGCTTGTGGTAGCTGAAAGCTAAGTTCGTTTCCCAGGAGTTTAAAGCCACCACGAGAAAATATCTTCTTCCATGAGTCCTCCTCTTTGATAAGCTAGTAAGTGACAAGATGTGAGAACAGACAACTACTGTGCAGCTGGTAAGGAGTTAACCACACTTCCTGCCTAACAGTTCTTATATTAGCTATGTACCTACAATCATTGTGTGCATATCAGACACAGACAATCTCAAAGCTGCCTGCAGTAGGCCTCCTTGACTCTGTAACTTACTAAATAGGAAATTACTGTTTAGCTAGGTTTTGGTGAAGCATCAAAGGCAGTGTATAATATTCGGCAGCATTTAAGAGTAAACTTTTCATTCCATACCACCTGTCTCAGAGAATGAAACTGAATTATTTGAAACTGCTCTCAAATTCTTTCTATACTCATCATTTCATACAGTAAGACAGCACTGAAGGCACAACATAACCTCTCTATTGCAGGAAATTATACCAAAGGCAGAATATTTTTTCCTGTATAGGAGATTGAAAAATGTTAATGAACTGCAAATTTCTACTTCAAACAATAAGGTTGACAAGTATATTTCTATTTCTCTATGCTATGTATTTTTTATTACCAATGTCTTGACATAAGCTGATTTCGGCTTTCAATTCATAGCGGATGATTACAATCATCAATATTTTATAGACCTGGTTTTGTTTCCTTGACTCTTATGCTAGATGCATAGATTTCTATTTACTTTCTACTCTTAAAATCGCAAATGCACACACACACACACACACACACATACATAGGTTGCCAATTTTGTATTTATTTATTACTTACAATACTGCTATACTTTAGTCATTTTTGCAATTAAAAGTAGAAAGATTTGATTCTACCACTGAAATATATATACATATGTAATATATGTGCACATATACATATATATATATATACAGAAACATATGTGTGTATATATGTGTGTGTGCATGTGTGTGTGTATATCATATATAGACATGTATATGACATACATATAGTATGTAAGGTTATGAAAAATAAAGCCATAATGTTTAATGGCAAGTCTTCTGAGGCCCCAACAACACATAAACAGCAGAGGACTGCCATATCTCGACTCAGTCAGAGAAGATGAACCTAACCCTTGTGAGACTTGGGACCCCAGGGAGTGGGGTAGTCTGGTGGAGGGATGGGGGTTGGGCACATCCTCTTGGAGACAGAGGGGAGGAGGTATGGGATGTGGAATGGGGAATAAAGTCTGAGCTGTAAAAATCTTAAAGAGTAAAGAAAAAAAGAAAAACTTCCTTTTCCAAAGCAGAATAAGGGAATTCATTGTCATAATTTTAAACCTTAAGTCAGCACCCTCAAGCAGGGAACTTGACACATGTGTAGATGTGTGACTTTTTATAATCTTTTCTTAGTCTACAAAGTCTCTTTAAAAACAGCAGTTTCCAGGCAAACCATAAATGAGATCCTGACAATACAGACAGGATTAAGCATCAAATGAGTCAATCGACTAGAGACCCTGAAAGGCTTCCTCCTCCCCTTGACAGGATTTTTGCATTTAGACTTAAAAGAAATTCACTTCAGAACCTGTTGACCTAGGTTGATCTTTGCATTGAGAAAAGTTCTTTGTAAAAATATAGATGCACACTTTTTTTTCTGAAATTCCTGGGTATTTTAATTTTGGGGTATTCGCATAAGTAAGCCATAATGTTTAATGGCGAGTCTTCTGAGGCCCCCAACACATATACAGCAGAGGACTGCCTGGTCTGGACTCAGAGAAGACACATCTTAACCTTCAAAAGACATGGGGCCCAGAAATTTGGGAAGTCTGGGGGAGGGGGGAACCTAGTCTAAGGTGGTACCTAGTCTAAGCCCCAAACTCATTTAAACTTCTATGCATACCTGAAGGTAATTCTATGCAGTAGTTTCAGTGGGCCAGCATCCTGACTACTGCATACCATATGAGTACGATGTGGACCTGCCCACATAAGGCACGTGTCAGGAACTGAACAGATTGGCTTACGGGGCATTTCAGAGGACAGACTTTTAGAGTATAGAAGTTTGTATCTTACAATTTCTTTTGGATGTCTAATTAAACTATGAGTTCTTAAGAGGGAAACTTTATAAACCCCAAACAATAAAAGTTTAGTTCATCCCCCGCCACCATGGTCTTATGAACAATCCCTGATAAAGACAGGTAAAACTTGAACAATTCAGTTCTGATGGAAAGAGCAAGTGCAGCCACATAAAGGACCAGGACTCACCAGGTCGCGCTGATAGCTAAAGTAACCCAAAATCATGCGGTGAAGTAGTTAAACATAAAACCAGGAAACAGCAGCAGGCATCCCTTCAGGCCAGTCCACGATTTCACGGGCGCCACAAGTCTTCTCTACCTTTCTGCTGTCATTGCAGTTCCAAGGGCATGTTTGGAAGCCCATTTCAATCACGATGTACGTGACACGTCCCTAAAAGTAGAATCTGGCATCTCATGGGAAAAATTCTCATCATTTTATTTAAGTTCACATTAATGATAACTTCTGAGAAATCAAAGTTATAAACAGAAGAAATTAATTGCTACCTAAAGATTTCAAAGTATTTTTTTTTCCCTCTCACCCACAGGTATACCCACAGACAGCCCTGGCCATTTGGCATTTACTACCACTGGGTAGAAATATTGTGTAACACATTTATGGTTCCCAGCACAAACGCTAATGTGTCTAATCCAATGTGTCCATTTTGATGAAGACAAAGGTGCTACTCTGTTGAAACACGTTCACATATTAGAGTCAAAGTCCAGTGTAAATCACCAGTGTCCATGTATAGTTAAGCACAAGTAACCATCCCATTGATAATTTCCCAAATCAGACCCATCACATATGCAATGCTGATCAACTAAGTGCTAACCTGTGGAAACCCATGCTTAGACTCGTTTCCCTGGAGGCCGTCTCTAGGAAACGGTAGGGTCGCACTGTCTCATTTCCTTTCTTCTGTTTTCTGTCTCCAGGAGCATGAGCAGCTCACCTATTCCTCCACGAGGTCCAAGGCCCCAAGCGTCATCGTCACGGGCCTCAAGCCCGCCACCACGTACATATTTCACATCCGAGTGAGGACGGCGACAGGCTACAGTGGCTACAGTCAGAAGTTTGAATTTGAAACAGGAGATGAAAGTAAGTTTCATTCAAAGATGTGCTGCTCAAGTAAAATGCTCATTTAGGACTGGTCCAGTTGATCTGATATTAGAAAGCCAGGTGGTCCGATTTCTAACAGCCCTTCCAAATTGGGTATGTTTCCTATACCCACACATTCATTCGAGTTACTCTTTAGATGCTAAATCAATAAATACCTTCTGAAACGCTCTCAAACAGCCAATGTGTCACAAAAATGCCCCATTGTACAGAATTTATCACTCATGCTATTACACAGCCTCTTAATGGATGATGAGAGTCTGATTATCCACCAATCCTGGCATCATAATACAATACTAATGAACGCTGGTAAGAGATAAAGCCATGAAAAAAAACTATTTCAGCACTCAGTTCAAAATACAAATGTTCAGCGCCTTGTCTCAGATCAATAAAAACAGTGTCCAGTACAAGACATGTTCTACCAATATGTACATTACAAGATTAAATATAGATGCATGGGCTTTAAGATAAACTCACATTATTTCTACCACTCAGCATACTGAAAACCAAAACCAGAAGTAGACTGATATATAACATGCACATTAAAATCTATTAGTCATAAACCCAGATATGCTATTGAATTCATTATTCTTTAATCTCTTTTGAGGGTAGTAGACATTGGTATCCATGTCTAGTCACTTGAGAAGATTTGCCTGAGGTACCAGCACTTCTCATACTGCTCTGTAATGTCTGCAGTTTGTAGAAATAGTACTATTTCACCCTCCCTTCCCTAGGAGACTTTATGACTTAAAGCATTTATATCATCTTTGGCACATGCAACCAGTCCAATTTTTTAAATTTTTATTTTTTAAATATTTTCTTTATTTACATTTCTAATTTTATCCCCACTTCTGGTATTTCCCTACACTGGTGCATCAAGCCTTCACAGGACCAGGGATCTGTCCTCCCAGTGATGACCAACTAGGCCATTCTCTGCTACATATTTTGGCTGGAGCCATGGATAGGTTGTTCCATGTGGACTCTGGTTGGTGGTTTAGTCTCTGGGAGCTGGGGGGGGGGGGTCTGACTGGTTGATATTGTTGTTCCTGCTATGGGGTTGCAAACACCTTCCGCTCCTTCAGTGCTTTCTCTAACTCCTCCATTGGGGACCCTGTGCACAGTCCAATGACTGGGTAGGAGCATCTCTGTATTTGTCAGGCTATGGCAAAGGCTCTCAGGAGACAGCTATATCAGACTTCTGTCAGCAAGCACTTGTTGGCATCTACAATAGTGTCTGGGTTTGGTGACACTATATGGGATGGATCCCCAGGTGGGGCAGTCTCTGGAAGGCCTTTCCTTCAGTCTCTTCTCCCCACTATGTCTCTGTATCTCCTCCCATGGGTATTGTGTTCCACCTTCTAAGAAGGAGTGAAGCATTCACACTTTGGTCTTCCTCCTTGAGCTTCATGTGGTCTATGAATTGTATCTTGGCTATTCCAAGCTTCTGGGCTAATATCCACTTACCAGTGAGTGCATACCATGTGTGTTCTTTTGTGACTGGGTTCACCTCACTCAGAATGATGTTTTCTAGTTCCATCCATCTGCCTAAGAATTTCATGAAGTCACTGTTCACCAGTAGGATTTGCTGAAGGAGGCAGAGGCAAGAGGATCACAAGTTCAAGGCCAGCCTGGGCTAGAGTCCAATATTTTTAATTCACATTCTCATTTTCTTCCAAGATCTCTAAGTGGTAAACCATGAGTACACAAATGGCCATAGCTCTTCAATTTACTCTTGTATCATTTAGAGCCTGTCATAGAGCATGTGTTTTAGATACTCTACACATTGTTTGTGGGGACACATACTTAGCCTATGCATGACAAGTGGGTAGGGAAAAACATTTGATAGGATGTGGCAGAAACACTTCTTTGAGTAGTTTTACATTGACTTCATTGTGCCATTGTACATAGTGATAGATAAAATGTATTCTTAATAACTTTAACGACTATTGCAATATTTACATACCTACAACCTAAGTATTCTTTTTATTGTTTAATTTGATCTTTCTCTTAAAAATCTTTCTTTTTCTCCACTGGAGTTTATATTTGGTCATATAACAGAATGTTACATATTCTTAAGCCACTAAATACTGAAGGTTTTCAATTGGAGCTGGCTTAACACCAGACATGTGCATAAATCTACACTAAACATTTCATAGAAATTATTTCCTTTAATTCTAACAGCAGCATGCCTTTTTTTAGAAACATAATTAGCTGCATCCATAATTGTATAGTAGGCAGTGAAGGTAACAGATGAAAGCCCTAGAACTGGCTAACAATAGCAGCAGAAGACAGTGAATGCTGTGTCCCCAGTATGAAAGTGACTTTGATTATACCCTTAAAAAGACAAAGATTCTGAGAAGAACCCAAAAAAATGTTTGTCTAAACCTGGAGTTTGGGTACATGAAACGGTTTCTAGTCAATTTACAGCAAGAAGGAAAAAAATCACTTAAAGGCTCATTTTTTAGTGTACTAGCTCAAAATGGCATTTTAAAGCATGTTTATGCCCAGAAGAGAATTCAGTGAACAATGTCCTGGTAAGATGGGTGCAAGTTTGCCATAATTTAATAATATGATGATATGTACCCCAGTTGATAGCATCTGTCTCTGCCTCTTCATATTCTCCTAGCTCATGTGTAAATTTTTATAGCTTTAGTTTCTCAAGTAGGATATGAACTATTATGATGTCAACTTTATTGCTAAGTTCTCCCTTGTGTCTTCCATTTAATTAACTAACTTTATAATACACTCATAGAGAACGGGTAGGGGGTTGGGGGGCTAGCCTCTTTCATTTAATGGCCTGTTTCAAGTTTTTTAAAGCAAGCAGAATAGTTTACTATTCTGTTCTCTCTGGCTGTATCTGTTTTACTTTATTCAGGCTATAGTTTAATAATGAAAACAATAAAATAAAGAATAGATTAATTCTATTTCAAAATTACAATGATGCTATTAACAATTATTAACAATTAATAAATACTATCCTCTAAATGATAGCAATGAATAGTCACAGTACTATCTTTTGTTCTTCAAGGTTAGTGCCTTCACTTATATACACATTCATTCATTCACTATTGTGTCATTAAAATATGCTAATAGAAATTATATAACAGATATAAAGGCTATTAATTATAGTTGCTAGCCTATAAAAATAGCTTACTTGAACTAGCTTGGTAGCTTTCTTTTCTCCTTTTTAAGAACAACATCATTACATATGTATATATATGGAGAGATATACTGATTATAGATTAATAATAAATATTGATTGATAAATGTCTGTTTAGTTGAACACATAACATAGTAACACATTATGTTTTTTTATGGTAAGCACTGTATTAGGCATATATCTAAATATTTTGTCATTTACGGCATTTATTGGTTTCCGATTTTATACTGAGCTTGTTATATACCATGCTTCATCCCTTTATACTTTGGTTATGATAGAGTTAACAAAATTAGAAAAATATTTATAAGAAATTAGTAAGAAGCAAGAAAATAGTAAATATTTTATGTGGACACTCTTGAAATACATATAGAAACACAGTGTAGATGAAATTTTTCAAAATTAAAATAGAGTGTTATAATACCCCCAAATTAGCAAGTGCAGTTCATTTTGATGAATGAACCTTCAGAGAATGTGAATTACCTCAAACTTGTCAATATCCTTATAGTCAGAATTTTTAATGGATGGAATTTAAAATTAAGAACTATCTATATCACTAATATTTTCCATATCCTTAACAATGTTTTAAAATATATTTCATATGTTTTAAGATAATAATTTGTTTTAATTATACATATATTAAAAGGAATGAAATAATTTCAACATTATGAAATCAAACATTTATTTAAATAACTGTATTTATCTCACATTGACATCATTTTAGAGTCACCATTTATAATGATATATGTGCACACTTAAATAGGAAATAAAATATTGTCAGATTATAACTATACTGTACTTTTCTTTGCACTCTAGAAAGTTATTGTCAAGCTATCCAATAGAAGTAGAATCCATAGTTAAAGTCAATATTATTAGAATATTGGAGTCCTACATATGATGACTGGCCATTTAATACTTGCCTATCCCTAACTGTTATCCAGGTGACCTGGGAGAGCCAATACAATACTTTTCCCTGAAAACGTTTTTACATTGTGTAAATTTAGGTTCCACCTGTAGGGCTATGTAAAGCACTTTTATAGCCCAAAAGCCACATCTGTCAGATATTTAAAATGTACAGTAACTGAGTCGTAATGACTGACTTGTTTTATATATCATGGAATAAACACAGTAAAAGCATCATGATTAGCATTAGCCAACTAAGATTTGAACTGCTGATTGCAGCAGTATTTAAAAGAACCATATCCTGCATTAAACCAAAAATGGAATATAAGTCTGAATGAATGCCTAATCATTTAAGTATTTTGAAAACATCTGTAAAAATTAGCTAATGTATTGTGGTCTGATTAGAAACAATTGGTTCACTTGAACAGGACGCTGATGAGAGCAGGATCCTGAACGTTAAGGTACAAGATGACTTTTAGTTATCTCTTTCCTTATGCAACTTTCATGTTTTTAGTAGGTTCATTTTTTATATGCTCCATTTTGTATACAAATAACCCCTAAATTGTTGGTGACTAAATAATCATATTTTATTGAATAAAATATTAATTTCTCAACAGGTATTCATCTTTCTCTAAATCTATTCACAATAGACACCATTTCTCTTCATTTCTTCTCAAGTTAACATGACTCTGAAAGTAGGATTGCTTGGATACTTCAAACACAAAGGTTTTGTAATATCACCTTATCTCAGGTTTCCAGTATATCCAATGGCAGCATTAAGAAAACTATTACACTACTGAAGTTTAGACTAGCACACCTATTTCTTGACATAGGCCTGAAGAGCAAGAAACTATCTCTCTTTGGGGGATTTCCTCTTAATGTTTTATTATGCAAGGGATAAATTCATTACTATAATAACCTCTTTGAAATGAACAGTGATAATTTACTGCTTTACTCATATAAACAGTGTTACTAGCTTAGTTTCCAGTAACAGAATGAAATTAGGGAGTCATGTAGATGCATAATATATACAATTTTAGTTATAAATTAGTTACTTGTGAAATTTGAGAACACATGTGAGGGAGAAAATGTTTTTTCATGTATTTCCTTCTTAAATTTATTTTTAAAATCTCTATGCAATTTGGCTTACTCTGTTGATTCAAACACAATCTGTACTGCTTCAGTTGCCTAGAATAAAATTAGCTGCATCATTATTAACAGCAGCCAGAAATTTTGGAATGATTATTAATGGTGGAGCATGAAGCAGAGAGAAGACCAACTGACCCTGGTGGAACAATAAAAAAGTTAATTAATCAAGTAGTGGGTATATTTCATATTTATGAGTCTACTCAAAGGAGGACAAATTCCAGGGTATAACACATTAATTTTGAATTATCTCCAATCAATAGTGCACTCTCTGATTTGACAGCTATAACTATGTAAAGACAAAAATCAGTGAAAAAGAAGGATTTCCTAGTATCAGATTATCAAACTAGACAGTAATCTGTCTTACGAGGCAATATAGGTTCTTTCTAACAAAAGTGTGTGCTAAAGGTAGGGCTTCTGTTGGCTAAGTGATAAAGGAACTTGCTGATATATATATACTATATAGTATATATATATATATTATGTTGGGACAGAAGTCTAGTATGAGTGATGCTATTGAGATTCTAAAATATGATATTTGTTGAGTTTTAATTATTTCTCAAGCATTTTTTTAATGAAAGTTATCTTGCCAGTTATACGGCTCAAAACCTGAAGAATTTGGAAGAGCAGCAGTCCACTTGTTTTCCATATGCAGTAAGTGATGGATGAGCAAGTTCAGACCCTTTCGTTCCAGTGCCTACAACCAAGACTTACCTTTTGTTCATTCAATATCTCTGTGTATTTTATTTACTTCTGTCATTCCTTTTCATTTTCTACATGATTGGTTTGTCTTTGTTCTCATTCTGTACCTCTCTGTAATTGATTATATTCCTCTCTCAGCAAACATAACTTTGAATGTAAATGCAGATGATTAGGAGATTATAATATTTATAAACCACCAAGCATGAAGTTTTAAGAGCTATGAGGTGTTTTCATTCACTCGTCTGTATTAGTGCACACATGACAGGCTAAATATGATGCTTTAAAGGGGGGAAATAATGTGGTTAACATCATTTGTTTATCTATGAAGGCTATAGAAGAAAAATGCTTTAAAGGGGGGAAATAATGTGGTTAACATCATTTGTTTATCTATGAAGGCTATAGAAGAAAAATGCTTTAAAGGGGGAAAATAATGTGGTTAACATCATTTGTTTATCTATGAAGGCTACAGAAGAAAAATGCTTTAAAGGGGGGAAAATAATGTGGTTAACATCATTTGTTTATCTATGAAGGCTACAGAAGAAAAATGCTTTAAAGGGGGGAAATAATGTGGTTAACATCATTTGTTTATCTATGAAGGCTATAGAAGAAGAAGTACTATTTGCCCAGAAAAATAGAAGTCTCCCTTTAAGGAAAATTGTATTGGAAAAAAAGGATACTATGTTTCAATTCTGTGAGATCAAATAAGGATTTGAAAAGATAGGAACTAGGCTTATGTACCACGAGACAGACTGAATATCTTAATATGAAAAACATTAATGATTATAACTTGCTAAATGGCCTGGAAAGAAAATCATTAATGATTACCAGATACTTAGCAGCTGTACTGTAAAACATGAATTTTAAAATACAGTGTTAGAATTTGGTTTATACATAAAAGCAAAGTAGCAAACAAGTAAGTCTACTCATAAAGAAGATAGATGGTGATATAAGTTGAAAACCATAATTCATATATCCATCACACCTTGGATAATAGTTGTTTTACTGTACATGGGGAGAAATGTCTTTTTTTGCTTATTTTTTACTTGATGTGTGTGTGTGTGTGTGTGTGTGTGTGTGTGTGTGTACATAAAGCCAATTTCAATTAAACAACACAATTTCAGCCGCATTCTCTATGATGGCCATTAGGTACACAGTAACTTCATTTGTAGATGAAATATGAACAATGATCAACATTTCTTTATATTGTTATTATTTTTATACCTCTCCTGTTGCTTTACATGCAGCTGGCAAAGAAAGGCATTCTGTGAATGACAAAAGGACTAATGTTACTCATGGGACATATAACAGTTATTTCAAATTACATATATTTTATCTTTCTCCATACATGCCCTCAGTAGTCACTATTTTTTAAAACGTTTTAATCACCTTACATTCTGATTGCTGCCCCCCATCCTCCCTCACACAGTCCCTCCCTCTCTCCATTTACTCTGAGAGAGTAGAGTTTCCCCCTGGGTATCCCTCCACCATGCCACATCAAGTTTCTGCAGGGCTAAGTGTTTCCTCTCACACTGAGGCCATATAAGACAGCTCAGTTAGGGGAAATATTCCACAGACCGGCCACATCTTTAGGGATAGCCATCACTCCAAGTTGTTCAGGACTCACAGGAGGATTGAGCTGCAAATCTGCTACATATGTGTGTGGAAGGGGAGGCGCTTAGTTTCAGTCTGTGTGTGATGTTTGGTTAGTGGTTCAGTCTCTGAGAGCCCTCAAGCACCCAGGTTAGTTGACTCAGTTGGTCTTCCTGTCGTCCTGTGGAATTCCTATTCCCTTCAGGACCTTCAATTCTTCTATAACTCATATAAGAGTCGCCAACCTCCAACCAATATCTGTATCTGTTTTAGTTAGCTGAAGGGTGGAACTTCTCAGAAGCGATATATGCAAGGCTCCTGTCTGCAAGCATAACAAAGTATCATTAGTAGTGCCAGGGGTTGATGCTTGCCCATGGGATGGGTCTCAAGTTGGGCTGGTTACTTGTTGGCCATTCCCTCAGTCTCAGCTCCATGCCCTATCCCTGATTTTCTTTTTTTTTTTTTTTTTTTTTTTTTTTTTTTGGTTTTTTGAGACAGGGTTTCTCTGTATAGCCCTGGCTGTCCTGGAACTCACTTTGTAGACCAGGCTGGCCTCGAACTCAGAAATCCGCCTGTCTCTGCCTCCCGAGTGCTGGGATTAAAAGCGTGCGCCACCACGCCCGGCATTGATTTTCTTGTAGACAGGATAAATTTTGGGTTGAAAGTTTTTCGGGTGGATTTGTCTCCCCATTGCTCCAGTGGGGTTCCTGCCTGGTTACAGGAGGTATCCTCTTCATGTTCATATGAGTTGTGACTCTCAGCTAATTAGGGTTACTGTCCTGGGGGAGACAGAAGAGAGGGGCAAATGGCCAGGAGAATGAATGGAAATCTGCATTATTCACTATTTTTTTTTATCTCTTGTATACATATATTAATAAGAAGCCATAGTTGGAATGTTCAAGAGCTTCATGAAACTCACCTAACAGCCATACTATGGAATTACTGGCAGAGGTCTTTATGTCATTCACAAAATTTGATTCTAATTCGACTTGATTTGAGATGGATTTTCTTCTATCTGCCATCATATAAATTGTCTAAATTTTTCTGTCAAAGTTATTTGACTTTAAACCACTGGATTCTTCTAAGGAACAAAAATCTTCAAAGGACATGTCAAATTGCTCCAAATTTAGCAGAAAAAAAAATACATGCTCAGTGTAAAAGTTGAAGATTTGAAACCATTCTTCAGGCTGCAAGAATCTGCTTTATTGGCTAGTGGGTTTTTAATGGCACAGTTTAATTGTTACAAAGCACAAGGGACAAATGATAAAAACCTAATTTCTCCTGATAACCACATGGAAGTCATCTTCCATACCATAGCACATATGAGCTGCTACTGACTCCTCACTTCCACAGAGGCATGATCAGGAATAGGGTGAAGAAGTGGGAGTGGGATATTGACAATGGGAAGTTAAGGGATAGTGTTTAAAGGCATGAGGGGCTTCCCCTACTGTTAAGTGGCACATAATGATGACACATGAATAGTGCCCTATAAGAAAAGCTGGGAATACTTGGTGCCAACATGCAGCTGTCATTGAGGCTACAACAGCCTGCAAAGACAACACAGCTTAGGTTTCTGTTAGAGTCCACCCCACACTGAATTTAGCCAATATAGTAGTCCATCATTCCTCAGAACCATTAAATTTGACTTGAATGAAATTGTCAAAATATTTAGAACAGGTTAGAGGTATTTTATGTGACATATATAAATGTTAACTATGATAATTCTGTCAAAACTTAAAGGTACACTTTAAACTTTCCCAAGCACTACTCAGAAGTAAAATCATTTCAAACAATCTATACTACCTTTTTTTTTTTTAATTTGTACTAACCTAAAGCAGATCGTCCATTTTTATTTTTGTCTTGCTGTGAAGTTATAATACTGAATGGGCAGATTTTTTTTTTAAATAAACCCAGGCAGAGCTCCTCAGAGGCATGTGTGAAGAATCAAGAAGCAGCCTAAATATTTGCTACACTTTACTTTTCCAAGATATTTCAGTATGGTTTATATGATTCTACTTAGCAAAATCACAGAAGCCCTGTAAAGGATTTAGCTGTGTGTGCTAAAACCCCCGTGTGTATCTGTGAGTACATTATTACACTATAAAGTAAGGCCAGTAGCAGAGAATGCCCACCTTGCTTCCAGATAGGAAACAGCTGATGTGTCATAAAATGAACTGCTTACTCTTCTGTGCTTTTTACAAAACTGAGAACCCATTTAGAATTTGTCTTGCACTGTAGTTATTTTTGTGTCATATATTTGCTGAATACATAGTCAGGAAATACCCTAAATCATTTCCAACCATTACACATTAAATTAATATGAAATGCTATAATATTACTTACTAAGCTAGAATATATACATTCTGTCCCTAACTGTATTTTCATACTGACATTTAAAAAATGAAATGTGTAGTATTCTAGGTATCACTTTGTCAATTATCCTGGGAACTTAAAAGAGTGGAAATTTGATATTTTTTTCCTAAATTGAATGGGGCCAAAAGTAAAAGTCATTTGACAAAAAGGTATAGTAGGCTGAATACTCAATTGGTCTGTGCATTATTTCACCTCTTCACTCAATTAAAACCGACCAGGAAATAGCCATACCAAATACTGTGGTAGGCACTGAAAAATCAAAGATCAAAATGAATGAACTTGCTCCCTGTTTTCATGGATTTTATTGATAAAATCAGAGAAGGAAATATAACTATAAAACAGTGGACAAAGAGGAAGGAGAAAAGGAAGGGTGCCAGTGCCAGCCCTGGCTGTTCTTCTTTTTTACTTGGTTCTCTCTTGAAGTAGCAGAGAGAACAAAGCTTTGGCAGGGGCAAGACTTGGTCTTGTGGGATACTTAAGGTTGCTGATTAATAGTAAAATGTTTACCTATCTTACGTCTAAGTCACTTTGCTTCCATAGCTGATCTGCCTGTCTGAGTTTCTCTGTGGCCAGAAGTTGCAGCCTCTGACCCTTACAACCTCATAGTAAAACAGCAGGACATTAAGTAAAGTAGCCTTCTATCTCTTCAGGAACTGTGTGACTTTCACTCCCAGACTGCTAGTTCAAGTCACAAGAAGAAAACAGACACTTTGAAAAGTGAGTTTAGCTTTTATTTCTAAGTTCTTCAGTTCTGCAAAACGTTTCCACAAAAGATCTCTAAAAAGTTCTCTCTACTCTCTTCTTCTAATCTTGCTCTTTCCTCCTGCTTTGATGTCACAACAATGCCCTTACTCTCAATACCTGTATTCCCAATCCTATGCCTTTTCTTCTAATTCTATTATTCCCAGTGCCATTATTTCTAAGGTTTTTTTTTTCTAGAAGTTTTCTAAGAAAAGGTCTCTAAAAAGTTCTCACTAAAAAGTTTTTTCTTGAGTTCAGTTCTGTCTGCTCTCTTTGTCCTCAGCACTTATACATATTTCAGAATACATGATAAAAAGTTCACCACAGGTTTACACATAAATTCAAATCATACATGGAATAAGTAGTTTACAAGAGAGAATGTTTACATACATGTCCATTAAGGATAATTTTCTGGCTAAACATTCATCATCTGTCACTAGCTCTACAGGTTCACTGAAAGGTAAAAGCCATAATTTTTGTGACTAAGGTATTAGTGAATTTTCATATAGATAGTCCCACTCAATATTTGATCTTCTACCCTTGGACCTATAGTAAACCATTAGTTCCTTTTCTATGAATTTGGTTAATTTATTATTATTATTATTATTATTATTATTATTATTATTATTATTATTAGACATTTTCTTTATATACATTTCAAATGCTATCCCGAAATTTCCCTATACCCTCCCCCCGCCCTGCTCCCCTACCCACCCACTCCCAGTTCTTGGCCCTGGCGTTCTCCTGTACTGGGGCATATAAAGTTTGCAATACCAAGGGGCCTCTCTTCCCAGTGATGGCCGAATAGTCCATTTTCTGCTACATATGCAACTAGAGACACGAGCTGTGGGAACACTGGTTAGTTCATATTGTTGTTGTACCTATAGGGTTGCAAACCCTTTCAGCTCCTTGTGTGTTTTCTCTAGCTTCTCCATTGGGGACCCTGTGTTCCATCTTATAGATGACTGTGAGCATCCACTTCTGTATTTGCCAGGCACAGTTAATGGTTTTACAATCTCTTGGAATATGCTCTAAGTTGTGGATGCCTGCTTGCTATCTCAGAAGCAATTTACTCATGACACTTGAAGACTGGTAGAGTTCTCATGGCAATTTTGATTATCACAGAGGCCTTAATAACAGTCCTATTATAAAAAAGCTTAATAATCACTAATATGATTTTAGTAATTCTTATAGGATCATCATTAAGAATTAAAAAATCTTCTATTCGTCTATATAGCATCGTTACAAGATGGTGCATCTTTGTAGCTCTGCAGAAATCTGTTCAAAAGGGTGGGATAACACCTAGTGCTATACATATATATATATATATATATATATATATTGTTGTTGTACCTATAGGGTTGCAAACCCTTTCAGCTCCTTGTGTGTTTTCTCTAGCTTCTCCATTGGGGACCCTGTGTTCCATCTTATAGATGACTGTGAGCATCCACTCACATTATATATATATAATTATATATATATATTACATATATATATATGTAATAATAACAGCAAGGCATATTAATAGCAGAAATCTTTCTTCATATGAAATCTTCTTGGTCTTGCCTAAAGAAGCAAATCTATCATTATCTTAAAAAGTCCATGCTAAATCCATTTCAAGAAGTTCACCTGATAGTTTTTAACTTCTCTTTGATGGCTCCTGAGAAGACAGAGATGTAAACACACTTGGCATGGGAAACTTAAAAAAAAAAGGAGTTCTCTGATGGAATTTTTATGGTCACTTATATATACTATCCTATCATCTGCAAATAGTGATATTTTGACTTCTTCCTTTCCAATTTACATCCCCTTGAACTCCTTTTGTTTTCGAATTGCTCTGACTAGGACTTCAAGTACTATCTTGAATAGGTATGGAGGAAGTGGGAAGCCTTGTCTAGTCCCTGATTTTAGTGGGAATGCTTCCAACTTCTCTCCATTTACTTTGATGTTGGCTACTGCTTTACTGTAAATTGCTGTTATTATGTTTAGATATGGGACTTGAATTCCTGATCCTTCCAAGACTTGTTTTTCATGCTCTTTTTTTAAATTAGGTATTTTCTTCATTAACATTTGAAATGCTATCCCAAAAGTATCCCATACCCTCCCCCCAACTCCCCTACCCACTCACTCCCACCTCTTGGCCCTGGCTTTCCCATGTACTGAGGCATATAAAGTTTGCAAGACCAATGGGCCTCTCTTTCCAATGATGGCCGACTAGGCCAACTTCTGATAGATATGCAGCTAGAGACACGAGCTCTGGGGGGTACTGGTTAGGTGATATTGTTGTTCCACATATAGGGTTGCAGAACGCTTTAGGTCCATGGGAACTTTCTCTAGCTCCTCCATTGGGGGCACTGTGATCCATCCAATAGCTGACTGTGAGCATCCACTTCTGTGTTTCCTAGGCTCTGACATAGCCTCACAAGAGACAGCAGTATCTGATTCCTTTCAGCAAAAACTTGCTAGAGTATGCAATGGTTTCAGCATTTGGAGGCTGATTATGGAATGTATCCCCATATATGGCAGACTCTAGATGGTCCATCCTTTGATATCAGCTCTGTAACTCCTTCCATGGGTGTTTTGTTCCCAATTCTAAGAAGGGGAAAAGTGTCCATATTTTGGTCTTTGTTCTTCTTGAGTTTCATGTGTTTTGCAGATTGTAACTTGAATCTTGGGTATTCTAAGTTTCTGGGATAATATCCACTTATCAGTGAGTACATACCATGTGAGTTCTTTTGGGGTTGGGTTACCTCACTCAGGATGAGGCCCTCCAGGTCCATCAATTTGCCTAGGAATTTCATAAATTCATTCTTTTTAATAGCTGAGTAGTACTCCATTGTGTAAATGTACCACGTTTTCTGTATCCATTCCTCTGTTGACGGGCATCTGGGTTCTTTCCAGCTTGTGGCTATTATAAATAAGGCTGCTATGAACATAGTGGAGCATGTGTCCTTCTTACCAGTTGGAACATCTTGTGAATATATGCCCAGGAGAGATATTGTGGGACCCTCCAGTAGTACTATGTCCAATTTTCAGAGGAACTGCCAGACTGATTTCCAGCTTTCAATCCCACCAACAATGGAGGATGGTTCCTCTTTCTCAACATCCTCACCAGCATCTGCTGTCACCTGAGTTTTTGATCTTAGCCATTCTGACTGGTATAAGGTGAAATCTCAGAGTTGCTTTAATTTACATTTCCCTGATGATTAAGGATGTTGAACATTTTTTCAGGTGCTTCTCAGCCATTTGGTATTCCTCAGGTGAGAATTCTTTGTTTAGCTCTGAGCCCCATTTTTTAATGGGGTTATTTGATTTTCTGGAATCCACCTTCCTAAATTCTTTATATATATTGGATATTAGGTCACTATCTGATTTAGGATAGGTAAAGATCCTTTTCCAATCCGTTGGTGGCCTTTTTGACTTACTGACAATATCTTTTGCCTTGCAGAAACTTGCAATTTTATGAGGTCGCATTTGTCGATTCTTGATCTTACAGCACAAGCCATTGCTGTTCTATTCAGGAATTTTCCCCCTGTGCCCATATCTTTGAGGCTTTTCCCCACTTTCTCCTCTATAAGGATCAGTGTCTCTGGTTTTATGTGGAGTTCCTTGATCTACTTAGATTTGACCTTAGTACAAGAAGATAGGAATGGATCAATTCACATTCTTCTATATAATAACAGCCAGTTGTGCCAGCATCATTTGTTGAAAATGCTGTCTTTTTTCCACTGGATGGTTTTAGTTCCCTGGTCAAAGATAAAGTGACCATAGGTGTGTGGGTTCATTTCTGGGTCTTCAATTCTATTCCATTGGTGTAGTTGTCTCTCGCTATACCAGTACCATGCAGTTTTTATCACAATTGCTCTGTAGTACAGCTTTAGGTTGGGCATGGTGATTCCACCAGAGGTTCTTTTATCCTTGAGAAGAGTTTTTGCTATCCTAGGTTTTTTGGATGAATTTACAGATTGTCCTTCTAATTCATTGAAGAATTGAGTTGGAATTTTGATGGGGATTGCATTGAATCTATAGATTGCTTTTGGCAAGATAGCCATTTTTACTATATTGATCTTACCAATCCATGAGCATGGGAGATCTTTCCATCTTCTGAGATCTTCTTTAATTTCTTTCTTCAGAGACTTGAAGTTCTTATCATACAGATCTTTCACTTCCTTAGTTAGAGTCACGCCAAGGTATTTTATATTATTTGTGACTATTCTGAAGGGTGTTGTTTCCCTAATTTCTTTCTCAGCCTGTTTATCCTTTGTGTAGAGAAAGGCCATTGACTTGTTTGAGTTAATTTTATAACCAGCTACTTCACTGAAGCTATTTATCAGGTTTAAGAGTTCTCTGGTTGAATTTTTAGGGTCACTTATATATACTATCATATCATCTACAAAGCATGATATTTTGACTTCTTCCTGTCATATTTGTATTCCCTTAATATCCTTTTGTTGTCGAATTGCTCTGGCTAGGACTTCAAATACTATGTTGAATAGGTATGGAGAAAGTGGGCAGTCTTGTCTAGTCCCTGATTTTAATGGGCTTGCTTCCAGCTTCTCACCATTTACTTTGATGTTGGCTACTGGTTTGCTGTAGATTGCTTTTATCATGTTTAGGTATGGGCCTCTAATTCCTGATCTTTCTAAGACTTTTATCATGAATGGATGTTGGATTTTGTCAAATGCTTTCTCTGCATCTAAGGAGATGATCATGTGGTTTTTGTCTTTAAGTTTGTTTATATAGTGGATTGTGTTGATGGATTTCCGTATGTTAAACCACCCCTGCATCCCTGGGATGAAACCTACTTGGTCAGGATGGATGATCGTTTTGATGTGTTCTTGGATTCGGTTAGCGAGAATTTTATTGAGTATTTTTGCATTGATATTCATAAGGGAAATTGGTCTGAAGTTCTCTATCTTTGTTGGGTCTTTTTATGGTTTAGGTATCAGAGTAATTGTGGCTTCATAGAATGAATTGGGTAGAGTACCTTCTGCTTCTATTTTGTGGAATAGTTTGTCAGAACTGGAATTAGATCTTCTTTGAAGGTTTGATAAAATTATGCACTAAACCCATCTGGTCCTGGGCTTTTCTTGGTTGGGAGACTATTAATGACTGCTTCTATTTCTTTAGGGGATATAGGACTGTTTAGATCATTAACCTGATCCTGATTTATCTTTGGTTCCTAGTATCTGTCTAGAAATTTGTCCATTTCATCCAGGTTTTCCAGTTTTGTTGAGTATAACCTTTTGTAGAAGGGTCTGATGGTGTTTTGGATTTCTTCAGAATCTGTTGTTATGTCTCCCTTTTCATTTCTGATTTTGTTAATTAGGATGCTGTCCTTGTGCCCTCTAGTGAGTCTAGCTAAGGGTTTATCTATCTTGTTTATTTTCTCAAAGAACCAGCTACTCCTTTGATTGATTCTTTGAATAGTTCTTCTTGTTTCCACTTGGTTGATTTCGCCCCTGAGTTTGATTATGTCCTACCTTCTACTCCTCTTGGGTGATTTTGCTTCCTTTTGTTCTAGAGCATTTAGGTGTGTTGTCAAGCTGCTAGTGTGTGCTCTCTCTAGTTTCTTTTGGACACACTCACAGCTATGAGTTTTCCTCTTAGAAATGCTTTCATTGTGTCCCATAAGTTTGAGTATGTTGTGGCTTCATTTTCATTAAACTCTAAAAAGTCTTTAATTTATTTTTTTTCTTCCTTCCTTGACTAAGGTATCATTGAGAAGAGTGTTGTTCAGTTTCCACGTGAATGTTGGCTATTATTTATGTTGTTATTGAAGATCAGCCTTAGTCCATGGTGATCTGATAGGATGCATGGGACAATTTCAATATTTTTGTTATCTGTTGAGGCCTGTTTTGTGACCAATTATATGGTCAATTTTGGAGAAGGTACCATGAGGTGCTGAGAAGAAGGTATATCCTTTTTTTTAGGATAAAATGTTCTGTAGCTATCAGTTAAGTCCATTTGTTTCATAACTTCTGTTAGTTTCACTGTGTCCCTGTTTAGTTTCTGTTTCCATGATCTGTCCATTGATGAAAGTGGTGTGTTGGAGTCTCCCACTATTATTATGTGAGGTGCAATGTGTGCTTTGAGCTTTACTAAAGTTTCTTTAATGAATGTGGCTGCCCTTGCATTTGGAGCATAGATATTCAGAACTGAGAATTCCTCTTTTAAGATTTTACCTTTGATGAGTATGAAGTGTTCCTCCTTGCCTTTTTTGATAACTTTGGGTTGGAAGCCGATATTATTCGATATTAGAATGGCTACTCCAGCTTGTTTCTTCGGACCAATTGCTTGGAAAATTGTTTTCCCAGCCTTTCATTCTGATGTAATTCTGATAGGTTTGCCTTTATATGTTACTTGACCCTTTTCCCTTATTGCTTTTAATATTCTATCTTTATTTATTGTATTTGTTGTTCTGTTATTATGTGTCTGGAGGAATTTCTTTTCTGGTCCAGTCTATTTGGAGTTCTGTAGGCTTCTTGTATGTTCATGGGCATCTATTTCTTTAGGTTTGGGAAGTTTTCTTCTATAATTTTGTTGGAGATATTTGCTGGCCCTTTAAGTTGAAACTCTTCATTCTCATCTACTCCTATTATCGGTAGGTTTGGTCTTCTCATTGTGTCCTGGATTTCCTGGATGTTTTGAGTCAGGGTCTTTTTGCATTTTCCATTTTCTTTGATTGTTGTGCCAATGTTCTCTATGGAATCTTCTGCACCTGAGATTCTCTCTTCCATCTCTTGTATTCTGTTGCTCGTATCTATAGTTCCAGATTTCATTCCTAGGGTTTCTATCTCAAGCATTGCCTCACTTTGGGTTTTCTTTATTGTGTCTACTTCCCTTTTTAGGTCTAGTATGGTTTTGTTCATTTCCATCACCTGGTTGGATGTGTTTTCCTGTTTTTCTTTAAGGACTTCTACCTGTTTGGTTGTGTTTTCCTGTTTTTCTTTAAGAACTTGTAACTCTTTAGCAGTGTTCTCCTGTATTTCTTTAAGTGAGTTATTAAAGTCCTTCTTAATGTCCTCTACCATCATCATGAGATATACTTTTAAATCCAAGTCTAGCTCTTCGGGTGTGTTGGGGTGCCCAGGACTGGGCGAGGTGGGAGTGCTGCGTTCTGATGATGGTGAGTGGTCTTGGTTTATGTTAGGTTTCTGTTAGTAAGATTCTTACATTTGCCTTTCACCATCTTGTAATCTCGGTGATCCAAAGATTGCGTGGAGAGTCCTCTAGAGGATCCTAGGGGTGTCCGCTGACTAAGCAAGCAAGGTGACCTGATGCTGGCACCAATGGAAGGGATTTGTGACCCTGCTCAGGCCAGGTTTTCTGCCTCCCCAATACTGTCCCAGGTCCTGCACAATTGGATTAGAAGAGAAGTTGTGTTCCACTTACCAGAGGTCCCAAGATCCCGTGGAGAGTCCTCTGGTGACCTTGGGGGTGTTCACAGATTGTGCCCATGTGACCAGGTGCTGGCACAGACCAGAAGGGACCCATGACCCTGGTCAGGCCAGGTTCTCTGCTTCCCCAATGCTGTCTCAGGGCCCGTGTGACTGAATTGGAACAGAAGTTGTGTTCCACTCACTGGTGGTCCCAAGATCACATGGAGAGTCCTCCAAGGGACCCTGAGGGTGTCCTCTGACTCCCTGCCCAAGGTGACCCGGTACTGGTGCCAACTGGAAGGGACTTGTGACCCTGCTTTCCAAGACGTTTATTATAAATGGGTATTGGATTTTGTCAAATGCTTTCTCTGTGTCTAACTAGATGATCATGTGGTTTTTGTCTTTGAGTGTGTAAATATAGTAGATTACATTGATGGATTTCCATATATTAAACCATCCCTTCATCCCTGGGATGAAGCCTATTTGGTCATGATGGATGATCATTTTGATGTGCTCTTGGATTCGGACCCTAAAAACTCCACCAGAGAACTACTAAACCTGATAAACAGCTTCAGTGCAGTAGCTGGTTATAAAATTAACTCAAACAAGTCAATGGCCTTTCTCTACACAAAGAATAAACAGGCTGAGAAAGAAATTAGGGAAACAACACCCTTCTCAATAGTCAAAAATAATATAAAATACTTTGGTGTGACTCTAATTAAGGAAGTGAAAGATCTGTATGATAAGAACTTCAAGTCTCTGAAGAAAGATATCAAAGAAGATCTCGCCAGGCAGTAGTTGCACATGCATTTAATCCCAGCACTTGGGAGGCAGAGGCAGGTGGATTTCTGCATTCGAGGCCAGCCTGCTCTACAGAGTCAGTTCCAAGACAGCCAGGACTATACAGAGAAACCCTGTCTCAATAAACAAAAAACAAACAAAAAATTCAAAAACAAACAAACAAACAAACAAACAAACAAATAGCCAGGCACAATGGCACACACCTTTAATCCCAGCACTTGGGAGGCAGAGGCAAGTGGATTTCTGACTTCGAGGCCAGCCTGGTCTACAAAGTGAGTTCCAGGACATCCAGAGCTATACAGAGAAATCCTGTCTCAAAAAACGGAAAAAAAAAAAAAAAAAAAAGATCTCAGAAGATGGAAAGATCTCCCATGCTCATGGATTGGCAGGATCAATATAGTAAAAATGGCTATCTTGCCAAAAGCAATCTACAGATTCAATGCAATCCCCTTCAAAATTCCAACTCAATTCTTCATTGAGTTAGAAAGGGCAATCTGCAAATTCATCTGGAATAACAAAAAACCTAGGATAGCAAAAACTCTTCTCAGGATAAAAGAACCTCTGGTGGAATCACCATGCCTGACCTAAAGCTGTACTACAGAGCAATTGTGATAAAAACTGCATGGTACTGGTATAGCGACAAACAACTACACCAATGGAAAAGAATTGAAGACCCAGAAATGAAATCACACACCTATGGTCACTTGATCTTTGACAAGGGAGCTAAAACCATCCAGTGGAAAAAAGACAGCATTTCCAACAAATGGTGCTGGCACAACTGGTGGTTATCATGTAGAAGAATGCAAATTGATCCATTCTTATCTCCTTGTACTAAGGTCAAGACTAAGTGGATCAAGGAACTCTACATAAAACCAGAGACACTGAAACTCATAAAGGAGAAAGTGAGGAAAAGCCTCAAAGATAAGACAAAAAGGCCACCAACAGACTGGGAAAGAATCCTTACCAATTCTAAATCAGACAGGGGACTAATATCCAATATATATAAAGAACACAAGAAGATGGACTCCAGAAAACCAAATAACCCCATTAAAAAATGGGGCACAGAGCTAAACAAAGAATTCTCAACTGAAGAATATCGAATGGCTGAGAAGCACCTGAAAAAATGTTCAACATCCTTAATCATTGGGGAAATGCTAATCACATCAACCCCAAGATTCTACCTCACACCAGTCAGAATGGTTAAGATAGAAAATCCATGTGACAGCAGATGCTGGCAAGGATGTGGAGAAAGAGGAACACTCCTCAATTGCTGGTGGGATTGCAAGCTGGTACAACTACTCTGGAAATCAGTCTGGTGGTTCCTCAGAAAATTGGACATAGTACTACTTAAGTATCCAGCAATATCTCTCCTGGGCTTATATCCAGAAGATGTTCCAACTGGTAATAAGAACACATGCTCCACTAGCAGCCTTATTTATAATAGCCAGAAGCTGGAAAGAACCCAGATGCCCCTCAACAGAGGAATGGATACAGAAAATGTGGTACATTTACACAATGGAGTACTACTCAGCTATTAAAAAGAATGAATTTATGAAATTCCTAGGCAAATGTATGGACCTGGAGGGCATCATACTGAGTGACGTAACCCAATCACGAAAGAACTCACTGATAAGTGGATATTAGCCCAGAATCTTAGAATACCCAATATACAACTTGCAAAACACATGAAACTCAAGAAAATGGAAGAGGAAAGTGTGGACAATTTGCCCCTTCTTAGAATTGGGAACAAAACACCCATGGAAGGAGTTACAGAGACAAAGTTTGGAGCTGAGACGAAAGGATGGATCATCCAGACACTGCCCCACCTGGGGATCCATCCCATAATCAGCCACCAAATGCAGACACTATTGCATACGCCAGCAAGATATTGCTGAAAGGACCCAGATATAGCTGTCTCTTGTGAGGCTAAGCCAGTGCCTGGCAAACACGGAAGTGGATGTTCACAGTCAGCTATTGGATGGATCACAGGGCCCCCAATGGATGAGCTAGAGAAAGTACCCAAGGAGCTGAAGGGGCCTGCAACCCTATAGGTGGAACAACAATATGAACTAACCAGTACCCCCAGAGCTCATGTCTACAGATGCATTTTTAGGAGAAGATGGCCTAGTCAGCCATCATTAGGAAGAGAGACCCCTTGGTCTTACAAACTTTATATGCCCCAGTACAGGGGAAACACCAGGTAGAAGTGGGGAGTGGGTGGGTAGGGGAGCGGCGAAGGGGTGGGGGGAATATAGGGGATTTATGGGATAGCATTTGAAATGTAAATGAAGTAAATACCTAATTAAACATTGGAGGATAAAAAAGGATAAAGCCTAAAGGAGACTCTACAGTTAAGTAAAACTTGACCTTGACAGTGAAGATGTGATTAACTGTATGGATGGATTAGTGTATTCATAAGGACAAAACATCCTTCAACATTTAATGGTCTCATCTGATCCCATGTCTTTATATATCATAATGCAGATGTATGTCAGCATGAGCTTAAAATAGACAAAAGTTGTCCAAACAAGAGCCACAAAGCTCTGACTTGAGAATCAGCACTCTCTTTTGATATGCCCTTTTAAACTTAAAACTTTCTGTATTTCTTAGAACTAACAACTTGAGGAGTGAGAGAAAGACCAGGGGTTAGTAGTGGTTAAGATGATGTATAGGTACAAGAAATGCAAGTCATTATCAATGCTATATTTCATCTTGCTATTGAGGCTAAAATTTCCTGGTTTTCCAGTTTTCTTCCACTCATCTGTAATTATGACAAAAGGCAAGCTATCCAGGGCAAGCTTCCCATAAGTAACTTATCTAGAACCAAAGCTAACACATCTAATTATTTCTTTACCTTTATTTTATCCACACCAAAATAAACTTTTCTAAATATCTTTTTATTGTCATCCTGTAGCTGTCATCACTTTCCACTTCCCTAGAGACTATTTCAGCCTTCAGAATTCACATACTGAAAATACGGGAACCTTAGGAATTATCAATTTAAATTCTAACTCATGCTTGCTCTCTGCCAGCATGCAAACCTGCATATCTCTCCTTGACAGTTCATATTTAGTCTTTGGAATTTCAAGACACACTGAATTATGGCCTTTTCACCAGAGGCTCCAGAGAAAAGTACAGCAAAGCCACCTCATGTCAAGCCTGCAATGAAATTGTTGCAGAAATCTTGGAAATTAAGTTATCTGGAAGATTTTATGAATATATGTGGAAGGGAGGTAATGGAGATGTGCTAGCAAAGCAAAAGAAGACACTAGTGTCACACCAAGTGTCACTGGCTTGTCTATGAGCAACTAGGTTGCATATCATAACTGGTGGAGACAGACTGATACACTCAATAAGGCAGCATAAGACACAGTCTCATTGTTCATGAAGTCTGAATTCTATAGGCTTTACTTTCTCCTCAATCAAAAAGTTTTAAAAGTTGCTATAATACCTTCCTTTCCTTTAAAAATGTGAAATTCTTGCAAAATAATTTAAGGTCTGCATGGGATCTGTGAGGGTTTGCTCAGCCCAGGGCGTGGCACTATGAGAAAGTATGGCCCTGTTGGAGTAGATATGACCTTTTCTGAGTAGGTGTGCCACTGTGGGTATGGGCTATAAAACCCTCATCCTAGCTACCTGGAAGTCAGTACTCTGCTAGCAGCCTTCAGATGAAAATGTAGTTCCAACTCAATTCTTCAACAAATTAGAAAGGGCAATTTGCAAATTCATCTGGAATAACAAAAAAACCTAGGATAGCAAAAACTCTTCTCAAATATAAAAGAACCTCAGGTCGAATCACCATGACTGACCTAAAGCTGTACTACAGAGCAATTGTGATGAAAACTGCTGATACTGGTATAGCCACAGAAAAGTAGACCAATGGAATAGAATTGAAGACCCAGAAATGAACCCACACACCTATGGTCACTTGATCTTTGACCAGGGAGCTAAAACCATCCAGTGGAAAAAAGACAGCATTTTCAACAAATGGTGCTGGCACAACTGGTGGTTATCATATAGAAGAATGTGAATTGATCCATTCCTATCTTCTTGTACTAAGGTCAAATCTAAGTAGATCAAGGAACTCCACATAAAACTAGAGACAGTGAATCTTATAGAGGAGAAAGTGGGGGAAAGCCTCAAATATATGGGCACAGGGGGGAAATTCCTGAATAGAACAGCAATGGCTTGTGCTGTAAGATCAAGAATCAATAAATGGGACCTCATAAAATTGCAAAGCTTCTGCAAGGCAAAAGACACCGTCAATAAGACAAAAAGGCCACCCAATCTGGAGGATGGACCTAGAGGGCCTCAAGCTGAGTGAGGTAACCCAATCACAAAAGAACTCACATGATATGTACTCACTGATAAGTGGATATTAGCCCAGAAACTTAGAATACCCAAGATATAAGATACAATTTGCTAAACGCATGAAACTCAAGAAGAACAATTGGGAAAGATTGGGAAAGAAGATTGGGAAAGGATCTTTACCTATCCCAAATTGGATAGGAGACCAATATCCAATATATATATATAAAGAACTCAAGAAGGTGGACTCCAGAAAATCAAATAACCCCATTAAAAAATGGGGCTCAGAGCTAAACAAAGAATTCTCACCTGAGGAATACCAAATGGCTGATAAGCACCTGCAAAAGTGTTCAACTTCCTTAATCATCACGGAAATGTTAATCAAAACAACCCTGAGATTCCACCTCACACTAGTCAGAATGGCTAAGATCAAAAATTCAGTTGACGGCAGATGCTGGTGAGGATGTGGAGAAAGAGGAACACTCTTCCATTGTTGGTGGGATTGCAAGCTTGTACAACCACTCTGGAAATCAGTCTGGCGGTTCCTTAGAAAATTGGACATAGTACTACAAGAGGATCCCGCAATACCTCTCCTGGGCATATATCCAGAAGATGTTCCAACCGGTAAGAAGGACACATGCTCCACTATGTTCATAGCAGCCTTATTTATAATAGCCAGAAGCTGGAAAGAACCCAGAGGCCCCTCGACAGAGGAATGGATACAGAAAATGTGGTACATTTACACAATGGAGTACTACTCAGCAATTAAAAAGAATGACTTTATGAAATTCCTAGGCAAATGGATGGACCTGGAGGGCCTCAAGCTGAGTGAGGTAACCCAATCACAAAAGAACTCACATGATATGTACTCACTGATAAGTGGATATTAGCCCAGAAACTTAGAATACCCAAGATATAAGATACAATTTGCTAAACGCATGAAACTCAAGAAGAACGAAGACCCAAGTGTGGACACTTTGCCCCTTCTTAGAATTGGGAACAAAACATCCATGGAAGGAGTTACAGAAACACAATTTGGAGCTGAGAGGAAAGGATGGACCATCTAGAGACTGCCATACCTGGGGATCCAGCCCATAATCAGCCTCCAAACGCTGATACCATTGCATACACTAGCAAGATTTTGCTGAAAGGACCCAGATAGAGCTGTCTCTTGTGAGACTATGCCGGGGCCTAGCAAACACAGAAGTGGATGCTCATAGTCAGCTAGTGGATAGATCACAAGGCTCCCAATGGAGGAGCTAGAGAAAATACCCAAGGAGCTAAAGGGATCTGCAACCCTATAGGTGGAACAACAACAATATGAACTAACCAGTACCCCGGAGCTCTTGTCTCTAGCTGCATATGTATCGAAAGATGGCCTAGTCAGCCATCAGTGGAAAGAGAGGCCCATTGGTCATGCAAACTTTATCTGCCTCAGTACAGGGGAATGCCAGGGCCAAGAAATGAGAGTGGGTGGAAAGCAGGTGGGGTACTTTTGGGATAGCATTGGAAATGTAAATGAAATAAATACCTAGTTAAAAAAAAAAAAGAGAAAAAAAAAGAAAAAAGAAAAGAAAAGAAAATGTAGAACTCTCAACTCCTCCTGCACCATGCCTGCCTAGATTCTGCCAGTCCCAATTAAATGTTGTTTTTTATAAGATTTGCCTTGGTCATGGTGTCTGTTCACAGCAGAAAAACAAAAACTAAGACAGGATCACTCTGGCTAAGCATCTAAATCTGCCAAGTTGTTGTTGCTGCTGGGTTTTTTGGTTTTGGTTTTGGTTTTGGTTTTGGCTTTGGTTTTGGTTTTGGTTTTGGTTTTTTTAGTTTGTTTTTCTTTTTTTTCTTTTTTTTTTTTTTGGTTTTTGTGAAATTTGTGGGTATTAAGGGGATTGTTTATTTGTTATGAGGTTTTTGTTTTATTTATTTTTGGTTTGGTTTTTAGTTTTGTTGGTATTGGAACATAGATAATCAATTTGAACAGTTTAAGTGTTAGACTCATTAAGCAAATTCATGTGCTGTATAGTCACCTATCTACCAATTCAGTTTTATTTATATCCCACTCTGTATTCATATAAAATATCTCCATGATGGAGATATCATATCAGGAATATGCTTCTCTAGAAGTCACATTCTCAAGGGCAGGGAGATACAATGAATAAACAATAAGAAAAATAGCTAATGTTTCAGGTGATACAGGACTAGAGTGCTGTAGGGAGACTCCCTTGAGCACCGGGTGCTTGTTCCCTCAGCTATTGGAAGCCTTGATGAGAGACATTTTACAGACATTTTACCTGGCCTAAAACAGCTGCATGTCATAGAATCGTCACAGTATCACCACCACCACCCCCACCCAGTCCCAGGAGCAGACAGAACCCAAGTCTGCTCAGTGTAAGTCACAGAGACCTCTTTGCTTCAGTGAGGTGCATGCAATTCTGAAGAGCTTAGGATCTCAAGATCTCCCAGACATTTGCTGTGTTGTTTGTTGCTTCCACATGGCAGATGTACTGCTACATGGATCCCTTCCTGCTATATGGATCCCTTCCTGCTACATTGATCCCTTCCTGCTACATGGATCCCTTTCTGCTTCCCATTCTACCCTATACATCCTTGCTGAGACAACTTCTCACAACCCTATCGAATTCAGGCCTGCTGTACATAGTTCATATTGAATGCTACCTGAGATCATTAATGAAAGATCCTGTGAGGAAGAGCAAGACTGAAAAGCAATATGAAGAGTGCCGACTTTCTACATGAGACCATCACTCTGCAGTCCAACACATGTAACATCTGAGCATTCAATGCTGACTGTCATGATAACAACATTAAGCAAGGTATCCCATGGAAACTTCATGGAAACTTCATGAAGAATGGTCTTGCTTCATCATGAAAGAACCGGAAGCCTTCAAGTAATTGTCCTTTTTTTTTTTTCCTTTTGACACTTATTTTCTATGGACATCAGGGATTTTTGGATCTTAGTTTCATTTGATTTTTATGGGTAAGATATAAACATTAGTAGAATTCCAAAAATGTATTGACCTCATAGAATTTAAGTACTATGAAACATATTTAACAAATGAGGCTCCACACTTCAACTTCTGATAGTCTAGATATTTTTTCTAGCACAGGAACCAATATACCAGGGAGATTATGCCATACCTATGTCAATATTATCATTTAATGACCCAGAGCCACTGTCCCTGTTACATGCATGATATAATAGTGTTGTCAGTTTGAGAGAATGTAGAATCACCTGGGTGAGAAACCCTTGGATGTGTCCTTTGGATATTACCTTGATTTAGGTTAATTAATGTGGGAGGATCTATCTTAACTGTGGGCCCAACTGTTCCCTATGTGGGACTCCTGGACTGTATAATAGAGGAAAAAAATGAGTTGAATATGTAGGTATTGTTTCTATCTTCATCTGTTTGACATTACTTCAAGCTGCTGCTCCTATGACCTTCCTGTCATGATCACTATAATCTGGACTGTGAGCTGAACAAGCCCTTTCTACTTTAACTTGATTTGGTCTGAGTATTTTACCACAACAGCAAAAAAAGAAACAAAGACATGTTGTAGTCAGACTGTTTAAGCTTTGGACCAGTTTTGTTTTACATAGAAAAGTTTTAAAATCTCAACTACTGGAGCTAGACTATCTATACATAAGATTTGTTTCAGTTGTATCTGGGCAGGATAATTACATTATCTGGACCCTAGTTTTACCCTTCCTCTGAAGCTCACTCTGTATCCCAGACAGGCCTCTAATTCTAATCATCAGCCTCTGTATATAGTACTGCCACTTTCCTGTGTGATTGTTGTGAATACTCCATAAGTTGATATCTGTGGTATGTTTAGAAGTATGAATGTTATTAATAGTCATGCTAAAACCACTTATTATTATAACCATAAATATTGCCCCTCTTCTGAGAGAGACTCATCTGTTGAATATATTGTAATTCTGAAGGACTATCCTGAGCTATGAATCACCTGATATTCACCATCATAAAAGATGAAAGAAGAAAATTTAAAGTGAAGATGAATAAAGTGTTGGCAACAGAACTTCCTTAGAGCACCCACTGAATGTTTCTTCAAGTTGAAATGAACATCTATATATCTGTCTGTTTTGTCTGTTATATTGTGTTACAATAACACAATACTTAAAACTTGCAATTTATAAATAGCAGTAGTAGTATATATGGCTAAAATTTCTAGAGCCAAGCAAACTTTATTACCTTCATATGTATGGCATCTGGTGAGGCAGAGAGCAATACCTAGTGAGGCAGGACAAGAATGCTAGCCCAGCATGGCTCTTCCTTTCTATATAAACTATTGTGGTGATGTGGAGTCCATCCACTTCAGTATGGAACCTCATGACTCAAAATGACTCTGACTCCAAATGTCATGACCATATCAATATGAAGTTTGAATCTCCAATACTCACATTTCCAGGGGAAACAGTTGAGTCTTGAAAGGAGCCATGATGACTTACAGCAGTTTAAAAATTCCACAGCCATCCAGTTGATTCCCTTAGACAGGAATGAGCAAACCAAAGAACAGCAAAGTTAGCTGTACACTGAAATTGTATATTGATCAGAAGAAGTATTAGCTGTGTCGTTTCTTTTTTGACATAGTAGCTTGTTTGAAATTTTTTTCCTTTTACAAAGGTTAGACAGGCAGTTTTGTGAATATTTGAACTTTTGTGAAATCCCACTTTTTAACATTACATAATGACCAAAAAGAAGTCTAGTCCATTCTTTACCAAATTATTCTAAGTTAACTGGCAGACAAGCAGAACACTGAATAGAAATGTACCCAGGAGACTCAGGTTACCTAATTACCTTCAGCACATTTTTTTCTTTACTGTCATATTCTTTATTGCAACTCTCAGTGCTTTCTGAATCCTTCTAAACCATTAACAGCTTACTCCTATCCATTAGGGACCCACTTCTCAGTATCTGTATTTATCCATCTCACGAAGTGCAGTTTTTATAACCACCTAGCTGTCTTTTTTTGTCATTTTTTTATCACTTATCCTGCTTAAATGCCCACAGGGATAGTAGATTCCTAACTGTATTAAACAAGTGCATGCAGTAAAGATACCCAATGTAGGACATATGGTGAATTTTTTAAAGCTAAGTATCTTTAGCGTTGTTTCTGACTTAAATTCAGCAATATCTTCAAAGTTTGTAAAACACATCACTCATAATCAGATTTTGCCCTACCCTTGAGATATAGCAAGTAAGAAGAACCCAGTGAGCTTTCATAAGAAAACAGCAAACAGTGAAAACAAAGTTAAATACTATCTATCACGTCTTGCTTCCTTCAAGGCATGAATATATTCCATGCATAAGAGCTTGGTGGATTATTTTACCTTTGAACTCATGAGTGGCTTCTAGTTGGTCAAAGGAGTCCCATGGAAATCCCCAAACAACCCAAGCTGTTGCCAAAATTATAGGTTACCCTCCAGAAATGATGGCAAGACCTCAGTTCTGAAGATAACACCTATAAAACTCATTGAACACGGAGAAGTCCTGGTGGTACCTACATAGTTCTTCAATCCTACATGTTAGCATCTTTGCTAAAGGAAGGTACTTTGCATGCTACCAGAAGAGAAACACAAACACTAACCCAGCCACAAAACCTTTGATCTAATCTATACTGGTTTCCTGCCTGCAAGATATGTTAGGGCAATGATGGCACAAACTTGTATTAATAACCAACCAATGTCTGCTGTAACTTAAGGACTACTCTACAAGACAGAGGCCATACCTGACAACTTCTTGGGTGATCAAGAATCTGAGACTAGAAAAATCATACTACTGGTCCTTAAAAACTGGCAATAAAAAGACATCTAATGACATTCTGCTATCTTCATAGATCGGTGATTGCTCAGCCATCATCAGAGAATCTCCACCGTGCAGCAGATGAGAAAAAATACAGAGACCCACATCCAGACATTATAAACAGAGTGATGACTAACTCTCAGGACACACACTCTGCCCTAAATGGGTTGACTCTATCAATGTCTCCCCTGCCCTCAGGGCTCAGAGAACCCTAGAGAAGAGGAGGCAGGAAGAGTATGGGAGACAGGACTAGAGGACACCAAGGAGACAAGGCCCTCTGATTGCAATGAGCAAAGCTCCTATAAACTCACAGAGATGAAGGAGTACACCCAAGGCTTGCATGAGTCTGCACCAGGCCCTTTACATATATATTAAGGCTTTTAGATTAAATGAGTGAACCTCTGATGTCTGTGTACTCTCTTGGTCTCTTTTCCTTCTGTTTGTTTTGTCCAAATCCAATGTTAGGTTTTGTTTTATCGTATTATATTTGGTTTTATTATTTAAAAAAAACATAGAAAAATGGGATCTGTTAACCTTCAAAAGAAAACCAGTATGAAAACAGTCTTTTGAACCTTTGTTTCTGCACCTCCAAATGCAAGAAAAGAAAAGAAAAGAAGAGAAAAAAAGAAAAAGAAATTTCAACATATGAATTAGTCAGGTTGATAAGAAAATGAAGTTCAGGAATTCTCCTATATGCAGAGGGCTAGAGATGACCTCTATTATATTTTCTTAATTGCTAGGTATTTTAATTTAAAATAAAAAGTATAGCAGAATATTCCCAAACTTGTATACATTACAAATTGAAGTCATTAGTAACAATCTGTGGGGATAAAAAAGTGATAAGGACAAGCAGACTTCATCTCCAGTGAAAGGGTGAACTTTCTCACTAAGCTGACTTTCCTCACATACTGTCTAAGATGCCTAAGTCATCCTTGAAGTATAATGGATGCTTGCTTGGGAAGCATAATTAAACACAGAAAATTTTATTTTTTTTTAATTTGCAAATCTCCCCAAGAACATTCATAGTAGTTTAAAATGTACATACTGAATGCTAATAAATATGAGCTGGAGAAATGGTCCATTGTTTGAAATTACTTGTTGCTTTTTCAGAAGACCTGAGTTTGGTTCCTAGACCCATGATGGAAAGCTAACAAACACTTGTAACCCCATCTCCAGGGACTCTGACACATTCCTCTAGACTCCTTAGCCACCAGCATGCACACAGTATACATAGATACCTTCAGCCCACACATATGTATACAAAATACAATTCATATATAATAAAATAATAAAAATTAAATTGGACTTAGAAATAAAGTATCAGAAACATTTCAACACAAAGGAACAGAGACTCACTCTGAGACTTGTAACAGAAGTCACAGCATGTGCCTCATCTTGGCCTAGAAGTCCTGGTGGCAGCAAGAGAAGAGCAGTGTCCCTTGCACACATAGAGCACAGATGCCACAGGGAAGAGATAAACAGCATTCAGAAATATGGCTGCAGGCAGTTTTTCAAGAAATGCAGAAATGTTACTGGTTTATGTTCATAAGCATTTTCTGTCTACAGCCTTAAAGAGAGCCAAGGCAAAATGTCAGCAGTCAAGTGAGATTTTATATCCATATTGAAAATGAAGGGAGAAAATGAAGTTTTTTTGAACTTAAGAAGTTTCATAAATAAGGACTACAAAAAAAAGGAGGCTAGTAGAAATAATCATATTTCTTGTTGTTTCTCAATGATCTATTCATTACCAGAATTGCCACACAGGCAGTAGTTGGCCACTCTAAAATGGCCAAAATGGTGGTAACCCTTAGTTCCAAGCTGGAGAGAGAGAGAGAGAGAGAGAGAGAGAGAGAGAGAGAGAGAGAGAGAGAGAGAGAGAGAGAGAGAAAGAGAGAGAGAGAGAATGAATATGTTCATTCCTCCTTAGAGGATGCTAACAGTGCTGAAGTATGTCCCAGCGAGTCTCCTTGCCTCTCCATCCCAGGTACTGCAAGTACCGAGGTATGCCATTAAGCCCAGCACAGAGGTTAGTCTTGATGGAGAGCTTTAAATGTGAGGGTTTTTTTTTTCTTTAAATTTTTGCTTCAATAAATAATGTGATGAGGGGAAATTGGATTTCTTTTATTATAAAAATCAAAGTGCCTAACAAATATTTGTACCAATTTAAAAAATAAAACCTCCCACATCTAGTCTGAAATAGGCTGCAGGTGCTCATCCTTAGGATTCTGCTTAGAATCTCGTCCCATAATTAGACACACAGTAGATTGAGAGTCCAGAGCATCCCACCACAGGATTCCATGAGAACAGATCATAATGTCCTGGAAATTTTTCAGAGCAGGTGTTCTGAGTCATGGAGAAGAACCTGAGGAATATGCTCCCAAGAGACAAAATTCTGATGAGCTGGGCCACTCAGGAGCAAGCTTCCGGGGATTAGTTATGGTCAAGTCCACTGTGCAAACCATAAATAGCTTGTCATATTGTGTAGAACTATAATCAATTGCTTTTTCTCTACAAAAGATAATGATTTTAGTTTTTATAAAGTTGACAAAACAAATTTTTTTTTCTGGCAGCAATAGAATAGCAGTTATTTGTGTCCTTAAATCAGTTCTTGTTGTTAAAAAAATTAAAGTCACCGGTCGTGGTGGCACACTCCTTTAATCCCAGCACTCAGAAAGCAGAGGCAGGCAGATTTCAGAGTTCGAGGCCAGCCTGGTCTACAAAGTGAGTTCCAGGACAGCCAGGGCTATACAGAGAAACCCTGTCTCGAAAAAAGAAAAAATTAAACTCATAAGTGTCTTTATAAACGCTAACTTTCTATTTCCTATGATGGTCAATACTGAATTTTTCTAATATTACTGTTCTATCAATAAGAATTTTACTTTAAATACAAATAAATAAGACAAAACACGGGGCTGGTGAGATGGCTCAGTGGGTAAGAGCACCCGACTGCTCTTCCAAAGGTCAGGAGTTCAGATCCCAGCAACCACATGGTGGCTCACAACCATCCGTACGAGATCTGACTCCCTCTTCTGGAGTGTCTGAAGACAGCTACAGCTACAGTGTACTTACATATAATAAATAAATAAATCGAAAAAAAAAAAAAGATTTAAAAAAAAAAAAAAAGACAAAACACTAGTTTTTATTACATAACATCAAAGATGGATATGTTCAGGGCGTTTTCTTGTTTAGTTCGGTTTTAAGGGGATATTTAACACAGCTGCACCAAAAAATAAATAAATAAATGGAAAGTCATTCTTCCTTTAAAAATCAATACCCATACACAGATACCCATGCATATTACACAAGCACTCTACTACAGAACTACATCTGCAGCCCTTAAATCAATCCGTCCCCCCTCTTCCTGTGTGTGTGTGTGTGTGTGTGTGTGTGTGTGTGTGTGTGTGCATGTGTTTGTCTCTCTATATAGTTCTCCATCTCTCGAGTTAGAGAAAGATCAAGATTCACAGAAAACACTTTTAATTTCCTGGAACTCACTATGAAGACCCAGCTGGCCTTGAACTCATGGAGAGCTACCTGTCTCTGCCTCTGAGTGTTGGGATTAAAAACTTAGGCTACAAGGTTAATATGAAATTTGTAATTGGAATTTCACACATGAGAAGAAGCCTGATAAAACTGACAAAATAAAAATACATAGGTATGAAGCCATTTTTCTTTTCCAGGAGGTTGGGGATATTACAAGTAGACCTGCTCCCTCTGACCTGCTACCAATTGACATAGGTGACAGAGATATCTAAACTTTGACTTGCAGGCAGCATTTACCCCCAGAGAGCTGTGAATGGAGTGCTAAACCTTTGTAGGTGGCCTTATTGGGTTGCAAAATCAAATGGTTGGACACCCTGGAAGAGACTTATGAACCTGGTCTAAATAGCTTCCACATGATGATCCCAAAACTTTCCTTAGAGTTCACTGTCAAGGGATGTTGAGCCAGCCATTGGCATACAGCAGTTAAATCACTGTTAGAAGCCTAGGCTCTTAGTTACTAAGGCTATTGTGTCTAAAAGCTAGGAGACACTGGCCCCAGTGTCAAGGCCCAGGATCGTCTTGGAGAGGGGTTCAGACAGAATGGGTGTATAGGAACATTTATGTACAATTCATATAAACAAATATAGTAAATTCAAATTGGCCTCAAGCAAAGGAGCAGCCTTTCACTGGCTTTCATTTATTTGACTCTATGGTTTGGACAGTAATTTTATTCGTTGGTGTTTTTGATTTGGACAGCTTGGCCACAACCTAATTTTAACTAGTCGCATTACTAAACCGTGCAAAGTGTGGTCTACTCCTTTGGTTCCAGTTTGTCGTTGTATCCATGTCATGTTTTTCTCTTTTTCTTTTTTGATTAATTAATAATTTATTTACTTTACATCATGATCACAGATTCCTTCCACCTACCCACCCAGTGAAATCCACACCCTTTCATGCTATCTCTCATTAGAATACCAGGAGGCATCTAAAAAACATAGGGGAGAATAGAAATATCAATATGATAGAACAAAAACAAACTTGAATAAGACAAAACAAACAGGGAGAGAGAGAGAGAAAGAGAGAGAGAGAGAATGAGAATGTGTGTGTCTCAGCATCTGTCTTGTTTCTTTGGTGCTCTCTCTCTCTATCTCTCTCACACACACACATACACACAAATATGCACACACACACACATAGAAATCCCATAAAGAAACAAAATCAGAAACCATAATACACAAGCAAAAGACTGTACAGAAAAAAATTCCCAGACAGAATTTATGAGATAAAATACCTCTAGAAGCGCCATTGAGTTCATTTTGGGTTGAACACCTGCTGCTGGGCATGGGGCATGCCTTTAAGTGTGGCTCAGTTACCCACTTGGTGAGCCGTTCAATTTTTTTTTAACAAAAGACTGCTCTAGACAGATAAAAATATATCCATCCCATTTCACCTTGCCTTCCAGTCCTGCCCATCCAGTTATGAGGAAATATCTGTGGACACTGTGTTTAGCACAAAATACAAAGAAAATCATGCCACTGAACAATGATATAATAACAAAGAGAAGCTATTAACGTTGAGGCAGAAACGTATCTGTATATCTCCCATTCTGTTCCCTTCTCTACACACAGCATGCATACGATTAGATTATTTTCTCTGAACTCATTACACTAAATAGTATTCTCGCTATTCTCAAGCTCCAGAAACATAATTGATACAGTGAAAAGTGAGACGTAGATATCACATGTAACTAGAAAATAATGGGAGCACTGTGAGACTCAACACAACCTAGGGTGACTCCCCTGCTGCAGTTCTCATAAGCAGGGTCTTTCCATCTGTCTGCAAGAATTCCTATCTCCATCAAAGTTACAATTGTGAGTAAACGCACATACTTTCACACCTGTGAGCCTCATGATAACACAAGCAATGGGATGCAGACAACTGCCTTTTGGCTTTTCCCTGATCCTTGCATTACAAACAAGTCCTGAAGGTTTTGTTCCTTTTTGCATCTCTCTGCTATTTCTAATGAAGTTTTTTGAAATAGGATGTCCTTGTTTCTAAACATCCACTCACCACTTGGTGAGCTGCAAAACCCCTCTGATCACTGCAGGTTTGAGCCAAGGAATTACCACCCCGTTTGCTTCTAATCAAACAATCCTCTCTCGATTTCTTTATGACCCTCATATATACCTATGTATTTACCTAACTTTATTAGATTTTCAATTGATGCCAACTTATCTATTTCTGCCACTAAAGGGAAACTTTTCTGAGGATAAGAAACTGTTTTAGTTTTTATCTCAGAAACACCTATCTGAATCACAAAGGTTAATACACCACAGTTAGTTATTTAGTTAGTTAGTTAGATTGTTTGTTTGTTTGTTTGTTTTGGGAGCCTGCCTTGCATGTACCCCAGATTAGCTTTAACTTGCTATGTTACCAAGAGTGGCCTTGAGAGCTTTTGTTGCTTCCTGCTTCTACCTCTCAGATACTTACTTGTACTACTAGCATGAAAGATTATATCAGTTTTTTTATTCTTTATTAAAATCCTTTTAGTTGGTTGAGAAATTCATGCATGTATACACTGTATTTTGATCATATTCATGCCTCCCCAGTTTTCTCTCTAATTCTTACCAGATCTACTCCACACTTCCTGACCCACCCACACTCCAATTTGGTGTATATCTATTTTTAATTATTCACCATAGTAGTTTTATGAAATTCTCCCCCATAGACTGACAGGGAGCAGCATTATTGAAGTTGTGGCCTTGTTGGCCTGAGAATCAAAATATAGAACTCTCAGCTCCGTCTCCAGCACCATCTTTGCCTGCACTCTGCCATGCCTCCTGCCATAATGATGGACTTAACCTCTGAACCTGTAAGCCAGCCCCAATTAAATGTTTCCTTTATAACAGTTGCCATAGTCATGGTGTCTCTTCACAGCAATAGACACTCACCTAGTCCAATCTGTGCAGTTCATAGATTTTTAAGGGGTGGGGAACATCCTCTAGAACATTATCAATTTACCAGGAGCCATATTCTTATTCTTATTCTTTTTTCCCTTTTTAAAAAGATTTGTTTATTATTGTACATAAGTACATTGTAGCTTTCTTCAGACCCACTAGAAGAAGGCATCAGAGCTCATCTGATAACTTTGCGGGTGGTTGTGAGTCACCATGTGGTTGCTGGGATTTGAACTTAGGACCTTTTGGAAGAGCAGTCAGTGCTCTTACCCTCTGAGCCATATGGCCAGCCCAGGAGCCATATTCTTAAAGAAAATCTTTCCCCATGTGGGAGTAGGGAATTGTGAGCCCCTGCCCTTTATGCTGGATTGTTAATGGCCTTGATCTTGTAGATGTCTTGTGAAGTGACTCTGAGTTTATCAATGCATCAGCCCTGTGTCCAGAACACACTGCCTTGCCCTAGCCTCAACCTCTGGTCTTACAATCTTTCCACCCCCCTTTCCTAGATGGTCTCTGAAGATTGGGAGGAAGAGGCACCACCCACAGTTTAATTCTGTACTGAGACTGGAAGTTAGGGCTTCAAGTATGCAAGGAAAGCATGCTACCAACTGAACTAATTGCTAGACCCAACACATTCTAAATAATAAATATTTTTAATTATTTATGAATAAGTACTGAGTCAATCAGAAAGTACTCCAGAAAATTTCTATATTTTTAAAAAAATTATATTTACTAATAAAAAATAGTAGTAGTAGGGGATCAGGGCATACAGTTGTACAAGTACTATGGAGTGTGGGTGTGCATAGGTGTGTGTGTGTGTGTGTGTGTGTGTGTGTGTGTGTGTGTGTGTGTGTAGGTTAGAGAACAGTTTGAGGAGTTGGTTTTCTCCTTCTGCCACTGGTTCCAGACAATTAAGCCACATCAAGCTTGTACAACAAGTCTTTTTATACACTGAAACATCTTGCCAGCTCTCTGGACCATTTTCTAAATACACATGTACGTATTTTAGATTGCAATTCATTTAAATATTTTCATTAAGAATAAGTACATTTTTGTTGTTCATAAATCTTAATACTTACAAGCCTTATAAAATATGTGTTTTCCATTGGTTATATATTTAATTATAAACCTTTTTACTCCAAACAATAGTTGAAAAAAAAACTAAAGAAAGCCCCAAATACATAAATCTGATTATTGACATGTTACTGTGATTGAAGTCAGGACTGGGTTTTTCTAGGTTCTTTCTTGGTTCTTATTCTAGGAAGTGGGACACAACCCCACACAGACTGTGCAGCCACACAGAAATTTTCCTTAAGATAATGAAATAACACCAGGCAGTGGTGGTGGCTGCACATGCCTTTTATACCAACACTTGGGAGGCAGAGGCAGGCAGATTTGTAAATTCAAGGCCAGCCTGGATGAGTTCCAGGACAGCCAAGGCTACACAGAGAAACACTGTCTCGAGAAAAAACAAACAAACAAAAGATAATGAAATAATATAGATCAAAGTGTACAGCAACAAAGCCACAATCCATGTGGATGAAAATACTAAAGGGTGCCTGAGTCTCCTTTTATTCAAGCAAAAGAAGAGTTTAGTTTCTAAGGGGTCACAATGATGGCCTTTGTTTGCTTCAACTGATAAATTAGCTTATATGTAATTTTTTTACTTATGACCCTTAGAGCTTATGTCTAGGCATAAATTTTACTTCAATACAGAATTTTTCCTTACTATACATGTAACCAGATTAGGCTTGCTAACTATTACCCCACCCTGAACCAGGATGAATTATTAATGTTTAAAAGGAACTGTAAATATATATGTATAACTGTAGATATGTAGATATATTCCTTATATCTACATGCCTCGAGTATGCTTACCAGTATCCAAATATAATATGTGTACATATCAAATAATATTTGAAATAGAAAATTCATTGATTCCAAATCAGTAATCATGAGACATTGTATCATTAATAAGTGAGTACTATGCTACATTAGATATTTTAGAAGGGGTAAAAGATGAGAATATATATGAAGTTATAGATATTTCAATTATAAAAAAAAGTCTCAAAGAGAGATGATTACAAATTAAATTGCAGAAATGTAAAGTATTGACAACAGTTCCAGTTGTTCAAAGGCTGTGATCATTAATTTTCTTTTTGGAAATTCTCTGCGTGTGGCAAGGCATCTGTGTAGCTCATTAATGAATGCAAGAATCTCTTCCAAAACGAAAAAAAAAAAAAAAAGAACAGTATTTCATTACTCTGTACACCTATCCCTGTCTCTCCCTCTCCGACAGGTTGTGCCAAACTCACATTCCCCAATTATCCCTCTGTCATTCGGCATTTCATCTGACGGGTAAATTGGGGCACCAAGGAGAGTGAGTCTTGAGATTGGTGGTGTTCCAGGGAAGCCACAGTTTGATGTACAGAACTGCTTTGTTTCTGGAGAAGTGGCAGAGCAGTAGAAAAAGCTCTGCTGTGAAGTTACTTTCTGAAGAGTGTAATCCCTGCTAAAGCTCCCCTGCAACATAGATGATCTGTGAGGCTTGCTTTCAACCAACTGAGAATTCAGTAAGCAGCTCACCTGAGGGAAAGAAAGAATCTCTTGTCTTTCTGGCTTTGAATTTTAATCTAAGAGAGATTATTTTTGTGATGAAAGATAGCCTCAAGTATCAGATGATTATAAAAGAGAGGTGCTAATCTAACTCCATGTTTATACTGCTTCCTCTAAATATTCACTTTGTGGAAAGCTTTGGCACAAGTAACTGGGGGGAATTAATTCTATTATTTTCCTTTAATTTTTTCACTAACTGATTCTAGATTAAAAAAAAACAAAAAACAAATATATGAAGCTAAGATGTGTTTTATAGTTAACATTTCTCAGGAAACCAAACAAGCTTTCTATTCTTTAACTTAGAATCATTTATCTTCGCACAGAGAGTGTATTCTTTCTTTAATCACTTTTTATGACTATAGGTTTGCTAATCCTTAACACTTTTTAGAACAGTATGCTGTAGAGGAATTTTAATCCAGTAACATGGTTGCTCTGGCAAGGGATCTCAACTAAAGATATGATCTGTCTGGAATCTAGACTCCGCACACACCTTTAATCCCTCTCACTGGAATACAGGCACACAGTTAGTTCACACCTTTAATCCCAAACAACAATGTCTAATTAAGGGGCAGAAAAAGTGACAAATCAGAGAATGCTTTCACAGAGTGAGTCAGAGATGGGATAAGCCCAACTCTCATTAGAACAGACAGGAAAGAGGGGCTACTTAAGGACCAGTGAGGGACAGTCAATTGAATCAGTTCAGTTCAGAGGAAGACTATTTCTCCAGCTCTCACTCTTCTGTAGTTGCCTTGGTCCCCCTTCCACCAAGCAGCATTCACATTAGCATATTGCAGGGATCCCTCCATGTTATCATGTGGCATAGATAGATCCCTAAACTCTAAGAAAAGGGAAGTGACACAGACACTCCATTTAGGACTTAACATTCCTAAGTCTTTTAAGTTCTACTCGTTGACCTGATGTGGATCTCTGTGTTAATTACCCTCTAATGAGAGAAGCTTCTCTGAGGATTTAAGGATGTGCTGATCTATGGGTATAGGAGTATGTCACTAGGAATCATTTTATTAGTATGCTTATAGCAGTTTTCCCTTAGGGCACATGACCTATTTATTCCCATGTTCTTGGCCTGATTAACAATGTCAGCGTAGCTTCCATGTAGGGAAGCAGGCTAAATCCAAGCAAAACGTGTTTGTTTACTCCCATAACCTTTGTGGCACTATTGTACCTGTGGGCATATCTGGCAGGGGGGTGGCGCACGCCTTTAATCCCAGCACTCGGGAGGCAGAGGCAGGCGGATTTCTGAGTTCGAGGCCAGCCTGGTCTACAAAGTGAGTTCCAGGACAGCCAGAGCTACACAGAGAAACCCTGTCTCGAAAAACCACAAAAAAAAAAAAAATAAATAAAAAGACACACAGAGACCATAGCTTGGTGAAAGTTATGATTAGCTTTCTAATTGACTTCAAGTGATTATGCCACCGAGCTATAACATATGATATTTTTTGATGCTCCTTGAGTTGTATATGTAGTCCTAAACGTTCATGTTCCTGATGAGAAATATTTTAGAATACTGTGTCATATTTTCAGCCTCTTTCACCATTTTTTCTATACTCTTAGCTCTGGACACTTCTGCCTAACCCTCTCTTTACGTCCCTTCCTCACTTTCTAATTTCCAATATATTGTTACTATACTGTTGCTATAAAGTTAGAAATCAGTAAAAATATCTAAGTCTCAGTGTAGGGAATGCATGCTCTTCTCAGAAGCACACTATGCACTGTTAATATGAGAACATTAGTCAGATGTCTTTTATAAGACCTCACTCTTTTTCTTTTCTCTTACTATTGTTCAACTCCATTTTATCAAACTGAGGCTGCCATCTAGCTGATTTCAAATAAATGTGATCAGATGTGAAGGCGAACTGAGAAAATGACATAGGGAATTGCAAAGACTGAGGACAAAACCTGGGGATACTTAGAAAGTGGAAAAGACAATACTGATAAGCGTGGAACTACGAATGTGTAGTAGGATAACAGTGGAAAGATCTATATGAGGTGGACTCAGGCATCATGTGCATAAACATCTCTAAGCCACACTTGCTAAAATAGCTCTACCTTCTAGGCAATGAAGAAGATCTGAGAACTTTTAAATACCATTTTGAAGAACAAGTATCTCATTAGGTGGGATAGATTGGGAAGACACATTATACCAAGGCAGATTGACAGAACTAAGTCACTCACTTTCTCATGTATTTCTGTAGGCAGATATTATACCATGTCAATGGTGACAAAGATACAATGTAAGATGTACAAAAAGTTTGACTTGTTGGAAGATTCAAGATGAGATCATATTTACAAGTCCAAGTGTGCAAGAAAGATAATAACAGTGTAATCTACAAAATTACAATACATTTTTCTTCCAGGAGAGTTTATTCTACTACCTATCATTCATACATAATATTCTAATGTCTACCTTGGCTTGTAGTATTGAAATTTTTTGCATATCTACTAATCTCCATTGCACAGTTAGACGTGTCTCTCAGTCATATAATTTAGAATCTCGATTGCTACATATGATTTAAGGAGGGAATTTTCATGTGTCACTTGCCAAGAAATCTTACAATGATTTTTTTTCTGTCAACCTATTTGTTGAAATACAGGTTGCTTTTTTTTTTTTAAATCAATTCAGTGAAATAACAAAAAAAAATACATTTTACTGGACAGCATTTTTGAGAAATGCTTTAATCAAAATGTGTCATATATCTTCCAGTAGCTTTCAGAAGAAGTTCATAACAGAAATGAGTTAACTTCAAAATGCTCTTCCATAGAAAATGACATGGAATACAAATAACACATTTCACTTTGAAATGTAAATATATATAAAAAAAATCTTGATTACAGTGAGGCAGAATCATATGTCTCTGTAGAAGAAAGCATGTTGTTAAAAATAGCCAAATTGCTTTTCTCCTTTTCTCTCACACTTTTCTGAAAACGTGGAATCGAATTTTTTTGTAAGAATTTAGATTCCATGGAGAGAATTTCACCCTGGTTTTTTCCTCTTTAAATAGAAACAACTAGAACAAGCTTCATTTGATATTATTCTGACCCGATCCAAACATTATCTAGGTGCTATTTGCTGTCTCTGTAACAAGTTCACAATATTTTTAAAAATAATTATTTTTCCTTAAGGGAATGTACTTTTTGTCATGGCCATAAAATTAAGCATATCATTCGAACATGCTTATTTTTGTCTAAGAATATGACCTTTCTGCATTTAATGAAGAAATATTTTTTAATGAATGAGACAAATAAACTTAATTTATTTCTACAGATCCCCCTATGGTTCCTTTAAGGTTCAGAGCTCTCCCCATAGGTACTACTTAGGAGGATGCAGTCTAGATATATTTTCTGAGAGAAAACTAATTAGACATAATTAGCCTTGAGATTGCACAATGAATGCAGATAGCACTGTGGACAAGTTTTCCTAATGTAACAGTTCTTACTCTTTGTAATTTTTGTTTACTGTCTGATTTTCCTACTCAACTGTCAGTTGAGTAATTGCATAGTGATTGCATTTGTTTTGTTCACCTGCCTCCCTGGGGGGTAGGTCACCTTGGCATCTGTTACGTAATAACTTCCAATCAATACTGTTGAGTGAATTCATGAATTCTTTGTTTGGCAGACCATGCTAAAACATAAATGTTGCTACTATAGTAACTCTTACCTTCCAGGATCATTAGCTCCAAAGTGTGCAGAGTAATTAGAAATCAGTGTTGAGTATGCTGGTTCATCTACATGGAGCAGCTATGTTTGAGGTAAATCTTGCCCACATTGTCAAAAAGAAGACAACTGTGAGTTATTCCCAGCTTAATCTAACCTTTTCTTAATACGACTATCGAGTACATAAGCCTAATCAATTCAGTCTCTCATTGTATTCATTAAGCTACAACCTCATATCAAGTCACATGAGTTGGGCTCCTTATTCGTTGTCCTTCACTGGACACCTCCTCTAAGGCTCTGGGAAGGAACTCTTCACTACTTCTTCCAGTCCTTTGTCCTGCCAGTTATAACTCTAGCCACTCCCAGCTGAAACTCGAGCCACACCCTTCTTGTCTTCTCATCTCAACTTCCCATAAGAATTGCTGTTAAATCTAAGACCATCCAGATAATCCATGCTGGACACGATTTTTATTTATACTTTCTCTTTGAGAGGAGTAGAGGCATGTCACACTGAACTTGCAACAGACGTCACAGTGATTGAATTTCCTTCCTTTGTGGAGCTTTTATCCAAATTTATAAAAATGTATACATGTGCATGTGTGTATAACAGCAAACTATACTTTCTTTCATAGCATTAGTTTAAGGGATTATGAAAACATATGTCTGAGAGCCTAATAAAACACAAACAACTGGGAGAATGCTTCCCAAATGTCTGGGTGTCCATGAAAGAAAACTGTCAGGCCTGACGCATGTAACATCATTTTTGATTTCAGATACTTCATAAAGATAAAATTAAATATTATATTACAAAAGAAAAGGAAAAAGAAAGCATGATTTAATCGAGGAACTGTAGGAAAGCTGTAATCAGACAAGCCAGAGACTTGTGCTAACCGGTTGGGAAAAGCCTCATTAATAAAGTTAAGGGATTTGAAGTTTACCCGGTGATAAAATCAGAGCTCTGTGATGGACCAGCACTAATCCAATAAAGACAGATCTTGTCTAGCAAGAGGAATAACTGCAGCAATGGTCCAGGGCATTCCTTCTACTTCCAAGTGGCAAACTTTGTTCTTTCCAATAAAATAGTTACCTGTCTCTGGCAGCCTGTGACAAGTTCAGGTAATTCAACACTCTCACATTATAGATTTGAAATCAAGGGCAAACAAGGTCATCCATGATTCTGCTAGAACAAAAGGAAACCTGGGTCTAGTAGGTCCTGTTACTGAAAGGGGTTCATTTAAAATAGGGGTTCAGTAGTTAGAATTGGGAAACAGATAAATCAGTATTTTACTGTCATCTTTGCTTTGTGCAGTGTGTTTGGGTTTAGACAAGTAATAGAATTATTTAAGTAGGTGTAAAAATGGTACTGTAGACCCATGAACATGCATTAAATAATATTTCAAAGCTCCGTGCATTCATCCTAGAAACATAGATATGGTATGGATAATTATGTTTGTCATATTTCCCGACTCATATTAGCTTCATTCTCTGTATTATTTTATACCCAGTACAATAGTGACATTCATTAAATTCTGAGTACATGTGTACCTTATTTTCTATACAGAAATGCTTGATTTTGCTAGTATACATGCTTAGGAAGTAATTATGCAGAACTATGCATTCTTCAAATTTATTTAATATTCTGTTAAAACAATTAAATTTTAAATTCAAACCCAGTTCATAAGCATGTAGTCAGAAGTACATAATAAAAGAAAATATATTAGTGATAAACTAAGTTATTATTTAAATCAACATAAATTTCTATGACAACCTTTCTGATTTTCACAAGCCATGCAACTACATAATCTTATTCCCATCTGAGCTTTGAATAAAGTCTCAAGAAATCACTAGAGACCTGACTACTATAAAAATATTTGTTATAGGCTGAAAACTCTTGAACTAGATTATATCTTTTATGAGCACAGGAGCTGTAAGTAAATAATGTCTTCTTTTTTGAAAAAAAAAATGTCATCTTCTTTATCTTCAAAACTGTAATGTTTTCTGAAACATCAATTTTTTAGAAAATTTGTTGTTTAATAATTCTCAGTGAGAAAATATGACATTTTGGAGCACACCATTAATTCCCATATCAGTACTATTTTGAAGATTGCAAAACTTGAAGAAGAACTAATAAAAAGCTTGAGTCCATTATTTACCGGATAAGATACAACTGTTTAACTTGTCTCTGAACAGATTGTGTGTCAAAACTCAGCATTGTAAAAACTGCCTGATGAAATAATGGCAACTAAAATCTAATTCCAATATTTAATAAATTTATGGAAGGAAGAAACCAAACAAACATGACTTGATTTTTTATTACATTTAGAGAGTCTCCTAAATATTGTGACTGAGTGACTTCTTCCTGGAGCGAACAGTTGACACTCCCTAGCAGAGGAGGCTGTGCAAGCCAGAGGACCTGGGTTTGTTCCTGGTACCCTATGAATGCTGAATGCAGTGGCGGAGCCATCACTGTGCTCCTACTGGAAAATGAGAAGTAGAAAAAAACTAATGGACAGCTGTGACTGTGTATACCAAGCTAGTGTGGAAAAAAAAAAAAAAAAAAGGAGTGAATGATAAGAAACTTTGTCACAAACATGGTGGAAACCTAGAACTGTAAACCAATATTGTTCTCTGACCTCCATACGCACATTAGGGCACTCACTGATACATACTCATACAACACAGACACACACACACACAAATGAAATAATTTGCCATGCTTTAGTCACACTGAAGGATGTTAATGGGACATTTTTGATTAATATTTTATAATACTGATGGCTGAATCAAAAGTTGTACTTATAGCATAGGAAAAAAAAAAACTAAACTAAAATCTAAAAGCCTGGATTGTAATCATAAGTTTACAATGAGGAAACTTTTTGATTAACTCATTAACACATACCAATTTTACATACTAAGGAACTTAGTGAGATATTTCTGTAAGTATATACATCATATTTAAGCAATGTCTCACCATGCCCAGTAATGGAAATATTAATAAAGAAAATGAAATACAGTAATAAATTAAACTAATCAGTGTATTTTAGGGACATGCAGCTGCTATAGTTTTTACAACAAGAATTTTCTTAACTATAATGTGCAAGGGCCCCAATTCAAAACTTAGCTTAAATCCTTTTGACAATGTCTTAGTTTATTTTTGTATACTAAAATATTCTGATAACAGCAACTTTAGGAGAAAGGTGCATTCTGGTTCACAGGTCCAGCGTATAGGAAGAGAGGTCAGGGGTGGAAACAAAAACACCTTTTCTGCTAGGGAGTGTCAACTGTTCGCTCCAGGAAAAAGTCATTCAGTCACAATATTTAGGAGACTCTCTAAATGTAATAAAATGTGGACATAGCACAAACAGGGGGCAGCTAGCCAATATTTATTCATTCCTGGATATGAGTCCAGGAAATGATTCCATCCATAATTAACGTTAAATGTAATCAAAACAGCCCCCACATGGATGCCCAGATGCAAGCATCACTGAGGTGATTCTAGGTTCTGTCAAGTTGAAAACTATTAAACATTACATTCAGCAAAAAAAGTAGTGTGTTGTTACTATATATGATTTGACCTTAAAAGATAAAGAAAGCACATAGTCTTTTCTCCCCCACTTATTATCTATGATATGTATATACATATATATCATATACATGCATATCATATACACATGTATATATATATATACTTGTGTGTGCACACATATATACATGTATATATATGTATATATGTATATATAATATATATATATATATATATATATATATATATATATACACTTGTGTATGCACACATATACACCAAAATTCTTGTCCACAAAAGTATATCCTTGCTCTGTGAGTGGGTGTGGGAGCAAGCTCACAGAAGCAGGGGGAGGGAGGATGGGATAGGGGGTTTTTGGAGAGGAAACCTGGAAAGGGGATAACACAAAAATAAAATATCCAATGAAAAAAGAATTAAAATAGTTTAGTTACAGTTTTAAGAAGAAAGTTTTGCGTGTAATGTTCTGCAAACAGTACATAAATCTTATCTTACCTGGCTTGTTTAGAGACCTATTAAGATAAAGGTCAAATCTACTGTGCTTTAAAAACAATAACCATCATCGTATTAAGATATTGACCACCAAGTATCCCCTGTGTCTGTGTTTCAGCTTCTGACATGGCGGCAGAACAAGGGCAGATCCTGGTCATAGCCACTGCAGCCGTCGGGGGATTCACTCTCTTAGTCATCCTCACCCTGTTCTTCCTCATCACTGGGAGGTAAACAAGTCATCCCAGGTTATCCCCAAGACGGTGGATAACCACCCTTCATGTGTATTCACATGTGTGTATGTGTGGCAGCATGCTTGACATGAAGACACCAAGGGAACTCCACTGGGCTGCAGGGGGAGAAGCAACTACCAGCATTCAGCATCAATTTTCAATAAAAACAGCCAAAGCCTGCAGTCAAGAAGTCCGAAAGCCAAGTACTAAAGGATAACTTACTCCTGATTTTTTTTCTTTACTATAATCTAATGACTCCTTAAAGGGTTTTCCTTAGAATGAAATTTTTGATTAGACAGAACAACTTATATAAAACTTTGTGGATTTGTTAGGAAAGTCAGATGCTTTGTCAACTAAGTATGAAAATTCTCTACATTATAATTATTTTATTTTTATAAATGAAATATTTTTCTACTTTAGAGTAATATGTTAATTTTTAATTATTGTAAGTTGAAATAAGGTGAAAGATTTAGATTTGAGTCCTCACTATTGGTAAAAGGGATTCATCTATCTTGGACTGAGTTTTCTACTTTTATGGTTTTGGTGTGATGATTGAAAACCATATTTTAATCTTTAAATGTACTGGATGATAACCAAGATATAAGTCCTTAAACTTCACAAATAAGATTGAAGATGATATGTTGAGGGTATTTTTAAGTAACTTATTTTTGAAATGATATCAGACATTTATTTATCAGAAATCAGAAATACTTTCAGATTATTCTTCTAAAGAAAGTATGTTTTCATTCTTGTGCTGGCTAGACTTGTGTCAGCTTGACAGAGGTAGAGTCATTAGGAAGAGGAAACCACAGTTGAGAACATCTCCCCACCAGATTGACCACTTCAGATTGATATGGAAGGGCCCAGATGATTGAACATGGTGTCCACCATGGGCAAGTGATCCTGGAAGGTATAAGAAATTAGCCAGTAAGCAGCATTCCTGTCTGGCCTCTGCTTCGGTTCCTGCCTCAAGCCTCCTTTCCTGATTTCCCTCAGAGATAGTCAACGGCAGTTGAAGCTAAAATAAAGCCTTTTCTCCCCAAGTTGATTTGGTAATGATGCTCTCTCACGAGAACATAAAGCCAAGGGAATTTGTAAATATCAGTAAGGGCACAAAGAATACCTCAAGACTTGAGTTAATAATCTGTAACATGTGCATGATACAAGATTCCATTTTCATGATTTAAAACTACAAATAATGCACTTAAAATGAGCAATAGATACCCAGGGTGACTTTATATAAAGCACTAAGCCCAAGCAGAAAACCCCTAAAGAAGTAACAGCCACAGGTAGTAGATCGGGGTGTGTCATTCAGATCCCGATGACAGAAAAAGATGAGGAGAAAACAAAACAAAACAAACAAACAAACAAACCTTAACTCCTATTCTATAAAATCTAAGTAACATATACTACAAAGTCTATTTGATTTGGCTATATAGTGGATTAGTACAAAAATGCAATATTTTTATCAACTTCATGATAAATGGATTTTATATTTATTGTTTATTGTTGAATACAAATATGACACTCCTCTTAAATTAAATCACCTAATATTGTATGTACCCTAAACGTCTTCAAAGAAATTTTCAAAATGGAAATTAAGAATCTTTCTAAAACAAAATTAATCATGATATTAAATTATCACAGTCTAGATAATATGATATGCTTCATGTCTTTGTGTTAGTATCTCTATATAGGTTATCATTGTACTTTCAGTTGTGAGCAATTTTATGATGATTAAATTATTGTTGTCAAGAGATCCATACCCCAAGTTTACAAGTTGCTGAAAGAATTTATTTTATAGCAATTAAAGGATATGTCAATTTTAATTTTATTATATTTAGTTTTCTCTTGATGTTTACTAAGCAGATATCAATAGATATCAAGGTATTAGCAGTATTTTTATAATGCAGTCACATTGTCATTTTGGCTTTTCATGCAATCAATATTTTCATTATTATTTTATTCCACCCATCTATTTAACTTCCGAGGAAACTTCTTTCTTTCACCTGTTTCCAATCTAACAAAAATCATCAATGTCTTGGAATCCTTCTCCTTGCAAGACAGTATGCAATGATATTACAAGAACTTTTACCTTTTACAATTAAAAGCATTGCCTTAAATTATAGATGACTTAAAATGCTGCAATCTTCATGGGCAAAATTTAACCTGACAAACTTGAGAATAGATATCAAATGTTACCAATAATCAGAATTCCTGAATTGGAATATTTATACCACTTAAACAAAGAGGTTAATGACCAGGAAGACTTAACACTAAATCATTCCCAGCTTTGAATCTCTGTGTTTGCCATTTCTGTAACATCAGAAATTGCCTAAATACTACATATGGAAGAGAACTGTTTTGATTACATGAAGTACAGTCATTCTGAAGTACTTCTCATGAACTTTGGTAGAGAAACATTCTGTGGAAGTTAATTCCATGGAAAATATAAAGCTAATCTGACTACCATAGAAATACAGGTATAACTGACAGTGAAAAATTGCACTGGGTAATACAGATATATTCTGTTTAACCAATTGGAATATCGATTTGATGAACAGTTGAAACTCATGGATGATGCTGACGTTACTTGAGTTGACACAGTCATGAGAGCCCAACCACACAGTGCAAAGACAGCACATCTCCCTCAAAGCTTCAGCTTTTAAAAAAGAAGCCACCAAGCAAACTCGTTGAAAATATAAGCTGATTTTCTATATCTTTAAGAGTCTAACTCAACATTTTTTTTAATTTAATTTTTGGTACTATCTCGAAAAATAAAACCACCAAAAAAACAAAAAAAATTAATTATGCTTACTAAAAGTCACATAAAAAAAGAAAAAGGATGTTTATAGCTGATGATAAAATATTTTATGAGAATCCCATCTTTATCTTTTCAATCAGCCTATTTGATAGTGCTTTCTGATGCTAATTTTTATGTATATCAAAAATGTTATACAAGGCATTTTCACATTTGTAAACCTATTTTTAAGCTTGTCTTTATGAAGAGAGACAAGAACGTTGTCCATGGATGATATGTTTTCTAATATTTTTTTAATTTTAGTTGTAAATCATGTATATGTAGAAAGGTATGTGTATGTGAGCACATATATGCCTATGGAGACTAGAAAAGGGTGTTAGATCTTTTGAACCTGGAGCTACAGGCAGTTGTGAGCCCTCTGACATAGGTGCTGGGAATTGATTTCAAGACCTCTGGAAGAGTAGTAGCATGTTCTTTTAACCACTGAGCCATTTCCCCGGGCCCCTAATTCTTTTGTGTGCTTGCATTACATAATGCTTAAGTAAGTATCTGTTTCCCTTTTTGTAAGGTGTCAATGGTACATAAAGGCCAAAATGAAGTCAGAAGAGAAGAGAAGAACGCACTTACAGAATGGCCACCGTGAGTATTGCTTTGTTCCTTGCTCTGTGACCTCCTGGCGCCTCCAGAGCTCCATTCAACTTTGTGATCTACTGGGTTGAGAAAGCAAACAAACAAAAATTTCATTTCCAACCTTTTGGCATGAAGGACTTCATCGAGCTCCAGGTTTAGGGTAGAGATTGCACCTGATTCTCATTAAATGGCATTACCTTTTCTTCAGTGCCTGCAGGGGAACCCAACAAATTGAGTTTACTAAAAATACATAGTGACTGATTGTGTCTAGTTATTCGCCATCACAAAGGCTCCGGAACATGAGTCAGTTTTGTTTAGTGGAGCATTAGCTATAGATAGGTTGAGAAACCCTTAATCCCTTTTAGAGAGATTGTCATTTAATCATACAACAAAGCAATTTACAATTCATTAGCACTATAAAGGTATATCAGCTCTTTAACTCTTAGAATATGTATGAAGCCCTGTGCTAACTACAAGGTTATATTCATTTGAAGATCTCTTCCTCAGCAAGCTATAATTACCACTATAGTTGGTTGGGTAATTGCCCTTCTCTTCTTCCAAATACCCACCACCACCTTCACCTTCACATTGCAAACACCTCCATCAAGACAGTTTTTCTATTGAGAAATACTGAAGTAACAAGAAAGATGTTCTTTATTTAACCAAAGTATAGAGATAATAGATGGAGCAACTGGTTCAGCTTTTTTTAGACTTCCCTTTTCTTTAAATTAAGCAAAATAAAACAAAACAAAACAAAAAAGGAAAAGGTTTTAAGTAATATATGATAAATTTCTGAGATGAATTGGGGGAAAACTCTAAGGAACTTATCATTTTTCAAAGTGGGTCTAAAAGCCATCTGTCTGAGAGACCTGGCCTGAGACAACCTCAAAACGTTGTAAACAGATTGCAAAAGCCTGGCTGCAGACACGTGGACAGATGACTAATGCTGGGCAACCTTAAGATTCTCTGCAGGGCTTTTTTACTGGGGTGCAGAGAGAAACAGTGTTTCTGAGGTATTTATTATCTGCCTTCCAAAAAGCAGATTAGCATATACTAAGGCAGATGGGCTCAGCAAGTCCTATTGAAAATAACCTGAAGCCGCCAAGGGAGTGAAGAAAAAGGAAGGAGTGTTTAAGAAAGCAGAGATTCATTAAATTCAAAAGAAATTCACAACTGGGACTCATTTGGTCATGGTTTTTCTGATATTACATATACTGCATTTTCATGGAAGAAATGTTGTTATCTAATTATTGTGTGAGAAGGCATTATCGCTTTACACAAATGGCTTAATTGTTAAAATTATGTGTGAGTTAGTAATAGCATTTTTATCTATCTTTTAACATTTTCAACATTTCTCATGTAACTACAGCTAAATGTAGTCACCACAACTATGTCAGAGCCTTACTGGGCTACCTTGACATTTCCTCCACCATATTCTGTGACCTTTAAATTTAGCCTTCCACTGGGGCATGGACAAAAGCTGGGAAATTCTTTGTCAGAATGTAATACAAATTTCTGCTAGTCAGATTTCCAGTGGAGTTCTATTTCCTATAAGAAACTCTAAAAAGTCTTTACTCTTGGCATTACCACCTGCATTCTAGTCTTCTGACCTCTCTCCAGAATTGCCATTAGCCACTTCTTACGGCTTCCCAAGCTCTTGTCACCAGAATTTTCTCAGATCCTTTTATAAACCATCTCCAAAGCTTTTGAACCACATGTTCCACTTTGGTCACAGTAATGTCCCCATTGCTTTACATTAGATTTCTTAAGGAGGAAAGATTTATTTCAAGCTCATCTTTTAAGAGGATCCTGACTGTGGTTACCTGATTCTGTATTTCTGCCTATAATCAGATAGGATATCCTGGCTATAGGATCATGTGGCAAAGGATATTCAACTCAGGGCAGCCAAGAAGCAAAGCAAGAGAGAGAATTTATGCACTATGGGATCTCTGTTTGTTTGTTTCCTTTTGTGCAGGCATCAACCTGGAGGGACAGCAAAAAATTAAGTCATTAACATGTAACTACCTTAGTATGTCACTTCTCCCTGACACAGTCACAAGATATGTGTCTGCTGAAATACTGTTAAATTAAATCAATCTCATATTTTGTTGCAGTGCGCTTCCCGGGAATTAAAACATACATTGATCCAGACACCTATGAAGACCCATCACTAGCTGTCCACGAATTTGCAAAAGAGATTGATCCTTCAAGAATTCGCATTGAGAGAGTGATTGGAGCAGGTAAACATAAAATCTACACTTCTAGTTCACAGTTTTGCAACTGGTTCATCAACATACTATTTTAAATCTTAAAGTAATATCATTGAAAATATTAAGAAATAAAAGTATTTTCTGATTTGTAGTTACTTTTAAAAAGTAGATGTTTCCATATTCAGTTCCCAAATACTGAGGGAACATTTGCAAAAGTTATTTTCACATTCCATAGCCTGTTTTCATAATGAAGATAAATTACAAAGAAACTAGGGTGCCTCAGGAATTTATTTTGAAAATGCAATTTCAGGAGTTTGTCGTGAGGTTATTATAGATTTACTCAAGTTCCAGCGTCTATAGACTTATACTATAATTAGTGTTCATAAAGATGACCTTGAGGCTATGCAAGACTCAGAGTGTTCTGAAAATCATTGAAGGTAAAATTTGGTTCAATATAGTTTTAGATCATTTTAATGCAAATTAATAATGCTTCCTATTCGCAAATCTCTAGTACTTAGAACTTTTCATTATTCAGCTATTCTGGTTTTAAAAAATTATGGTGAGGCCCCCCCACAAGAATTTATGGTGTGCATTAGCTAGGAGAGACTATGCTAATGTAAAGGGTCTTGAGAATAAAAAGATAATTCCTCTTTCAAATCTTTGATGCAAGATAGGCAGCCTAGGGTTTTGCAGAAGAGCTTTTTTTTGCAGCAGGTCTTGCAAAGAGTGAAGTTCTATTATCCCTTGTTGTTCTGTCTCCTAGCATGTCCTTTCCTACATGGTCAAGGTTCACTTCCCGGCACATCTGTCTTTCAGCTTGAGGAAGAAGAAGAGTTCAGTCTACTTGTCTTTGTTTTTGAGGCAATAACCTAGAAATTACAAACACATTAACTTGCCTATCAAATATAATCCTATGAACACAGAGAAATATAAAGAATAATAAGACATCTTAAAAGCCAATGGTATAAGAGATCTTAGGCATCCTCTGTGTAGTCATTAGTCTCCTGAAGATGTTCTATGTGTATAATCCTCTGGAGAAGGCAGAATAAACCCAGGCATGATCATTCTGGCAAGTTGTGTCTTCTCAAAGACCATAAGGAAGCAGCTGATCGTACCTCACTCCTTTCAAAGCTCTCCTACGTAGCAGGCTTTATAGTTTGCCAGGTGCAATGTATGATGATAAGAGTGGGAAAGAAGGTCCCTGTTTAAAAACTACTACAAGTTTTAAAATGGTGGCAATAATGTTTGAAATCTACTGCCAACTTCTAAACTCTGGCTTTATCTATATTGTGGCTCAGCACATTCCAGGGGTGATCTTGTTTCCCCGGGTCATTGAATACTCGTACTACTCCAATATTACCCCAAGAACAAAGGCTACTGGGAAAGAAGTTTTCCTAACTGCACTCTACTCTTCAGGCACAGAGGCTCACCAGGTCCCCTGCATGGCCAGGTTTCCCTTTGAAAACTAGCATAAGTGTCTCTTGTACTGCATGGTGATGTTCTCATCTGAAAAGACTTTCCTATCAGAAAGATGAAAGGCTTAACAAACAATTGAATTCTTTGTTATCTTCTACTGAATAAACAACAAGAAAAGCCAGAGTCAACAGGCATAATTGAAGTGTGCACTATAATCAGTTTCAGAGTTTTTGTTTGGTTTTTGTTCTTCTACACAGCGGTGCAATCTGGAAGAAGAGGTTTAAGGCATTCCAGTCACTGGCCAACTTTCCTCTTGTGTCACATATGGAAATAGTATTACTGATTTAAATTTTTGTTTTATTTATTATCACCATCTGTATGTATGAGGGGTGTGTGTGTGTGTGTGTGTGTGTCTGTGTGTGTCTGTGTGTGTGGAGGTGCATGTGTGCCACAGCATCCATATGGAGGTGAGGGGACAACCTTCAATAATTGATTTACTCCTTTCACCCTGCTGAGGGCTGCTCTCCAGTGTTTCTGCCTCCCTGTGTGCTGTGTCTTTCTAGCTTCTGGACGAATTTCCAGCTTCTGTCTCCTAACTGGATGCTGGGAATGCTGGAATTACAGATGTGCCACACCAAATCTATCTTTTTGTATGGGCATTTGGGTACTAACTTGGGTCTTCGGGCTGTGCTACACAGCAAGCTTTTACCAGTTGAATGATCTCACCAGCCCACTATAACTTTTAATGCCACGTTATTTAACACTCTCAAGATAAAGCAGAAGTGGTTGTATCATAGCCTTTGTGTTCAAAGATGTTCTTTGCAAATGTGGCCAGACAACAGGTGTGATCTAATAAAAGAGACTACAATGGAGATCCCACAATGGTTGTCTTCTTCCCTTTATGTGTAGCTTTCCCTCCTGCTAGATTTGAGGCAGAAGTTTTTGGAATTGAGGCAGTGAAAAAGAATATCTAATAATATACTCTTAGGCAGTGTAGGGCAAAGAATGTACACATGCCCAACTCTTATACAGGAAGACATAGGAAGATACAAGCAATCAACCTAGTTTGTATGATTTTTTAAAATTTATTTTATTTTTATTATACGTAAGTACACTGTAGCTGTCTTCAGACACTCCAGAAGAGGGAGTCAGATCTCATTAAGGATGGTTGTGAGCCACCATGTGGTTGCTTGGATTTGAACTCAGGACCTTCGGAAGAGCAGTTGGGTGCTCTTACCCACTGAGCCATCTCACCAGCCCTAGTTTGTATGATTTGCTTTGGAAGAGAGAAATGGAAGACAAATACTTTTATATTTTGTGAAATGTTCCAGAGAAAAAGAATAGGGGCAAGACATATGTTGGTTGTTAGGAGATAGCCAGAGAGACTCTGAGGATCTGCTATTATCCTGGAGGATGGCAGGTGAATGTGCTATACAATGGTGAAAATTCTTCTAAGCCTTAAAATAATTTAAATTATTTATATGATATATATTTACCAAATCTTAAACAGTAAACTTCCTCGGTTTAATCCTATCTTGTCCCCCTCCACACCCGCCTATTGTTTCCTATTAGAGTCTAATTTTTTGCTGTGCTGGAGTGAACCAGAAAACTAATTTGGAAATATGAGCTAAATTACATAAGAGGCTGAGTAAAGATGTAAGACAGGTGAATTTTCATAGGAGATGGCAGAGGTCAGAGACCATCACCAGAGAAGTGTCAGGTGGATGGTGTGCAGGCAGACGGAAGGCACTGATGTTTGGAACACAGCACACAGCCTCACAGTTCACTGCTAGGGAAAAATCTGTACGACCTACAGGCATGTTTCACAAAAAAAAAAAAAATAGTCATAAATTATTTTAAGTTCCTCATTGGTAGACACAGACCATTAAGTGTTTCTTAAGTGAGTTATAACAAAGGAATATAAACATGGCTGCAATAATGCTCTGGAGGTAGGAGGGAGGCAGGAAGGAACATGGAAAATGGCATTGCACTTGACAGGACTACTTAGTCCATTGGCTGAGTCATGTTTACTAGGTGGAGGATACTTATAGAAGACAATCTGCTAATAACTGCTTCCACATGAAGTCTTTATTCTGACTGGAGATATGTGTATCCTGCTCGTCTTCCACAACCATTGTCCTGGGATTTTCATCTTCATGACAATATATTATGCAATAAAGAACTTAATTGGCCAGTGTGAGAGTGTGTGTGTGTGTGTGTGTGTATGTGTACTGTAAATCTTACTGTTTGTATGAGTTTTCTGAGACAGTTTTTACTTCACTATTCTACTTAGTGGAGGCATCTTATCTTTGTTCATCAGTACATGCCCAAACTTTCATGAAAAAAAAAAAAACACATTTCCATTTAAATGAAGGGAGCAGCCCTGGTGCACAAGAGACAATCTGATCGACTATCTCCTTTGACTTTTTTTTTTTGCATCATAAAATGAAATACTATGGATAGAAGACTATAAAACAGAAAATTCTCAGGCTAAAAAGTCAAGTCAGATTAAGGTTGAGTCATTATGGTACACATATCTTGAGATAATGAAAAAGCCTGGTAAACTGAAATTTAATCATGGTCAGGAAAAAGGTCATTGGAAGCCTACCTCTTTTGGGGGACAGAAAAATACCTGCACTATTATGAGAAAGCCTGAGTGGAATACTTGTAGTTTTAAAACATTATTCCATTGAAAAATATCATTCTTGTGCCTCTAAGCGCATTGGGCATCCTTCTTAGGCATGACCTTCCCTCTTTCCCTAGTCACAGTGACAATGCCATATCTGCCCGTCATTCACATTCTATCCCTTTATCTATACAAAACTCATTATTGCCTCTGCTGTCAGCCTCCGTTTCTGGCTTAGTGTCACTGTGTTTTTCTATTCCTAAAGAAAGTCAGAAGTTTTAAATGTTAGTTTCTCAGCAATCAGCTGTACACAGGGAAAAGAATGTTGAGAGGACAATCCCAGGGAATGAGAAGTGAGTGCTCCAACACTAACTCAGAAATGTTCCAGGGCATTCAGTCCTTCACACTGGACAAGCCTAAAGGCTTACTCTCGTCCTGGCTTAATGCCCTTGTTCCTTTAAAGTGCCACCACTCCCCTATTCTTTCTATTATCAATTGTTTTATTTTATTTTCAGAGATCTCTAACTCATAGGTCCATTATTACATATTATACTTTCTTATAGGATAACAATTAAGAAAGATAGGAACTATTGCAATTGTGGTCTCATGGATCACCTTTTACAAGAAGAAAGCAGTAATTAAAGTGTGTGTCCTTCATGCTTAGATGAAAAGCTCTTGCACAGAGTCAGGTCTGGGTTTTAAGATTGGGCAATGATTGAAATTCTCAGACATCAGAGTTACACAAAGCCTTACACTCATTTTTGACCTAAAACAATTGTTGCCATGCTCTGATTTGACCAACTTAAAATTTTTATGGCAGAGGGCACAATGGCATGGTTTCTAAAACCTATTTTCAATAACCAATAGACAGACCTGACAGTGACTTTGATTCATAAATTTTATGGCTTTCTAAATCAAATTATATAATAAATGATAAGGGTTTTGGGGTTGTTTTGTTTTGTTTTGTTTTCCACAGACAATATGACATGAGTGATGGACTCAAACCAAATCAATGTCTAAGTCACAACTCTCCTGCTACTACTACTCAGTGGCTTGCATCAGTTCAATGATCTTTTAGATATTAGGCTTGTTACCTGTACAATCACTACCTTGCTGGATCAATGGGAGAATACCAAAGGCAAGGGCCAGACACTAATAATCAAAGCATGGAAACATGTCTATTAGGTTGAAAATGAATTTACTCTTCATGCAATTTTGATGTCTACAAATATCACTCATTACACAATCTCAAAACAGCTTATGATACAAAAACCCACCATAGACAATTTTAATTTCAGTGTTGTATGTAACATAATACTTATAATTTTCAGTTAACTGAAAGTTACTAGTGAGATTAAATTTCACACTTATTTGTGTACTCATTGCAACCATAACATGTTCTCTTTTATTTTTCTTTTTAATTACAACAAACCTATTCAGAATTTTCTCTGTATCTTGGAAGAATACATTTATCCTATGCTTTATTGTTGCCATAAACTCAACAGGATAACTTGGTTTTAACACTTTTTAATTTCAATTCTTTAGTAAATCTATTTTCCTAACAATTCAAGCACTTTAAAAGTTTAATCTTTTCTATATGCCCCAATACAGGGGAATACCAGTGCCAGGAAGCAGGTGTGTGTGGGTTGGAGAGCAGGGTTGGGGTAGGGTATAAGGGACTTTTGGGATAGCATTTGAATTGTAAATGAAGAAAATATCTAATAGAAAATTGTTTGAAAAAAAGAAAAAAGTTTAATCTTTTCAAAATATTCAGTTTTCTAAGATATCCAGTATCACTAAACTGTCTAAAATATTTATGTAAATCTATTGTATCAATTTCTTTCTGTCAAACCAAAAAAAATCAATTTATTATCAGAAACAAATTATATAGAAATTTGATAGACCTTAAATAAATTTTAGTGGCCTCTGACTTAATATTTGGCATATTATTTGTGGGTCTATTTAGTGTATACTTACTATTTTCATAAGAAATTGTCAGTCTTAAAAACCATCTCATCACACTACTCATTTGAAAAAAATCTGAAATAAGTGAACTTTGAATTAGAAAACAAATGAAAAATTCAAGAATACAGAGTTATTTGGGGACCAGCAAGATGGTACCTTCTGCAAGTGTCACTACTATTGCAGTAAATCTCTCCAATCTAAATAAGCCCCAACAAATGAAAACACAACACAGTTAATATGATCACATGTTGTGCACCTAGATTGGGCCGATCTACTGCTACACCACCATCTTCCACAGCTTATGAGACCTCTTAGAACTTGCAGTTTCTCCAGGCCATGTGCTTCTGCTCCACTTTTCTCCTTCTTTCTCCTCCTCTGTGTACTCTCCCTCTTCCATCTTCTCTTCTCTCCCCCTTACCTTCTGCTCCACCTTCCCTTTTATCTGCCCAATCAACAGCTCTCTTTTATTTTACAAATTAAGGTGGGAAACAGGTTTAGAGGAAATCACCTTGAGTGCTGAGTCATTCCTTGTTCTAAACCACTCACAGGAGAACAGAATTAACATCAAATTAGCTGCAGGGCTATCCACAACACAATACCTTTCATATCCTCCCCACCCTCCCTACCCACCCAAGTCCATACCTTCTCTCTCTCTCTTCCTCTCTCTCTCTCTCTCTCTCTCTCTCTCTCTCTCTCTCTCTCAAATAAAGAGGAAACAAAAAGACATAGAAAAGGTACCAGAAACACTCACACACACACACACACACACACACACACACACACACACACACTTCAAAGCCCCAAAAGAAAAACATACAAGCAAAAGACCAGAGAGATTAAAAAAACAAAACAAAAACAAAAACAAAACCACAAAAACCTACATGAGATGAAAACGTTTACAGAAATACCAGTGAGTTTATTTTATGTTGGCTATCATTAAGCATGCGACCTTCCCTGAAATGAACTTTATATACCGAGTGAGATTCCATTGGAGAAAATTAATTTTTCCTTTGCAAGCATGTCTATTGGAGTAGTTTCTTGGTTAGAGATGGGAGCTCCTATCCAATATCTCAGTGCTGAAACTGTGCCTGGCTTGAATCTGTACAAGCAATGTATATTCTGCCAGAGTCTCTGTGAGTTTATACAGCACCAGTCCTAATGTGTATGGAGGATACAGTTTCATTGGCATCATCTATCACCCCATCACCTCTGGCTTTTACAATCTTTCTCTCTCCTCTCTCTAAGCCCTGAGGGGAGATGTGCCATTTAAGACTGAGTGTTCCAAGGTCTCTCATGCTCTCCACATTGTACAACTGTGGGTCTCTGTGTTTATTCTCATCTATTACAGGAAAAATCTTCTCTAATGATGGCTTAGCAACAATTGATCTCGCAGTGATTAGAGAATGTCATTCAGGGTCATTTTATTTTTTTATTTGTTTATTTGTTTTCCCACAAGACCCTTTTGCCTATCTGGTCTTAGATTCTTAGCCACCCAAGTAGCACCAGGGATGGATTCCATCTCATGAAGTGGCCTTATATAAGATATTGGTTGGTTATTCCCACATTCTTTTTGCCACTACTGCATAAAAAGCTCATCATTGTAGATCAGAGTCTGTAGCAGGGTTTGTGTTTCCCTTTCTCCTCTGTAATCATGAAGAGTATCTTTCAGTATTACAAACACTATAACAGAGAAGACTCTATCCAGTTCAGCACCAACTCAACTTTTCTGTCCAATAAGAATTTTAATTCTTCATATTTATATGATGTGTTATTTATTGTTTTTTAAGAAGTATCATTAAAGTGCCATAAAACTGAAACCACGGGGCTGTTTGGCCCATCCTCACTCTTTCCTCTTGCTCTTACTCCTCTTAGTCCCCTCTCTTCTCCTCTCCTCTCCTCTCCTCTCCTCTCCTCTCCTCTCCTCTCCTCTCCTCTCCTCTCCTCTCCTCTCCTCTCCTCTCCTCTTACTCTCTTCTGCTCTAGCCTTTCTTCTCTCTCTCTCCTTTCCTCCTTTTCACCTCTTGGCCATGACCGGTCTCTCTCTCTCTCTCTCTCTCTCTCTCTCTCTCTCTCTCTCTCTCTCTCTCTCTCTCTTACCTTCTCTCCTTTCTCCCTGCCTTTCTATAATAAAGCTCTAAAACCATAAAAAACAAACAAACAAACAAAAACAAAAAAACCTGAAACCAACATTTGCTTTCTTCCAGTTACTATAGATTAGGAACCTAGGCATGGCTTTTGCTTTTTCAGGGATGCTTACAAGATTGCAGTGAGGATAGAATAAAGATACAGTGGACACACATGAAGCTCAGCTAAACAGCAACCTACTGTTGAATTCACAAAAGTGGCTGTGGTCATGAAATGACAATCTGTGGTTGGTGGGATGGAACGCCTTGATTCTAACCATGTGTTCATCCCATAATCTTGCCATGTAGTCTTCTCCAATGCTGCAGTTAGCTTCATCAAAGCCAATAAAATGGTCTGTCAATAAATCGGTGTTCATAGTATTTTATAAATAATAAAAGAAGTAACATAATATCAACATTCCCATACTCTGTTGGCTATAATACTAGGGCCACCCAAACTTGAAAAGAAAGATCTCATAGTTGTAGGGGACCAATGTGGCCTGTCTTACAAGTCTGCCTAGAATAAGCAATATATGTTTGGGCATGGTAGTCAAGTTCATCTGTTTCCTCAAAAATACATTCTCTTCTTCTGTCCTGTTTGTGTCAGTGCTGAGTCTTAGACTCAGTGTGATGCTTAAGAATTTATTCTGAACCCTGTACTGCACCTGGACAGCACAGTAGAGCTGGCAATGGTGGGCAGAGGCTTCAGTGAGCTGAGCTGAGAGCATGAGATGCCCTATCACCACTACAAAAACCACCACCTGACACAATTGGAAGAACCAGCCTTGTCCCTCAATAGCTGTAGCACTCTGGAGATGAAGAGCAGTCCTGCATCTCACCTGGGCAGCACAATAGAGCTAGCCCTGATTGTGAAGGCACAGATGAGCTAGTCCTAAGTGTGTGAGGGCAGGAAAGCAGGCACTGCCCCTGGCTGGCTGGACCACTGGGGGAGGTAGCCTGGATAGTCCCCCCTGGTAGTACAGGTGCGGGACAGCTGGTGGGCTGACCAACTCTTGAATTGGTGCATCCCAATATCTAACTCATCTATGAACTGCTAAAGGGTGTGAAACGGCCAGTCCTGCAGATACAAAGGTGCAGGATCTCCATGACACAGGGCAACAACAGGATGTCTGAGAAGTGTCCAGGGAGAATCTGGTATTAATGGTGTAGAAGAAGCCAGGGGCCTTTAAACAAAAAAATGTCAACGAACATTTGTAAGTTAAGCTGAGTGAACAAACGTGTATGCTGTCGGACACACTATGACACACTATAGCTTCCACAAGATGGTTTTTCTATGCTTTTGTGTGTGTGTGTGTGTGTGTGTGTGTGTGTGTTCCTTCTGTGAGGAGGGAGATGTTCCAAAAGTAGATATGGAGAAGAGAAGATAAGTGAGTTTGGGGTGCATGGTGTGAAACTCAATAATCAATAAATAATTCATATATATATATATATATATATATATATATGAATGATAAAAACCTGGGGGGAAAAACTCAGTCGTGGGGTAAGATGAGCAGCATGAGACACAGACACACCTGGGTTCAGCAGACTAACCAACCAGGGCTATCTCCCTCTGGAGACCTTCCTCAGTGATGGGAGAATTATCCCCACTTTCTTACATCTACACTCAAGTATGTTTTGTTGTGCTCTGTATCAGAACTGTGGGTATGCTGAAGTGGCCCTCTAGCTGTGGCATCCAGGGATTTCCATCCCATTTTTACAGAGACCCAGCAATCCAGCAGTCCCCAGAGCTGATGTTCTCTTAAAGCCAAGAGACACAAAGTGTTGGCCTTCCAAGGTGCTTATGAAGGCCTTGCAAAACATAGTTAATATTGTGGATATAACGTGTTTCTTATACATTTCTAAAATTGAAAATAGTTTGAAGTTTGTTTTTCATAGATGCTAGAATTCTTTGGGGAAAAAATGAGATACAAATTGAATGTAGCTCTACACTTCTGTCTTATAAATGGTGAGGTTGTTTGTACTGTATAATTATTTCATAATGCCATCGAGACCATGTGCATTCTATATTGGTAAGCTATACGATGTGAATTAAGACTATAAATCTCTTTAAAGGATTTGCTTATGTCATACTAGAGTTTACCCAGCATGAGGCAATTAGTTTATTGTTCCCATAGTGATACTTGTGACCTCAATCTAATTGTCTGTGTACTTAACTAATGGAGTTTTGTGGAATTTTTGTCTATCTAAGGTATCTATTACTATGAAACAAACAATCCCCAAGCCAAATGTCTTCACATAATAATCAATTTGTTTATTTATAATTCATCAATTTTGGCTTGTCTCTAGAAGAAGCAGGTGTGGGTATTTTCTGCTAGTTTAACCTAAGGTCACTTGTGGGGCTGGAAAGCAGTGTGACCTGGTGAGTGTCAGGAGCAAGAGTGAGTCTGAGACATGTCCGAACGCTGAAAATCTCATTCTGAGACCAGTAAGAGTAGGACTGAGTCCTCCCTGCTCTGGGTCTGTGTGTCCCAGTACAGGTAGCATTATGACTCCCACCTCTGCTGCCCTTGAGGTGTTCATGTAGCCTGAGAGCACCCGGCTTTCCTTTTCATACAAATGAAGCATTCCTAGCACCTCATCTCCAGCCAATAATGAAACTCCTGCCCAAAACCCTTACCTACTCCCGAACGATTATATATCCCTTCTTACCCCCATTAAAAAGAAGTGTTTCACTATAAGCCAGGTCTGTAGAAGGCTGTTTCCCCTGTACTCACACTAACTGCAATCTTGTCTAACCCACCCACCTGGTTAAGCTTCATTCCTTTCAGTATAGTCTAGTGCACAATGGTATATCCAAAGGGGAAAAGCAGACCCCTACTGATAATCACTCCTTGACTACAGTCATTGATGGCTTAGATGGTGCTACCATCAGGGAGCTGGTCTAAAACATCTCAGGAGAGTCAGCTCATCTCCACTTCCTGTTTTCTCCCGTCTGCTGAACCTTGAGCTATGGTAGTGGTAGTGTTTTAAGCAGGTGAGAAAAATGCTGTGTGGCCACTTGAGGTCTTGGCTCTGAATTCTGACATTGTTGTTCTCACAGGTTAACGTGGTTAAAGCAGATGCAAAGCAATCCAGATTTCATGAGTTGGTGAGGAGGACTCTATCTCTTGATGAGAGAGCAGAGTCATGCTATAAATATGCATAAGTGTAGAACTGGACAGAATTTGAGGCTACTTACTATAATCTACCCCAAAATTGAACTGTTCTATGTGTACTAAAAAGAATCAACATCTGATAGCCTATAAGAAAATGGACAATGAATTTTTATTAATATTTTTTCTGACAAATCATAATTTGTTCTGCCAAACTCATGAATTAAAGTCACACTTTCCTCGTGCTCATGTAACAGCCTGAAGTTAGACACTATGATGCTTACAAAAAAATAAACAGGAAAGCTACTCAAGCTCAAGAGGAGAATAGAAAGTAATATAGAAAAATTATAAGGGGCATAAGCATGTTAGACATGTGTATAAATTGACATGCACATTCAAAGAAGTTGAAATCCACTGTGGACAAAATGATCAGAACTATGTACCTACATGAGTCAACTGCAGCTGGACAGTATGATAGACTTCCCACTGTCATTATTCCACAAACCTGACTTCTACAAAGTAAGGCTGATCCTACTTTACACTCCTCCACATACCTGAAGGCTTTAAGTCTCATACTTCTTCATCTTTTTTTATAACTAATTTGTCTGAAATTTTCAGCCATTCCTACACCTGAAGTCTGTATACTTCATCAACTTGGCCACCTTCCCCTAGGTTTTTCTTTCTGAGTCTTTTTTGAATGGGACCCAATATTGCTATTTTTTTTCCTAATCGATACAGAAAATGAAGAGTTAGCATCTTCCCTGCTGAGACTTGATTAGTGCAGCAGGGATTCCTGTTTGCTTTTGAACAACTGCCATGCACTCTTCCTGGAGAGAGCTTCCTACCAGGTTATCCCCAGTGGGCGATCTCAGAGAAGCTGCTGTTAACTCAAGCCCATTTCTATACTAGGCCAGCTGACTTTATTCTACTCATTACAACATCATATTATACTTTATGCCACACTATAAGTATATGTATATATCACATGTGTATTTGCTCTATATTTTAAATAAATATGTCCCTGTCAATAATATCCCTAATAAATTCCAATATTTTTCATGTCCCTTTTTACCTCAATTAGTTTGGACTATTTTGGTTTGGTTCTTTGAGACAGGGTTTCTCTGTGTAGCCCTGACTGCCCTCGATCTTTCTTTATAGACCAGGCTGGCCTTGAACTCACAGATCTATCCATCAGCTTCTGCCTCCTACTTACTGGGATGAAAGGCCTGCACCACCATGCCTGACTGCAATCTTTTCTTTTCCAGTATCATCTGAGGTGTCTTCTGCCTTGACTATCCATCATGTGACCTGACAGCAGCTCATAGCTCCCTATTCAGCAGTGATTCAATATTCTCTCCATTCTTTCTTCATTGGGAAGACTACACAATGTGGGGATTCTGTGTTTTGGGCTCCTCACTCATCCTTTATAGCAGTTGTTCTCAACTTTTCTAATGCTGTGAGCCTTTAATATAGTTCCTCATATTGTGAAGTTCCCAATATAAAATTGTTTTCATTGTTACCTGTAATAAATACCTGATATTCACAATATTTGATACACAATGCACAAAGGAGTTATAACACATAGGTTAAGAACTGCTGCTCTATAGAATTCCCCGATGGTAAATTATATCAACCAACATTGCTTCAACTGCTACACTGAAATCAAATGTCAATATTCAATAGATCCAACCTTTTCTCTGAATTTTTTAGGCATCTTAAGAAAGGAAATGAGTCAGCTTTTAAGTTTTCACTCTTTGTTTTGATCCCATTCCAACAGTAACTCAGTTAACTTTCAGCAAGATAGAGATAAATACTGTCTAATACAGACTCTCCTCTGCTGCTCTCATGGAGAAATAAATAAGCTCAGAGGTTGTGAGGGAATTTCTGTAAGGACTCATGGAGGCTACAAACACACTCTCTGTAATCCAGAGTAGTGCCTTGTCTAGGCAGAAAAGCTCTGCTCCTGGCAGAATCTTTCCTCTCATCCTATTAAGAATGGCAACCTGGACAAGCCCCATCTGGTCGGAGCCAGTACCAGGTCACCTTGGGCGCAGAGTAGTTGGACACCCCCAAGGTCTCCTAGAGGACTCTCCACGAGATCTTAGGGCCACCAGTGAGTGGAACACAACTTCTGTTCCAATCCAATCCCACAGGACCTGAGACAGCATCAGGGAAGCAGAAAACCCGGCCTGACCAGGGTCACAAGTCCCTTCCAGTCAGCACCATCACCAGGTCACCTGGGTGTAGAGGCGGACACCCCCAAGGTCCCTAGAGGACAGTTTCTGAGGCAGACCCCTTTTCGAGCTCCAAACATTTGGGCACCTTCCCTGCCAGAGGAGAGGTGTCCGCCCTGCTCGGGAGGACTTTGCCGGAGCACCTGGGGGAGCCAACTTGGTTCTCGGATCCCTCCGAGACTAGTCTGCCCAGGTGAGAGTGTGGACTACAGAAGCTAACAGCTTCTGTGACAGGCCGAAGTGACATAGCTTCTGGGACAGGCCCTGTTTCAGGCCTTCATCTTCTGCCAGGAGGCAGATCCAAATGCCAGATATCTGTGCACCTTCCCTGTAAGAGGAGAGCTTGCCTGCAGAGAGTGCTCTGACCACTGAAACTCAGAGGAGAGAGAACTAGTCTCACAGGTCTGCTGATAGAGGCTAACAGAATCATGAGAGGAACAATCTCTAACCAGAGACAACTATAACAACTAACTCCAGAGATTATCAGATGGCAAAAGGCAAATGTAAGAATCTTACTAACAGAAACCAAGACCACTCATCATCATCAGAACGCAGCACTCCCACCTCGCCCAGTCCTGGGCACCCCAAAACACCCAAAAAGCTAGACCTGGATTTAAAAGCATATCTCGTGATGATGACAGAGGACATCAAGGAGTACTTTAATAACTCACTTAAAGAGATACAGGAGAACACCACTAAAGACTTAAAAGTCCTTAAACAAAAACAGGAAAACACAACCAAACAGGTAGAAATCTTAAAGAAAAACAGGAAAACACAACCAAACCGGTGATGGAAATGAACAAAACAATACTAGAACTAAAAAGGGAAGTAGACACAATAAAGAAAACCCAAAATAAAGCAACGCTGGAGATAGAAATCCTAGGAAAGAAATCTTGAAACATAGATATGAGCATCAGCAACAGAACACAAGAGATGGAAGAGAGAATCTCAGGTGCAGATGATTTCATAGAGAACATCAGCATAACAAACAAAGACAATGCAAAATGCAAACAGATCTTAATTCAGAACATTCGGAAAATCCAGGACACAATGCGAAGACCAAAACTACGGATAATAGAAGTAAATGAGAATGAAGATTTTCACCTTAAAAAGCCAGCAAATATCTTCAACAAAATTATAGAAGAAAACTTTCCAAACCTAAAGAAAGACATGCCCATGAACATACAAGAAGCCTACACAACTCCAAATAGACTGGACCAGAAAAGAAATTCCTCCCGACACATAATAATCAGAACAACAAATGCACTAAATAAAGATAGAATATTAAAAGCAGTAAGGGAAAAGGGTCAAGTAACATATAAAGGCAGGCCTATCAGAATTACACCAGACTTTTCACCATAGACTATGAAAGCCAGAAGATCCTGGACAGATGTTATACAGACACTAAGAGAACACAAATGCCAGCCCAGCCAAACTTTCAATTACTGTAGATAAAGAAACCAAAGTATTCCGCAACAAAACTAAATTCACACATTATCTTTCCACGAATCCAGCCCTTCAAAGGATAATAACAGAAAAAACAAAAAACGGAAAAAAAAAAACAATACAAGGATGGAAACCTATCCTAGAAAAAAAAAGAAAGTAATCCTTCAACAAACCTAAAAGAAGACAGCCACAAGAACAGAATGCCAACTCTAACAACAAAAATAATAGGAAGCAACAATTACTTTTCCTTCATATCTCTTAATATCAATGGACTCAATTCCCCAATAAAAAGACATAGACTAATAGACTGGCTACACAAACAGGACCCAAAATTTTGCTGTTTACAGGAAATCCATTTCAGGGAAAAAGACAGACACTACCCCAGAGTGAAAGGCTGGAAAACAATTTTCCAAGCAAATGGTCTGAAGAAACAAGCTAGAGTAACCATTCTAATATCTAATAAAATCGACTTCCAACCCAAAGTTTTCAAAAAAAGATAAGGAGGGACACTTCATACTCAACAAAGGTAATATCTTCCAAGAGGAACTCTCAATTCTGAATATCTATGCTCCAAATGCAAGGGCAGCCACATTCATTAAAGAAACTTTAGTAAAGCTCAAAGCATACATTGCACCTCACACAATAATAGTGGAAGACTTCAACACACCACTTTCATCAATGGACAGATCATGGAAACAGAAACTAAACAGGGACACAGTGAAACTAACAGGAGTTATGAAACAAATGGATCTAACAGATATCTACAGAACATTTTATCCTAAAACAAAAGGATATACCTTCTTTTCAGCACCTCATGGTACCTTCTCCAAAATTGACCATATAATTATTGGTCACAAAACAGGACTCAACAGACACAAAAATATTGAAATTGTCCCAAGCATCCTATCAGCTCACCATGGACTAAGGCTGATCTTCAATAACAACATAAATAATAGGAAGCCAACATTCACATGAAAACTGAACAACACTCTTCTCAATGATACCTTGGTCAAGGAAGGAATGAAGAAAGAAATTAAGGACTTTTTAGAGTTTAATGAAAATGAAGCCACAACATACCCAAACTGATGGGACGCAATGAAAGCATTTCTAAGAGGAAAACTCATAGCTCTGAGTGCCTCCAAAAAGTAACTAGAGAGAGCACACACTAGAAGCTTGACAACACACCTAAAAGCTCTAGAACAAAAGGAAGCAAATTCACCCAAGAGGAGTAGAAGGTAGGAAATAATCAAACTCAGGGGCGACATCAACCAAGTGGAAACAAGAAGAATTATTCAAAGAATCAACCAAAGGAGGAGCTGGTTCTTTGAGAAAATCAACAAGATAAATACAGCCTTAGCCAGACTCACTAGAGGGAACAGGGACAGCATCCTAATAGACAAAATCAGAAATGAAAAGAGAGACATAACAACAGATCCTGAAGAAATCCAAAACATCATCAGATCCTTCTACAAAAGGTTATACTCAACAAAACTGGAGAACCTGGATGAAATGAACAAATTTCTAGACAGATACCAGGTACCAAAGTTAAATCAGGATCAGATTAATGATCTAAACAGTCCTATATCCCCTAAAAAATAGAAGCAGTTATTAATAGTCTCCCAACCAAAAAAAGCCCAGGACCAGATGGGTTTAGTGCATAGTTCTATGAGACCTTCAAAGAAGATCTAATTCCAGTTCTGCACAAACTATTCCACAAAATAGAAGCAGAAGGTTCTCTACCCAACTCATTCTATGAAGCCACAATTACTCTGATACCTAAACCACAAAAAGACCCAACAAAGATAGAGAACTTCAGACCAATTTCCCTTATGAATATCGATACAAAAATAGTCAATAAAATTCTCGATAACCGAATCCAAGAACATATCAAAACAATCATCCATCCTGATCAAGTAGGTTTCATTTCATGGATGCAGGGATGGTTTAATATACGGAAACCCATCAACATAATCCAGTATATAAACAAACTCAAAGACAAAAACCACATGATCATTTCATTAGATGCTGAGATGCATTTGACAAAAATCCAACACCCATTCATGATAAAGGTCTTGGAATGATCAGGAAGTAGAGGCCCATACCTAAACATGATAAAAGCAATCTACAGAAAACCAGTAGCCAACATCAAAGTAAATGGTGAGAAGCTGGAAGCAATCCCACTAAAATCAGGGACTAGACAAGGCTGCCCACTTTCTCCATACCTATTCAACATAGTATTTGAAGTCCTTGCCAGAGCAATTCGACAACAAAAGAAGATCAAGGGGATACAAATTGGACAGGAAGAAGTCAAAATATCACTTTTTGCAGGTGATATGATAGTATATATAAGTGACCCTAAAAATTCCACCAGAGAACTCCTAAACCTGATAAACAGCTTCAGTGACATAGTTGGATATAAAATTAACTCGAACAAGTCAATGGCCTTTCTCTACATAAAGGATAAATAGGCATAGAAAGAAATTAGGGAAACAACACCCTTCAGAATAGTCACAAATAATATAAAATACCTTGGCGTGACTCTAACTAAGGAAGTGAAAGATCTGTATGATAAGAACTTCAAGTCTCTGAAGAAAGAAATTAAAGTTCTCAGAAGATGGAAAGATCTCATATGCTCATGGATTGGCAGGAAAAATATAATAAAAATGGCTATCTTGCCAAAAGCAATCTACAGATTTAATGCAATCCCCATTAAAATTCCAACTCAATTCTTCAACAAATTAGGAAGGGCTATCTGCAAATTCATCTGGAATAACAAAAAACCTAGGATAGCAAAAACTCTTCTCAAGGATAAAAGAGCCTATGATGGAATCACCATGCCTGACTGTACTACAGAGCAATTGTGATAAAAACTGCATGGTACTGGTATAGTGACAGACAACTACACCAATGGAATAGAATTGAAGACCCAGAAATGAACCCACACACCTATGGTCACTTGATCTTTGACCAGGGAGCTAAAACCATCCAGTGGAAAAAAGACAGCATTTTCAACAAATGGTGCTGGCACAACTGGCGGTTATTATATAGAAGAATGTGAATTGATCCATTCCTATCTTCTTGTACTAAGGTCAAATCTAAGTAGATCAAGGAACTCCACATAAAACTAGAGACAGTGAATCTTATAGAGGAGAAAGTGGGGGAAAGCCTCGAATATATGGGCACAGGGGAACAATTCCTGAATAGAACAGCAATGGCATGTGCTGTAAGATCAAGAATCAACAAATGGGACCTCATACAATTGCAAACCTTCTGTAAGGCAAAAGATATTGTCAATAACACAAAAAGGCCACCAACAGATTGGAAAAGGAACTTTACCTATCCTAAATCAGATAGTGTCCTAATATCTAATATATATAAAGAATTCACGAAGGTGGACTCCAGAAAATCAAATAACCCCATTAAAAAATGGGGCTATGAGCTAAATAAAGAATTCTCACCTGAGGAATACCGAATGGCTAAGAAGCACCTGAAAAAATGTTCAACACCCTTAATCATCAGGGAAATGCAAATTAAAGCAACCTTGAGATTTCACCTCACACCAGTCAGAATAGCTAAGATCAAAAACTCAGGTGACAGCAGCTGCTGGTGAGGATTTTGAGATAGAGGAACCCTCCTCCACTGTTGGTCTGGATTGAAAGCTTGTACAACCACTCTAGATATCAGTCTGGCAGTTCCTCTGGAAATTGGACATAGTACTACTAGAGGATCCCGCAATACCTCCTAGGCATATAACCTGAAGTTGTTCCAACCGGTAAGAAGGACACATGCTCCACTATGTTCATAGCAGCCTTATTTATAATAGCCAGAAGCTGTAAAGAACCCAGGTGCCCCTCAACAGAGGAATGGATACAGAAAATGTGGCATATTTACACAATGGAGTACTACTCAGCTATTAAAAAAAATGAATTTATGAAATTCCTAGGCAAATGGATGGACCTGGAGGGCATCAAGCTGAGTGAGGTAACCCAATCACAAAGGAACTCGCACAATATGTACTCACTGATAAGTGGATATTAGCCCAGAAACTTAGGATACCCAAGATATAAGATACAATTTGCTAAATGCATGAAATTCAAGAAGAACGAAGACCAAAGTGTGGACACTTTGCCCCTTCTCAGAAATGGGAACAAAACACCCATGGAAGTAGTTACAGAGACAAAATTTGGAGCTGTGACGAAAGGATGGACCATCAAGTGATTGCCATATGCAGGGATCCATCCCATAATCAGCTTCCAAACGCTGACACCATTGCATACACTAGCAAGATTTTGCTGAAAGGACCCAGATATAGCTGTCTCTTGTGAGACTATGCCGGGGCCTAGCAAACACAGAAGTGGATGATCACAGTCAGCTATTGGATGGATCACAGGGCCCCCAATGGAGGAGCTAGAGAAATTACCCAAGGAGCTAAAGGGAACTGCAACCCTATAGGTGGAACAACAATATGAACTAACCAGTACCCCGGAGCTCTTGTCTCTAGCTGCATATGTATCAAAAGATGGCCTAGTCGGCCATCACTGCAAAGAGAGGCCCATTGGACTTGCAAACTTTATATGCCCCAGTACAGGGGAACCCCAGGGCCAAAAAGGGGGAGTGGGTGGGTAGGGGATTGGGGGGTGGGTATGGGGGACTTTGGGATAGCATTGAAAATGTAAACGAGGAAAATACCTAATAAAAAAATAAATTAAAAAAAATGGGGCTCAGAGCTAAAGAAAGAATTCTCACCTGAGGAATACCGAATGGCTAAGAAGCACCTGAAAAAATGTTCAACATCCTTAATCATCAGGGAAATTCTAATTAAAGCAACCCTGAGATTTCACCTTACACCAGTCAGAATGGCTAAGATAAAAAACTCAGGTGACAGCAGATGCTGGTGAGGATTTTGAGATAGAGGAACCCTCCTCCACTGTTGGTCTGGATTGAAAGCTTGGACAACCACTCTAGAAATCAGTCTGGCAGTTCCTCTGGAAGTTGGACATAATACTACTGGAGGATCCCGCAATACCTCCTGGGCATATAACCTGAAGTTGTTCCAACCGGTAAGAAGGACACATGCTCCACTATGTTCATAGCAGCCTTATTTATAATAGCCAGAAGCTGTAAAGAACCCAGGTACCCCTCAACAGAGGAATGGATACAGAAAATGTGGCATATTTACACAATGGAGTACTACTCAGCTATTAAAAAAATGAATTTATGAAATTCCTAGCCAAATGGATGGACCTGGAAGGCCTCATCCTGAGTGAGGTAACCCAATCACAAAAGAACTCACACAATATGTACTCACTGATAAGTGGATATTAGCCCAGAAACATAGAATACCCAAGATGCATGATATGATCTGCAAAACACATGAAACTCAAGAAGAACGAAGACCAAAATGTGGACACTTTGCCCCTTCTTAGAATTGGAAACAAAACACCCATGGAAGGAGTTACAGAGGTTGGAGCTGAGACCAAAGGATGGACTATCTAGAGACTGCCATACCCAGGGATCCATCCCATAATCAGCCTCCAAATGCTGACACTATTGCATACACTAGCAAGTTTTGCTGAAAGGACCCAGATATAGCTCTCTCTTGTGGGGCTGTTTTGGGGCCTAGCAAACACAGAAGTGGATGCTCACAGTCAGCTCTTGGATGGATCACAGGGCCCCCAATGGAGGAGCTAGAGAAAGTACCCAAGGAGCTAAAGGCGTCTGCAACCCTATAGGTGAAACAACAATATGAACTAACCAGTACCCTCCAGAGCTCCTGTTTCTAGCTGAATAGGTATCAGAAGATGGCCTACTAGGCCATCATTGGAAAGAGAGGCCCATTGGTCTTGCAAACTTTAATATGCCTCAGTACAGGGGAACACCAGGGCCAAGAAATGGAAGTGGGTTGGTAGCGGAGTAGGGGGGAAGGTATGGGGGAATTTTGGGATAGCATTGAAAATGTAAATGAAGAAAATACCTAATAAAAATTTTTAAAAAATGAAATAGTATCAGAATAGGTCAAAACAAAAGAGTAAGAAATAGATCAGATGCAAAGACACATAAGAGCTGGGCGAGGTGGAGCATGCCTTTAATCCCAGCACTTGGGAGGCAGAGGCAGGAGGATTTCTGAAAAAAAAAAAAAAAAAAAAAAAAGAATGTCAACCTGTCTTTGACATTAAGGACATTAAGTTATAACATCAAAATGGCATATATATATATATATATATATATATATATATATATATATATGTAATGTTCTCCATACACACACATATTTATATAAATATATATATATTTATATATATATCTTCTGCTCATATAGGAAAGATAGGTTTAATTAGTCCTTTTTATTCAAGTTGTTGAAGTATATGTGTACCTTGTAAAATAAGCCATTTTTCCCAAGATAAGTGTGGCCCCACTGAATTTGGAGGGATAGAGTTATTTCTAGAAAACAGTTGAGTATTTAACATTTAAAATCAACTAGACATACATACAGTTACAAATCTTGTCTAAAAATCATGCCATATTACATTTATTTAGATAAAACATAAAAGAAACTAATGGGTTAAAAAAAAACAGAGCAATCAATTGTTATTTTAAGAAATGTAAAGAAATGCCAGTCGTTTAATATCTCAAGTAGATTTTTCTGTGTATATATATTCTATGTTTGGTTTAGGATTGCTGTTCTCTAATAAAAGAGAATCACATCTTCTATGACAAATGTTGTATACCTTTCATTTACTTCACTAACGTGAACATGAATGCTGTCACATTTTGTTGTTCATATTCTGCAGTGAAGTCCAAGGAAACCACCTAATAAATCATCACTTTAAAGAGAAAGAAGAAATATCAAAACACAGGCATTTAGCATCTTTGTCTCCTTCCGTTGTAGTATAACTTGCATAACATCAGATACCCTTAAGGTTCTGAAAATTCTAGTTTACTAACATCAAATTTAAAGTATTTGTACACATAATTTCACATTATTCTAAGTTTATCTCTCCTTATTGATGATTTTCTTTTTCAGTACTAAAAATTCTCTACTCATTACTTTGACTTCACTATAGAACTCAGCATGGTTTAGTGGAGGAAATACTTGAAATTTATGATGGTACAGCTGTTGGTCACTTCATGAGCTATGAATATAGTAAGTACAACTATATGTTATCGCTATAGTTTTGGAAGGTGCTTTTGTAGAGATTAAAGTGAAGAGTTAGGCCCACCATACTTCTCTTCAAACATGACAAATGACCCAGTTGGAATGGCTACTGCTTTCCACATGGATATGAAGAAAGTGTCTTGTTTAGAGATGTTCATAGTATCTCAAGTTTTCTTTTATGTATGGGTCAAAAAAAAAATCTAAAGATGTATTTCAGAAGCATGCTTCTAAAATGCTAGAGTAGTGAGATCTTTCAAGTGTTATACCCCATATACTATGCAATGGCCTTAAGGTCACCAGCAATCCATATCAACAATAAGACTGGACAAAGCACATATTATGAGGAGGAAATGGTTTTGTCCCCTACTGTGATTCCTAAATATGTGGCTGTCTTCTAAACATGCTGGAATTAGTTCTATTTTCATCAGCAGATCATTTATGTAAACTTTACACTACTACTACTTATTTATTTTCACAATTAGTTCAGTAATATGCTTGGTTAAATGAATTAATTTGTATATAGCACTCAAAGCAGCAGCCAACATCTAATTACCTATTATTATTTTCATTGAAAATCAGGCAACAAGTAAAACTATATTGGTAAACATCAGCCTTTACTGTCTTTATAAAAGCCATGTTCAAGTTCAAGATCCTAATTGTGACTAATATTTTAATAATTTTAAGGTGACATTCAATATTTAAGGCTAACAGTTTTGGAATTTAGCTCTATGTGCCTATAAATAATAAAATGTATAAGAATAGATTAAAATATAAAGCAAAAGATGTCTTATTAGTGGAATTAAAAACTGGTAACCCTAACAGATGAGTTTTATTATACTTTAGTAAGTAATAGATTAAACAGGGTAGTGAATAAGGCTAGCAGATTGAATAATACAATTATCAAATATATGTGATGAATATTCAGAAGCTAATAAGCCTACATTTTCAAACTCATATTCTCTTCAGTGAAACAAAATATGTATGAAAATTGATAAACCTTGTCATAAAGCAATTCTCAAACTGTATTAAGTATTCTTGTTTTTGAGCAAGAAATAAACAGGAATCATCTAAAATTTAGAGAACTTGAAATACTGCTAAGAAATTCAGATGCTTAGGACTCATCTTCTGCTGGACAATGAAATCAGCAATGCAAACAGTTACATTTCAGGGTGAAGACCTAAGGGAAAGCAACTGAACCTAGTAAGGGGAAAAATAAGAATGCCCAGGGTAGGGCAGAAAGCAGAATGAACCATGCTTGCAATTGTGACATCAGATTTCCATTATGGATACTGTCTAATAATGCAAATGTAAATGGGAGAGCCTTAGAAGTTACCATAAGTAGGTAACTCAGCAGCCCCAGGTGAGAGTTCCTCAGTCCACACAGGCTTGGGATAAAAGAGCTACGTGCAGTCCACACTATAGCTCTGCTTCACAGAATAAATTTGCATTGCCTCTCCTCAAACCCTAGAGCCCAGGCTCCTTCAGCACAGTACAATACCTATGGAGACCAAACCTACACTCCAGAAGTGCCATTTCTGAGCTCATATTCACCACATTCCACATCTCTCTCCTCACAGCTCCCATTGTTGAAGGGGACTCAGAGTAGTATGTACCCCTAGTACTGTATTCATATACTGGCCTGGATTTATACAGTACACATCTTCCTTGTGGTACTTAAAAGCAAAAAAAAAAAAAAAAAAAAAAGGTCCTGACCCATTACAACACATACCATACCCATACCTAAATCCATGACCGCAAATGACAAAGCTACCCAGAAAGTGTATTATAGTGCTCAATTAGAGCCAATGCCACCACAAACTGATACTTTCAAGGAAGAAGCCACAAGCTATGACAACCAGCTTAAAAAGTGATAGAGAAAACTTGTCCAACATGTGTGCAAATAGCAATCTAGTAGCTGAGTACTGACATAAAAAAACAAGGCACCATGACACTTCCAAAAGAACCCAATAGCTTCTAGCTGCAGATTGCAAAGGAAAGAATATATACTAATTAAGAGAAACATCAAAAATTTCTTGAAAAAATCTCAGTGAGGTTCAAGGATTTAGTACTCCAATTTAAAAAAACATACAATTCATGATATGAACAAGAAATCTAACAGACAGTGATAATGAAAAAGAAACAAACAAAATTCTTAGAAATGAAAAGATCGATAGGTGAAATAAAGGTAGAGTTGTGAGCCAGTTGTGGTACATGATTGTGATTCCTGCACTCAGGATGCTGAGGTAAGACCACATGTTCCAGACCAATGGGGTCTTTGCAGGAAGCAATATGTCATTCAGGGTACATAGCAAACAATGTCTCAGAAACAGAGAACAGAAGCTGTGAGCATCAATAGACTTTAAAAAGGCCAAAGAATGGCAGAAGTCTAATGCTAGTTTGTTGTTTTGTTTTGTTTTATTAACTAGCAGTTGGGAAGAAACAAATAAAATAGAGGGATGAATGAGAGAATAGACAGTCTCTTAGGCTTATAAAGCACCCACCATAGGTAGATTATTTCATGAATCATGGAGAATTCATGAGGGCAAGAGATTAAAAGCTAAAAATATGCATTCAATGAAATAGTATTCAGGATGGTTCCTGTCCTGTTAAAGACGAGAACCTATAGGTATAGTGACTGCTATAAGGTGCTGTTGTAGCACCTTACTATCATATGGTTTCATAGATCTAAAACAGCAAGTGAAAAAGCTATCCACAGATCCAAGGGAAACCTCATTAGATTTAAAGCAGCTTTCCACAGAGACTTAATAAGGAAAAGCTATACCACACTCCACAAGGGTATTACTCAGGAAGAAAAAATACAGGATGATGAAAGTCATCAGCAGGACTACTGTAGACGAGCAGTACTGTAGTAGTAGTCTAGTACCACAGAGGCTGTTAAAAGGAATCCTATATCCAAAAGTCAGAAAATATCACCACAATGAAACATGCATTCACAAATCTCAACAGAAAAGAAGATATACAAAGAGAAGCAAAAAGCCATTAAAACATCAGCATATTAAAACACCAAACCAATAAAAATAAACAAGATAACAAGAAAAGATCAAAGTGTATTCTAACCAAACAGAAATTCATCAATAATTATATGAGTAAGACTAACTTCTCTGTAATTACCTTGAATCTATGTGGTCTAAAGTCTCCAATTAAGAAATTCAAATTGGCAGGTCTGACCTTCCTGAGCTGAGGCTAATCCATAGTCCACTGTGCACAGGTTCCCCCAGGAGAGACCTGTTCTCTCCAGGAGACCAAAAACTCAAGTGATAGTAGATGCAGGTGAGGATGTGTAGAAAGAGGAACACTCTTCCATAGCTGGTGAGATTGAAAGCTGTTACAACCACTCTGTAAATAAGTTTGGCCTTTCCTTAGAAAATTGGGCATAGTTCTACCTGAGGACCCAGCAATACCACTCCTCTGCATACACTGAGACAATGCTCCAACATGTAAGAAGGACACATGCTCCACTATGTTCATAGCAGCCTTATGTATAATAGCCAGATGCTGGAAAGAGCCTAGATGCCCCTCAACAGAGAAATGGATACAGAAAATGTGGTACATTTATATAATGGAGTACTATTCAGCTATTAAAAAGAATGAATTTATGAAATTCTTAGGCAAATGGATGGATCTGGAAGATATCATCCTGAGTGAGATAATCCACCACAAAACACACATGATATGCACTCACTGATAAGTGGATATTAGCCCAGAAGCTCGGAATACCCAAGATACAATTCACAAACCACATGAAACTTAAGAAATAAGGCCAAAATGTGGATACTTTGATCCTTCTTAGACAGAGGAACAAAACACCCATGGAAGGAGTTACAGAGACAAAGTTCAGAGCAAAAGCTGAAAAAATCCAGAGACTGTCCCACCTGGGGATCCATCCAATATACAATCACTAAACCCAGACACTATTGTGGATTCCAACAAGTGCTTGCTGACAGGAGCCTGATATAGCTGTCTCCTGAGAGGCTCTGCCAGTGCCTACAAATACAGAAGTGGATGCTCACATTCCATCCATAGCCCAATAAAGGAGCTAGAAAAAGGACCAAGAGAGTTGAGGTGGTTTGCAGCCACATAGGAGGAACAACAATATGAACTAAGCAGTATCCCCAGAGCTCCCTAGGACTAAACCACCAACCAAATTGTACACATGGTGGGACTCATGGCTCCAGCTGCACATGTATCAGAGGATGGCCTAGTTGGACATCAATGGCAGGAGATGCCCTTGGTCCTGTGAAGGCTCTTCCAGTATAGTGGAATACCAGGGCCAGAAAGCAGGAGTAGGTGGGCTGGTGAGCAGGGGGGAGGGGGGGTGGATAGGGGAAGGATATTTTTCGGAGGGGAAACCAGGAGAGGGGATAACATTTGAAATATAAACAATGAAAATATCCAAGAGAGGGAGAGAGAGAGAGAGAGAGAGAGAGAGAGAGAGAGAGAGAGAGAGAGAGAGAGAGAACAAAAGATCAGAATAAAGCACATTTAGATAAGGAGAGGACTAAAAAATTAAATTGAAGGTCATGGGACAGAGGTTAGAGGATTCTTCAAATCAGAATAAAGAATCTTCAGAAGCCTGGTGTGGTGGTACATGAATTTAATCCCAGCACTCGGAGGCAGAGGCAGGCGGAATTCTGAGTTCCAGGCCAGCCTGGTCTACAAAGTGAGTTCCAGGACAGCCAGGGCTATACAGAGAAACCCTGTCTTGAAAAACAAAACAAAACAAAACAAAACAAAACAAAACAAAACAAAACAAAACAAAACAAAACAAAACAAAACAAAACAAAACAAACAAAAGATTCCAGTCTGGAACCTACAACAACAGCAGAAAAGATGCCTCCAGATGAGAAAGCACAAAGGCCTGAAGAATTAACATGGCAGCCAACAGAGATGCAATGTTCAGAGTTAACAATCCAGATTCTGCTTAATAATGCTACCTTAGACCAATGTCTATGTTTTGTTGTATAGACATTGGAGAATTCCCATATATGTATATGTTAATATATCATACAGTTGATGCATGCCCAGGATTCCAATGGGCCTTTGCCTTGAATTCTGGAAAAGATGATTCTGAGATTGCACATTTATCAGAGATGGTGGTTATCTTTACAGATTGGAGGTGATGATGCTTTAACATGTGTATCCATTAACGTAGAATCTTCTTAGATATTGTGACATACAAAACATTAGATATATCTTACAACCCTACAAGTCAAGCAGTTATGAAGAGATTGAACAGAACTTTAAAGTAAATGCTCATAGAAAAGAGAGGGGGAATAAAGCTTATGGCCTAGGCATTTATTCATGAATAATTCTCAAAGTCATTGTCTTAGAAACAAAGAGGCTGGGTAGAAAAGCTCTTAGCTACACACACTGGTTTCTTTAAAATGGCCTTTCACAATGGTGCGTTTATAATAGGGTGGGATTCCAGTCGGAAGGTAGTTCTGAGGAAGAAATGATAAGTTGTGGTCTATCATGGTCAAGGTGGTGAAAAGTGGGTAAAAATTGGTGTGTTCATAGTGGACCTAATCGATGGACTTCTGGACCCCTGTGTATAACATGAAAAGATAGAAGAATCTATTTCTAAAGTCTCACTTTTCTTTGTATGCCCGCTCAGTATATAATCATTGTTCTATCCAGTGGGTTTTATTATGACATTTGGATATAAAGTACATAGATCAAATTTACCCCCGATAATCCCTCTTTTAATTTTATGATTTTGGTTTAACTTGATTGCATGCATTAAATAAATCATATGATTCTTGAAAAAAAAAAGTAATGTAGAACTTATGTCCCTCAAGCAAAAACACATTTGAAAAAAACATTTGTATAACATGTGTGCCTTCTTCCCAAGATGTAAAATGCTTACCTAAGATTATCTGGAGTTCTTTTCAACTTATGCATGTATAGAAACCAGTTTTTCTTTCTACTTACAAAGCATGGGCCAAATTTATCAAGATGCATTGAACACTATCTGACTACACAGATAAAATTAATCTCTTATGGCAAAATTTCTAGTTGCAAAAGTTAACCAAGGAAATGTTTAAGAAAAATTAAGTATTAATTTGAATCATAATTTTTCATCACCACCCTATGTTAGTGCTTTGAACCTGATAGAAATGACCTTTCTTATCATGTCACATTAGCTGAAGGATGAGCTTTAAATATACTATGTAGAAGATGATTGTAAATTCAGTGGTTTAGTCGCTTTTACATTTATATTTCTAATTCTCATTAATCTTATATGTTCCAGCTTCTCTAAACACAAAGCTTATATTTTCTTTTCACAAAGTTGTAATTACTCCATATAATATTTTTCTGCTTATAATAAAGACACTTCTACATTTATTACTTACTATGTTATGTGCAGTTTCTAAATTATAATAGATCATAATATTATCAAAGTTTTAACTTTGAAAACCATCTCAGTTTATAATTTTTTAAAAGCTGTAACACTGAATGGGATATGAGTCTACATACAGCAATATTCTACAATTTAAATTTTGTGAAAATTTTAGTCAATTTCAATAACTGATTATTCTTACTGAATTACAATATTCAATAACTGATTAGAATATTCTTCCTGAAATACAATTCCACAATCAATTTGGAAATTGTTGTTTACTGATGAATCCAAACGAACACTATCCTGCCAGTCAGTTTCTCCATCACATGATGGAATTTGAATTATTCTCTAGAGCCAAAGCACTTGTAGTTTGTTGGAAACTTCACTTCCATCTCAGAAGTTTTTTATAATAGCATGTATCACAATGTAGGCCTCAGTGAAAAGTGTTTTTAATAAATAATAAAGTATACTTTTTAAAGTATGATGAGTATCTCAGGGAGACAAATAGACTGAATGAAATTTTAACTAAAGTAATAAAGTCTATATTGGTGAAAATGAAAAGATAACATGAAAATGAACTTTTATGCTAATTATTTTATTAGAAGATCTTCCTGTTATCCCCAGAGAATAAGTAAAGTCATATTAAAATGTCTTTATTTTGAATCATGGTTCAATTTAGAGAGGTGATAGTGATTTTCCACAAATATGTTTTACAGCTTAAGATGAAATGATCTAATAATACAGTTTTAAATACAAACATTTACTATATTAAAGCTATGCAAAGACTTTACTGCTGTTAAAGTCATTTAATATCAGTCAGTGATTATCTAGGACACATGCTTGACTTTTAAATCAAAATTATTATGCATTTTATTTTGGAACTATCCTGACTCTTCTGTTACTTGGTGTACATTGACCAACACAGCTGTGAAGCAGCTGACTTCTCTACATCATTGTATTCTGCTCTCCAAGTGCAATCCTTCCACCATGAACTTGGTTTTCCATATAAGTTTCAAAAAGCTATATTTGCACCAGTGCAAATATCTCATCTTCTGGGAAATGAGGCTCTTAGTGTTGCCTTCACCGTGACTCAAGAATGAATAGTGTGCCCTTTGACGGGGAGTCAACTACTCATACAGGTGACCATCATAAAGTCATTGGTCTAACCACATACTCTGTAGCATGCCTTCCCATTGGGTTCATAGTGACTGATGTCAGAGGAGCAAGAAGGCAAGTTTCACAGTGGGAAAGGCAAAGGAGCAGAAAATGGTAGTAAGTCAGAGAACTGTTGCTGAAACATGAGAAGTGAACCTCAGTCAGTATCCAGAAACAAAGGCCTAAGGCATTGGTTGTCAAACATCCTAATTAAAGGGTTGACTGCGACCCTTTAACATAGTTCTTTGTGTTGTGTGACTCAACTATAAAATTATTTTTCTTGTTACTTCATAACTGTTATGAATCATAATGTAAATGCCTGTGTTTTCTGATGTGAAATGGTTCTTGAATCCCCAATGGAATCACAACTGACCAGTGGAGACTCATTGCCCCAAAGAGTCGCAGTCAACCTAAAACAGACCCACAATATAGGAATCAGACTGCCCCACCCTGAAATAGCTGCCAGCCATGCATTACCAGTTAAATCTACAAGTCTGTAGTCTTATAGTTCTTAAAGCCCAAAATGACAAGTTAATCACACTAAAACTGAATACAGTCCACAATGAATCTACATTCGTTTGGAGGGAAGAATGTGTGTCCTTGCCAGGGCCACCTTCTAAAGGTCCCTTCTCAAAAAACTACTATAGTCTTCCTGAACCACATGACAATCTTCCCTGGTTCATATTCATTCATCCCATCTTTTCTGCTTCTCTCCTGTAAGAACCTTTGTGGTTCCACTAGAACCACAAAGACCTATCTAGGTGTCCTAGTAGAATTGGTATGTCTAAAGTTTATTAATATAGTGAACCTGTAAGATCCTACATGGTAAGGCTTTTTAGGATACAGTTTTCTTTTGGGTGAGAGGACATGATTCAATCAACCATAGCAACAAAATGAATTAAGATATAATGTATGACAAGAGGTTACAGGGCATTCTATGTATTAAATTCTTCCCACTGCACATTCATGTGTTGAAGTTCTAACTTCCAGTGTGGGAGACTGGATTTGAGGGAGGATAAGATTTTTAGGAGATAATTGAGGTTAAATGAACCATAAACAAGGGACTTATCTAATCTGATGTCTGTCCATTTGAGAACAGAAAGAGAGCAAATTCTCTCCACATGAGTACTAAGAAAGGTAAAGGTGAGATTTCAAGAAGTCACTGAACAGCCAAGAAGAGAGTCTACCAGGAATTGAAACAGCAAGTATACTGAACTAGGACTTCCAACCATTCAACAAACAAAGCCATCATTGTTATTTAAACCATTCATTCTATGGCACTTTGTAATGCCAATCTAAGCAGATTACAATAGGAAGTGATGATGAGATGGTCCCTAAGAGACTTCCAGGTGTTAAGGCATGGGCAGATTTCAAGAAAGAATTTCACAGGCAGTAAATATAGATGTGTAATTTATCAGTATAAAAGTGAAAGTAATTGGTGATGGGGAAAACCTTAACCTAATATATATAACCTAATATGTCGACTGAAAGGAACATATAGTTGAAGATTGTTAGAGTCTGGGGATTTGGGAATAATCCACCATGAAAACCAAGTTTGAGTCAACAAAAGTTTCCCTATTCAAAAAAATCATTTATCAGGGAGATGTCTGGGTTTGGGATCTAAACCATGCCAGCGAGGGGCAGAACACAGCAACCTTTAGAAGCAAAAACCCACACATTAGATGGGGTGGGGCAAGGGGAGGCAACCAATTGGATACATGCATATGTTGTATGTTTCCAACCATTTTCACACCTGACACAGTAAGTGAGGGTTATTATTCCTCAGGATGGATTTCCTGTTAACTTAGCCTGGATTGAGACTAGCCAATCAGAGGCTCTTTAGCAGCTGATGGGTTTCAGTCCCAACTGGGTACTAATCAACAAAGCATAAAGGGTGAGATATTATGGTCTAAGTTCATATGCGGCACCTGGGGACAGAATTTCTGGGAATTGAGATGTTTCTTATATAATTATATATACAGACATAAAACATAGATTTTTATATGTAACTTATTTCTCTAAGAATATTCAGTGAGTGGTTGAACTAATTGTCAGTTTCAGTCATGGTATGAAGTGTAGGTGGAAGATGGTAACACAAGCTAATAGAAAAACATACAGTATGCTTTATATACTTTCCTGCAAAACAGACAAAGAAAATAGTCACAAATATATTTGTCATTATATTTGATTTTTAGCATAATTCTTCTGATAGCAGAATAGAAAAATCAATTTTGATAGATCACCAAGCAGACCTACCTTTGAAATGCAAATAGTTTTAGTATAAAGAGGATTGATCTCTTTCAATATATCCTGAGGCAAGAAAACTGTTGCTATGAGAATCCATCTGGTAGCAGCTGATACCCTTGAAAGAAAAGGAATTGCAAAAGTGGTGCTGAAATTGTCTACCTGGAGCAAAGGAGTCTCTTTATGAAGGGGCTGCTGGCTCCTCTGGCCTGTTGCATGACAAGCACTTCTACATCATGAAATAAAAAATAGTAACCTTTGTTGAAATGTTTTTTTTTCCTCCAGCTGTTCTCAAAAGCATTATTTTTTGCTTTTGGACTATTTTCTGTTCTACCCTCTCCCTGTTACCAAGCCAGAGGGTGGCCTAACCTGTAACACAGGAGCTTGGAAGACATTTGATAGAACATGGTTGATATGAAACCAGGAAGCCAGCCTTACTTTCAGAACCACCCACGTTCTCAGTAAACACAGATGGCACATGATAGTTTACCAATATAATATAAATTATGATAATTTAGATTATAGTTGACAAGATGAGGCTGAGAATCCATGGAGAGATAGATAACAAAAGAATAAACACATTGAAGATGGATTTTAATGATTTCAACTAGTTAAAGGAGCTATTTTAGTAAATAGTGTTAATTCTGTTGTGTGACATCCCCCTGCCTCCACCCAGAGAGACTACACTTGCATCTATTCACCTCAGATATGGAGACCAAAGAACAGACACCACCAAATATGGTAAGCCAATGAGTTTTTTTTTTTTTTAAGATTTATTTATTTATTATATGTAAGTACACTGTAGCTGTCTTCAGACACCCCAGAAGAGGGTGCCAGATCTCGTTGCGGATGGTTGTGAGCCACCATGTGGTTGCTGGGATTTGAACTCTGGACCTTCGGAAGAGCAGTCGGGTGCTCTTACCCACTGAGCCATCTCACCAGCCCGCCAATGAGTTTTTTGAGGGTTTACATACAGAAATATGGGCGAGGGTTTACTTACAAGAGCAGAAATGACTCAAAGACAGCTGCATCACCAAAGCCCACCTCAGTATGTGTGCCAGTTCACAAAGTCTGGGAGCCTAGAACACAATGCACAGCCTACAGGCAGCTCATCAGGCTGCAGAGTATCCTTACCAAATGACTGTAGTCTAAACCTCCTTCAGACAGTTCTGCTCCTCTCCGCTTCATCTAGGCAGCTTGGCCTCAGAATCTGTGCAGCTTGCCTTCTCTAGAAGTCCTCTTTACAGGCAGTTTTTTATTCCTTGTTTTTATTGGTTAGCTTTTAAGGTGTGGAGGGGTCTAATAAATCTGGTCTGTTTTAGGAACTTCCTGAAGTTATACCGAGTTGTTTACTTTTCTGCTTAAGGCTTTTCTCAGGCAGGATGGAATGTTTCCATCCCAGAGAAAACTGACACAACAGCTGTGAAATTAAAATCTGTCAGGAACACACGCGGTTGAAACAGAATGTGTTTGTTTTCCCTTTAAATGAGGAAAAGTTCACAGTATGGAGAACTAGCATGTCAACAAGAGGATGTCAGCAAGAACCTAGGCCAGGGTTTGAACTTGTTGAGTCATTTAGAAGACTGAGGGAATCAAGGACATGCATTTCAGTTAGGGGTGTGTGTGCTGGGGAACAGGCAATTCCATCATGGGGTATCTGACTTCTTTAATTTTTAAATAAGAAATAACAATTGTATGATATATTTAAGAGATGTGATGTAATGTTAAAATGGCTGTAGTTTTGAACGATTAATTAAATCAACTAATTTATTTTTCAAAATCAATCATCTCACAGACTCTTTTGAAGTAAATCTTTTAAAAACCGATTGTTTTAGCAATTTTGAAGCAAATGGTATATTATTTTATTATCATGAAATGCATTTGATCCCTGATACAAATCTCTCCTTTCTGCCTATGACATACTTCTTCAAACCACCACACACAGAAATCCTTTCCTGCCTCAACTGCTTTTGAAAGGTGAAGTTTCATCACAGCAAATGTTGCCCTAACCAGTACAGAAATCATTTTCATATCTATCTATCATCCAGTTGTTTATAGCCAAAGTGATGAGATGCTACAGTAGACCTGTAACATTTTTACAGAAGATTTAACTTCATACTAGAGTTAACACTTTGAACTAAAACTAATCATATACTAGAATTAAAATTAATTTACATATAACCTTTCATTATTAGAATATTTTTAATTTAACCTCTGGCAGTGAGCTTTATACGTTTTTCTATTTTTATTTATCATCCTTTTCTTTCAATGCATGGAACTACCTATTCTTATAAAGTCAGTTTCATAATGATGAGCAAACTCAGTTTCTGTCTCATGCCTGCCTGCCTGCCTGCTTACCTACCTACCTACCTACCTACCTACCTACCTACCTGTGTGTCTGTTTATTATTTGAGACAGAGTCTCTCTATGTAGCCCTGTCTGGCCTGGAATTGACCTTCCCAGTTTACAGCAAATCTCCTGCTGCTTTTATCAAAGTTCTGGGTTAAAGGGACATCTCATTACATCTGTGCTTGATTTGGGATATAGTCCTGGTTTGGTTTTGTCAATTTGACACAATCTACAGTTATCTGGGGAGAGGAATTTCAATTGAGGAAAATCCCCCAGAAGACTGGCCTATAGGCAAGTCTGTAGGACATTCTCTCACTTAATGATTGACATAGGGAGGTTCAGCCCATTGTTCCCAGCCTTGACCAATACTCCTGAGGAGTATATGAAATCAGGCAGAGCAAGCATGAGGTGCAAGTCAGGAAGCAGCATTCCTTTGTAGTCTCTGCTGCAGCTCTTGCTTCCTGGTTTTGACTTAAGTTTCTGCCCCGACTTCCTCTGATGATGGACTGTGTTCTGGAAGTGGAAGTGAGATAAACCCTTTTCTCCCCATGTCGCTTTTGTTCATGGTGTTTTATCACAGTAGTAAAACTCCTGAGACAGAACTCGTTATCTCTCTAGCATTTCTGGAGGACAACTTTGCCAAGTATATTCTCTTTGTTTTTCTTTTAGAATTATTTACTTTATTTATATGAGTACACTGTTGCTGTCTTCAGACACAGCATAAGAGGGCATCAGCTCTTGTTACAGACGGTTATGAGCCACCATGTAGTTGCTGGGGATTGAACTCAGAACCTCTGGACGAGCAGTCAATGCTCTTAACCACTGATCATTTTTCTAAGTATCCTTTTTTTCTTCTTGTGACTTCAACTAGCAGGCTGGAAGTTGGAGTAGTTCCTTCAGGGATAGAACAATGGCTACTTTACTTAATCCTCTGCTGTTTTACAATGAGATCCTAAACTCCAGAGATTCAGTTTCTGGCCTCACAGGATCTCAGACAGGCTCCACTGCATAGTAACTTAAACTTAAGACAGGTAAAGATTTGATTTTTAGGGTTAATAAAAGCAACCCTAAAAGTCTTGGAGGACCAAGTCTTACCCCCGCTGACGCTCTTCTGCCTTGGCTATCTTCAAGAGAGAACCAGAAAGAAGAACCGCCTATGTAGGCATCTGGCACTCCAAGGTGATCCCTACACACTAAAAAATAGCAACAAGGCCATAACAGAGCAAGAATGTTGCCTAGACAAGATTACTTCTGGATCTGTTGTAAGACAGAGATTGGCAAGCCTGGCCCATTAGAGGTGATAGGCAAGCATCCTATGGCCTTATATTAGCAGCACTAAAGTCAAGTTCAGTTCAGAGGCAATTAGAGAAAAAGGATAGGAGAGTTTTCAAGTCCACTGCCCATGATCAATGTCAGCAGGCAGACAGACTTGTCTGCAATGTGCATTGTGCATGACTACTTCTGCACTTTGCCTGGTTGGTTTTATTTGCCGGCTCACATCCAAATGGGTTTGAAGCCAATCTGTTTAGCAAATGATATTTCTAAAACTGAAGATAGGGCCAGAGTCAGGGATCTGGCAACCAGTTAAGTATCTGTTCTCTCAGAATGACCCTTCTAGGTCTCCTGCCCGAGTGAAAATATATACCATCTTACCCCCACCCATAAGTTTCCACAAAGAGTTATTTGTCTATAGATAGTACATTATTATAGTTAAAAACACCCTATAGATAGCTGGACATTTTTATAATGATTTTATGTCTCAGTGAAAATACTTTGGCTGTGCTAAGTATCCTAGCTTTATCTCTGTTACTATAATAAAGCAGTCTGATAAATAAAACAACGTGAGGAGGAAAAGGTTGATTTCATTTAATAAGGAGAAGGACGTGCTGTGGAGCACACCCATCTAACACAGAGAAAAGGCTCTGGAAGTAAAGTGTGAGCAGACAAGTTTCTGAGAAGGTGATGAAGGAAAGTAACTGTTTTGAATTAACTCCTGTTCATCCTGTTGGTCAGAGGAGGATTCTCTCTCCTGCATTAAGTGGATTGCCCAGTATCATATACCCATATACCTCTCACTGGACAGATATACGTGTGTGTGTGTGTGTGTGTGTGTGTGTGTGTGTGTGTGTGTGTGTGCAATGAATTATATATAATGTATTCACAATCCATAAGAAGAAGGTAGCCCATACTACATAGGTGTAAAATAAGTTAATAAGTTACACTTGACAACAGACGGAGCTAGTGTTGTGGGATATAGATTTACTAGTATCAAGTAGGAGTAGTTTCTCCCTGAATCTTTGTGAGGGTTATTGCTTAATCATTCCATAAGCTGGCAAGGAACGCCAGGAATCCTGTCCTCTAGGCCTATCATGGCCACTGCTCTCCTGAACTCCCAGCAGCTGTGTGATTATAACAAATATAGAAGTTCCATCCTTGAGGATGTGAGAAGAGATGAGGCCAAGTTTCTTGCAAGGAATTTATGAGCAGTTAGTGGTTGCTAGGAGTGGGGCTTACAAGGTCCTACCTCTCCTGAGGGATTTTAGAGGCAGTTAACCATTGCTCTCTGTGTGTGTGTGTGTGTGTGTGTGTGAGAGAGAGAGAGAGAGAGAGAGAGAGAGAGAGAGAGAGAGAGAGAGAGACAGAGAGACAGAGAGAGAGACAGAGAGAGAGACAGAGAGAGAGAGACAGAGAGACGACAGAGAGAGACAGAGACAGAGAGAGACTTTGGATCAGTGGTATGGCTGTCTGTAAGTTGCCCACACTCCAGTAAGAAATTCCAATCAAACTCATTGTGTTGGTAAGCTAGACGTGAGTGGAATAATCTCTGGTCTTTCATCAATGCTCTCTTTAGAGTAAATAAACAGCTTATGTATATCTCTCCAGGAAAAATCACAAAACACAGCTGAATCCTCATACACGGTAGTTTGGAGGGAGGGTCTGTGCCTGATCTGTTTGACAAAGAGGGTGAGTGTGTCAAGGGAACCTTATCTTAAGAAATAGAGATGTGTGCCTTCCAATAGTGCTTTCCAATAACAACAAAAGAGCACAAAATATCAAATCTGAGTTTAATGGCATGTACCATATTATCCTCATAGAACTTAGCTCTAAATAGGGAACACCAGAATAAGAATAAAACAAGAATCAATTTTAAAAAGAGAAGCATTCATTTTTGCCAAGAGAATGCGATGTGTAGTATTTTGGGATAACTTGGTGACCTTGACTCTGTCTGAACCTGGATAAAATTATGAAGTGGCCTTGCTTTGTCTCTTCTTGTCATGTCTCAGAATAGCCTTGTCTGAGGTTGCCATTATATCTGGTAGGAGAACAAAATAGCCTGCCTATCTATGAGTGCTGGACACACTTCCAAATGTAGAGGGTGGTGTTAAGTTACCAGATTTCTTTTGCTTTAGCATTTAAAATGGAAAGTTAGTTGGAGGAAGGAAAGTTGGAGGAAAGTTTATTAGGGGAAGCACCCTGGAAAAAAGATGGCAACGATCAGTCTTCACAGGGAATTAAGTAGATGTACACGGAACAAATGAAGACATGTGTATTGCAGACCATCCCAGTCCGGGGAAATGGCAGACGTAAAGAAAACCGTCGTGAAATACATGTTAGAACTCTTTAGAGGATAGCAACTCAGAAAGTGAACGTATGTTATAAAGAGGAGTGACTATATTGTCTTACTGGACAGGGCTGGGGAGGCCAACAGAGATGTCTTCCCACTGGAGACATTGAGCATCTGGTGGCTGCTGAGTGCACAAGGCTGGATGCCACCGCACCTCAATGTGGTGCGGAATGCCTGGAGGATTCTTGGGAGCCCCTGGGCTTCAACACATATCGCAAGTAGTATTCTGGTGGCAGCAAAGGCTGGCATCTGCTGCAGCAGTGACAGGAAAGGACACCCATCAACAGGGTCAAAGGCAAGCAGGCACACTCTTCACTTTTCCTCTGATCTCTCTTTACCTGAGCTGCTGTTTGAAGGTGCTGCGCTACTCTGGGGTTCGTTAGTCCTACCTGCACATCCCTCACAGACTTGCCCAGTATCTTGTCTTTCAGTTAATTCTAGGTCTAATCAAGTTGGCAAGATTTACCATCCCCACAACCAAAAGAAATGGTTGGTTGGTTTGTTTAAACAGCCAGGAGTGTGGCTTCTGTGTTTCTTCATTTAAAGGGGTTGGGAATGAAGGAGAGCTGGCACCTCAGATTGCAGAGAGTAAAATTTAGGCAAGGCTCCATGATCATGTTGTCACAGCTTTCCAAGATGATTGTACTCACTTCCCCCCCACTTTCCTCCGAGTGTCAGTTCAATTCTGCACAGTTTAAGTGCAAAATCCAATACTAATTGGTAGTTTCACATGGCCCTATATATTATACAATAAAATTGCTTGTCAAGAAAGATTTTTACCACTACCTGGAAGATAGATGGGATTGTTAGCTAGCAAATGTGCTGTCCATGGCAGAAGATCAATTATCCTGTGTATAATTTTCTTAGCCACCTTGAAACTAGACTGGAGTGGTTTTTACAGACTCACTAATATACAACCCATTTCAGCTGGGGCTCAAATTTAGTTGTTCTAGATAGTTTTAAGTCAACTTGACACAAGCTAGAGTTATCTGAAATGAAGAGGGGGTGAAACTTGATTGAGAAAATGCCTCCATAAGATCTTACTGTAAGGCATTTTTTCTTAATTATTAATTGATGGCAGAGAGCCCAGACCCCTGGGCTAGTGGTCCAGGGTTGTATAAGAAAGTAGGCTGAGCAAGCCAGGAGGATCAAGCCAGTAAGCAGCACCCTCCATGGATCTGCACCCGCCCTGGTCTCCAGGTCCCTGATTGTTGGAGTTTCTGCCTTGACTTTCCTCAGTGATGAACTGTGAAGTGGAATTGTAAGCTGAAATAAACCTTTTTTGTTCACAAGTTGCTTTTGGTTTTGGTGTTTCATCATAGTAATGGTTACCTTTAGTAGAACAGAGATGAAAGATTCATATAGCATGGCTTCATCACTCCATGTGCCTTTCCAATCCAGCCCATGCCTTAAACCCTGGAAATAATTAGTGTGAAGATACCATTGTTACCATAGGGAATTTAGACTGTGAACTTAATAAAATGCTAACAACGACTAAATTGCTCAAACATCAGGAAAGAAAGTGTTCACAGTAGTGAACTCTAGGTCCCAACATTTGTTGGTTGTGGCCAACTTATTTAGCAAGTGTGCTTTAGTTTCCTGCTTTATACATGGGGTATTAGTACCAACTTTAAAAGGTTTTTAAAGAAATTAAAGTATGAATTCAGTTTATAGACTCATTGGCACAAAGTACCATATGAGGGCACTGTAATAATGATTACAATTATGTGCAAGTAGTCATTAATGTTATGTGCCTATAGTTAATGGGTTAACTATACACTACATATAAAGAGTCACAATCTTATTAAGGAATGATTTCTTTTACTTATGGTCAAGTTACATGTACAATGTTACTGTTACTATAAGGACAATCACATAATGAATTGGTCTTTGACAGTTTATGAAATTGTACTTTGAGACACTTTCATATGTGTGATGTATCCAGACCTTCTGTGAAAGAATATCTGAACACATTTTGTGAGTGAGATTTTTTGGCCCAGGCCTGAAAAAATTCTCTAAGAAATATGCTCGTTAAGGCATATTTACCATCCCAACAGCCAGTACACATATTTTTTAAAAATAACTCAGGAGTGTGGCTTTTTCATTTCTCTGTCCCAAGGGGTTTTAAATGAAGGAGAACTGGAATCTCAGATCACCATATTTAGTGCCAATGAAATAAGTGTGATAACAGGCTGATGAAGCAAAGCTTGACATGAAGAAAACACCTGCCTGGTGTTAATAAGATGCATGAGTTTCAGACAACAGAAAGCCAAAGGAAATTACCACTATGTCTATCTTGATGAAGTATCAACAGAGATGTCATTTCTTTCATTATATTCAAAAGTTTATTTGAATTCTTATGATATTCACATGAGAAAAATTATATGGATTTGGACTCAGGTCAGATATTATATTTCTAAGTATTGCCAAGTCTTTATTAATAGTACATGATCTTTTTAGAGTTCAGTAAAAGATAAAGAGAGGCAAAGAGAAAGTTTTGGTTTTTTTATATATTTATTTAGGGGAGGAGAGTGATCAACAGACAAATTCTAATACTAGTCAGCCTTATGTGTATCTGACATGTATTTAGACATATTCAAATACCCTTTTTTGCTCCGAAGGTCCCAGGAGCCCAGGAAAATGTTTCAATTTTCTAACAGCTGTTATTTTTAGGTACAAAACACAAATTTAAAAATCAAATGTGTTATGAAAGAACTTTAAAAGCTCAGCTTCATTTTCTGTAAAATATGAACATTCAACTCCCAACAAATAGAGAGCATCATTTTAATATATTCGTGTATTTCTTACAAAATGTGGGCAAAATTTGTCAAGTCTGGTATTCTAAGCACTGCATTTTCTAGGGACAGCAGCCTGATCAGTGCTTCCATATCCTTGCTTGTGTGAAGTTTTAAAGTATAAAAGACAAACTCTCAGCTTTGAAGCCGTCTTCCCCAGCTCACTAGCCTTTTTTCCACCAGAGGGAGTGACTTTTTCCTCAATAATAAATGATTTCTAGTTCTAGTACTGAAAATAAAAATAAACCATGATAATAACAATAACAACTGACTATCTTGTTAGACTGTCTTCTATTTCTAGCAGACATGTACGCTCATATTTTTAAAAAGAAAACATTGTCTTTTTTTCTTCAACAATAAATGGTGGGTATTACTCACATACAATCAACATCTGGTTGACTCTGTTGAATTAATGCAAAGAATATATGGCTAATTGAAATCTGTGGTGCCGCAAATTATAATGTGATTACCTATCCATATCCAATTATTAATTAGAACTCTGAACTAATAAACTGAATTGACATATTCTTATTCCTTCCACCCTTAAAAGATTGAAATTTAAATGACTGAAACTTCTTTATGAATAATGCTACATAGTATGTGTGTGTGTGTTTCATTGGTATGTTGTTCACATTTTGCCTCCAAAAGGGTGTTCCTACTCCAACAGGCCCCCTGCTTACCTGGGGCCTCAAGACCCTAGAGGATTAAGCCATCTTCTCCCACTAAGGCCTGACCAGGAAGACCTCTGCTATATTTTTGCCAGGGGCCTCAGACCCACCTATGTATGTCCCTGGTTGGTGGCTCAGACTTTGGGGTCTGGGTTAGTTGAGACTACTGGCCTTCCTATGAGTCACTCTCCCCTTTAACTTCTTCAATCCTTCCCCTAATTTAACCATAGGGGTCCCCAACTTCAGTTCAATGGTTGGGTGTAAGTATCTTCATCTATCTCAGTCAGCTGCTGGTAGAGCCTCTCAGAGGACAGTCATGCTAGACTCCCATCTGTAAGCATATCATAGCATCAGTAGTAGTGTTGAGCCTTGGTTTCCTCCCATGAGATAGATCCCACTTTGGGCCAGTCATTGGACTGCCTTTCCTTCAGTCTCTTCTCCATTTTTGTCCCTGTAGCTCTTTTAGATGGTGTGGTTTCCCTTCCCCCACCCTATAACCTGCTTGCTCAAGGGTGGAGTTTCCTGCTGAGAGAGGTTGGAGACCATACTGTCAAAAGGGCAAGCCCTTCACTGCCTCCCACCCAAATAAAAAAGCCAATTGGCCTTGTACTAAGGAGCCAGTCTTACCCCTCCTCCCTGTTTCCCCACCTATCATCCAAAATTGCGGAGGAATATCAACTCAATGTTATTCTTAATAAAGCGTATTTCAAATTTGTTCAGTCAAACTTAGCCAGGGTTCCAACGCCCTACTTAAAATGCAACCAAGAAGTTACCTATTCAGCACTAATTAGCATTATAAAGTCAGAGCCTACAGCTCAGCGCTATTCTGTTAGTGGTTTACTAAGATAATAAGGACAGTCTTAGCCAGATACAGTTTACCATTAGAAAAAATAGAGAATCCCACGGAAACAGGTTTTTTCTTTAGCCCTAAGAACTCAGGCAGAACTATTGAGCATAGATAATTTTTCTGCCTCAGGCCAGCCTTTTCTTTTTTTTTTTTTCTTTTTTTGTTAACAAATGGGAGGAGATGTGGTTTCCCTTCTTCCACCCTAGAACCTGCTTGCTCAAGGGTGGAGTTTCCTGCTCATTTGTTCTGCCACGCCCACTGCTGGACCCTGTCGCTTTGCTGCTTGGAGGCACACACGTGTTCGTCCTGCTACTGGACCCCGAGTTACTTGGCGGGAAATTGGGTTCCCTCCCCCTTCCTTTATAACTGAATGTTGGAATTAGTAAAGGGGTGCCTTAAACATAAAATCGTCTTGGCCTCATTCTTTCTCCCGCCCCGTCTAGCTTCCTCTCTTTTCAGCTCGAACTGCCATCCTCAGTTAAACCGTTCGCATTGCAGACTGCGGGCGGGCTGCAACAAGATGGGAACAGTTCTGTGTCAGAAATTTTGACTGTGGGTTAGTATCCCTTTGCCTCCACTTGAGGCCCTGTCTATCTACTGGACGTAGACTCTTCGAGTTCCCTCTTTCCAGTGTTGGGCATTTTCACTAAGGTCAAACCCATTGACCTGTTATAGTCACTCACCTCCTGGGTCTCTGGTACTTTCTAGAGGGATCCTATTCATTCTCTTGGCCCTCTGGGCTTCTCTCCTGTCCCCCCTTTCCTCCCCTACTCTTCTCTCCCACTCAGGTCCCTCCCTCCCTCCACCTCTTGTGATTATTTCCTTCTAAGTAGAATTAAAACATCCTACACCTACTTACTTAACATGAGTTGTGGGGAATCAAACTCAGGTCTTCATACTTCCGTGCAAGTGCTTTATTATTGAGTTCTTTCCCCCATGCCCTTAATCTTTGTTGAATGTACCGTGTTACACTGAGAGAGCTGTGAGCCTTCTGGTAACAGCCCCTCAGAGTCAGTTGCCTTATGTCTTCACCATTCCTTGCTGTTTCTGACCTTTCAATCTGTCTTCAACACACCCACCTTGAATGTTCTGACCCCTCCTTATTTGTACATCCTACTATTTTCACCTCAACATAAAGTATCTCCCTCGCATCTAGTCCTGAAATCATGATTGTTCTTAATGGAAACAGCATTTTCATGGATGGACTACTCTTAAGTGATTCATTTGCATTCATCTCCTTTTCTTTTTAATGGTGCACAAGATAGTACCGTATACTTCTGTGACTCTCATACCAATCTGGCAGTATGTACTCATGCAGCAACATGCATATTTAACCTATTCATAAACTAGAGCTGAAGTATAACAGTTATATTTCTATCAATATATCTTGTATAATTCTGTATCCTATATAATAAGCTATTATAACTGTATTTAGCACAGGATTTTTTTCAGTGTTGATAAATTAATTAAAACAATATTGTTTTCTAATTGTCATAAAGCCCAGACTTATGACTTCACGGGTCAAATCAACTATACATACCAGGATTGTCTAAACAAAGCCCGAATTTGACCCATAGATTAGGACTGAGAAGAAGATCAGGGAATGTCAGATAATCATTGCTTTCCTCAAAAATTACACTACCACATCCCATTCTGCTGGACATAATTGTGTAGCAAATCAGGGATGTCTCTTGAGGAGCTGCCTTGATGCAGAAATAACACCTTCAATGTTTCTGAAAATTAATCAATGTTTTTATTTTATAATAATAATTCTAAGAACACTACTTCACCTAAATTTGTAATACAAAATGGCAGAAGCATTATAAACACACCAAGCATATTTTTCACACAAGCATTTTCAAGCAAACATTGAAAAGATGTATTTGGGGTTCATTTCTAAATGATATCATGGTAATTTGGATTTTTCTGAAATAGAAATGTTTGGTATAAACAAATGATTTTTGTTTTGTCTTTTAAGGTGAATTTGGAGAAGTCTGCAGTGGGCGTTTGAAGACACCAGGGAAAAGGGAGATCCCAGTTGCCATTAAAACATTGAAAGGTGGCCACATGGACCGACAAAGAAGAGATTTTCTAAGAGAAGCTAGCATCATGGGTCAGTTTGACCACCCAAACATCATTCGCCTAGAAGGTGTTGTCACTAAAAGTAAGTTCCTGGTTTTCCTCACTATTTCTCCTACAGTGCTCTTAGATTTTATTAAGTCATAATAAAAATACCAAGTTGTTGAGACAGCGACTTCATTCAGGATGCTGGCTTCTGACCTCTCTTCTCAGTGTCTGTCTCTAGGCCATGGCATTATCAGAGTTTACATAGGTTACCACAAAGCTCGGAAAAGGAATCACCCCTTAACTTTGCTCATTTGGCTTAGCATAATGACTCAAGAGGAGCGGGTTATATTTTTCTAAATGTCAATATTAATAGAAGACTGACTATCAATATTTGATTCATTAAAGTAAATTACTGCTCCTTAGAAATACATTTAATAGACAAGTATAAAATGCTTTATCATAGAGTAAAACCTTTCCAGAAAAAATTCTATATGGAAGTCAGCTCTATTAATAGCATTATGAATAAATTATTATAGTTGGTCCAAAGTAAAATATAAGATAACTGCTGAGATAACAATTCTGCTGTTACAGAAATAGTGGAATCAAAGTCATTGTTTTGAAAGAAAATTACTTTAAAATCTAAAATTACTCATACTTTAAGTAACTGGCTGCATATTGTACATATTTGAACAATGAAAAAAGGCAAAAAATATAACAATATGTATCCATTTTTATTTACTAATAAACTAAACATAAAACCCAACAGAGAATATAATTGAATTTTTCATAAAAATTATTTAAATATTTAAAGTGACATTTTATTTCACTTATATGAGTGGGATCTAGAGTGATGGTTCAGTGGTTAAGAGCACATCCTACCTTCTCTTGCAGAGAACCTAGGCTGAGTTTCCAGAGCCCACTACTAGGACAGAATCATATGTAATTTCAGTTCCAGCAATTTTGATGATTTCTTTATGCTACCACAAGCTCATGTACATATGTGATGTATATAAATTCATGTAAACACAAACACACACGTAAAAGTAAAATATGTAAATAAATATTTTTCAAACCATTTAAGGGACATTAAAATTTCATGTTATAGTTAAAAATAAGAAAATGTAATAACTTAAAAAAATATGTGCTGAACTCTGCATCTAAAATCTCTATATTCTTCACCCACGGCATTGGTAAAATGTTTCTCAAGAGACCAGATTAATGGCAGCCTCAATAGTTCAGAAAGCATGGAAGAGAGTTCAAAATAATAATCATTATAGTGGACTTGTTATTGTAGTGATTTAAGTTTTTCAATATTCACCCATATGCACTTCTCAACCACAATTACATTGAATTCAGCCATGTGACCAACTTTGCCCACTGGGACATTAGCAAGGTCAGGACACATGGCATTTATATACTTGCAAATTGTTACCTGTAGTCTATAATTCTTCTTCCTGAAACCCAACTTACATGTGGAATGAAAATAATCCATGCAGCATTGCAAAAAGAAGCCTAGCAAGGTAGGAGGGCATTGCACATAGTCTGAGTTTAATCTCAAGGTACCAACAGGAACTGAGTGCTACCATTGTCCTCTGTCCTTAACACCCATGTTGTGACTTGCATATGGATATAGTCACATCTCTCTTACATTAATCTCACACACATGTTAAATGTCTTACACACACACACAAGCACAAACAAACACATACACAATGAATTGGATGGATGCATGGATGGATGGATGGATGGATGGACAGATGAACAGATAGATGATAGATTTTTTTTAAAAACAGAGAATCAAGGTACTTTACTCAACATGCTAGATGGCACTAAATTTCAGTCTTGTGAGTGAACCATCTCAGACATTACATCCCTACCCAATTCGCACCCTAGCCAGGTACCTGCAGCTTTGGCCATGTGGCAGGGCAAAGAAACTAAATCAACTCAATCTAGTCAACCCAAGAAATTATAAGAGAGGAGGTTTTTTTCAAATAAATTTTGGTTCTTTATTGATTCTTAAACTCTTTTCATATAATGTATTTTGAGTATATTTATATTCTTACTTTTCCCTTTAACTCCTCTGAAATCTACTCCAAGTTTGTGTCCTTACTTTTCTTAATATTCCATAAGGTCAAATTCATGTTCCCCACATACTCCTGCACTACATCCAGTGGAGTATTCTAAATGTATTAGGGGCCATAGCCATAAAGAAAAGTGACTCTCCCTCTCTTGGAAGTCTAATTGTCCATATCTCCTCAGATGGAGGTAGAGATTTGAGTTCCTCTACCATTCTGGAATGTTGACTGGCTCAATCTTGTGCAAGTTGTATATAGGCAAACCATAGTTGCTATGAGTGCGTACATTCGGCTGTTTATTAGAGCCAGAAGGCACTACTTCACTCTTGTCCTCCCTGATCTCTGACTCCTACAGTCTTTCCTCTCTCCCTTCTGTTGTGGTTCCTGTGCCTAGTGATCTAGATGTCACATACCACTGACACTTACGTTATCACTTTGAACCACCATCCACGACACAAAGATGCTTTTTAATGAGGAACAAGAACTATATCGATCTATGCATCGAGAACTACAACTGTAGCCATGTACACTAGTGGTACAAATGTTATAAGAGTAAGAAACTGCAGAGGTCTTAAGTTCTGCATCATAGGAGGAAATGCATGTCCGAAACTATAAATCTAACTAATGACACATGGTTGGGGAGGCTAGACATCCTAGGAATGAACTTACTATTATTTTATTAGATGCATAGTATCTAAATGCCTGCTAAATCTGTGTAAAATTGTTGTTTTAAGCCATTAAGTTTAAATTTGTTTCTTTAACGGCAATAAATAACCAAATCAATGAATCGTTATAGGAATTCTGCTCTTGCCAGTTAAGATCTGTACACATTGGATAAATTATTTAACATCTCTATACTGAACTTTCATGTCTGTAGAATAAAACTAAACTAACCCAGATATCATTAATTAGAGAATCTCAGTTCTCTTTTCTAAGACTTTGAATTATTCCAATACAAATTAAATCTATAAATGGATACTGAATTTAGCATCATCTTCCTCTCACTAGCTTAACCATTTCAAGTGATTCCTTCATTTTTACTTTTATATTTACATGAAAAATTTATTTTTGAGGATGGCTTATAATTTAAGTTTGATGCCAAAATTCTCTTGTGTGAGTTTACACATAGAATGTCTAAAAATAAGAGAACAGCAATAGACTTAGAGTTTGGAAAGTAAGAGATCTTTATTTTCTTCCATTAATAGATCAAATCTTATCAAATAAATACTATGACTTTATCCATATATTATCATATATTATATTATAAATAGCATATTTATATGTATATATAAATGACCTATAAGAAGGCTCTACAAAATGGGAAAATTAATTCTATATAAGTCAGTATCTCCATGATGACAATCAGCATTATAGTTTTAACTGCTAAGCGCAAACCACATAAGGGAGTGTTGAGGCGCTGCAGGGTACATTGTGGGGATGAGGGAAAAGCAATTCCGGCAACAATCAGTGATGATGCTTGTCCTGTTATCATCTTGAGTCAAGTGCTATGGGATTGTTAGAAGAAAAGCAATAAATAAATGAAAACCTCATTCCCATAAATACACAGTAATTGTTCCAGGATTGCCCTTAAGTAGCTAAGAGATAGCTAGCAATTAATGTTCCCTAAAGACGCCCCCAACTGCATAAAAGATACTGATGAAGATAATGATGCAGTACAAGGGCCTGATTGCGGATAGATTGTCCTGGGGTCTGGGAAACAAATATATTGAATCTCCATTAAAAGTGATATAAGATAATAAATAAAATCCTTCAGAGCATCCGTCTACAAGTTCTCGTTTAATGTGAGTATATTTCTGTCTTATGTATAGCCTTTTCTCTTAGATGCATGCATGGTGTACTTCTTTGAATCACTTCTGCTCCATCATATGTTCACATATAACTGCTTTTATTTTAAATTGGAAAGCTAAATGATTAAAGACTGCATCATGCAAAAAAACGATGTCTGATAAAAATTGAACCTCTTTGTATGATGAATCATATCACAATTTTACTAGCCTGTTAAGATATAACTGATGGAAAGAAAGATGAATCAGTTAAAACCATATAGGAGACACATACTCTTTCTCCAGGAAGGAAATAGAAGCCATCAGATGGAGGACAGACTTGTAATCCTTAGTAGCATAAGTAGTCACTGATATGTAGCTGATAGTTGTCAGTGACATTAGTTACATCGCCAAGAGGTAAAAGGCTAGCTTTCTATAAGAAGTTAAGAATTGCAGCTTAGTGATGAAGAAGTATGGCACAATAACTGTGAGACAGACAACAGGGTCTATCTTCCAGCTAAGTAAAAAGAGCATTTACAAGCACTAACTATATCGCCTAAGTAACAAACTCAGTAAAGAGGAACAGAAGTCATCCCCAGTAGCAAACAAATTCCCAAAGATAATTCCATGTCATTCTAAGACATTCTTTAAAGAACCCATGGCTCAATACTAAAGCTATAATAGAATCTTCTAGAGTTATTTGGAACCTTTGTATGTTCAAGAATGTTATAAATTACTCACAGGGAGTTTTTATGAACATACATAAAAGAATAAATTCTACTCAGTCAAAAAGCATTGTACTACATTCATAGAAAGAGGCTCCCTAGTTCTCAGCTTGGCTTATTCTTGTTAGATAAAGGTAATCCTCCAAACATCCACTGTTAGAGCAACTGCTTCACCAGCTAATTATGGACTGAATAGTCACCAAACCACTCTAGGGCTTAGGTTTCTATTTTCCTATGAATGAAAGAAAAGTCCAGATCAGAGTACAAAACATAGAGGTCAAATGTAACCCTAATAAATCCTATTCCCTTAACAAACCAAAAGACATGAGATGTTCAATAAGGAAAGCTTATCCCATGATGGTTGATCCCTCCAAGATCATTATAAATTTAGGTTCATGCTGATAATTAAAAAATATTAATGAGGTTCACAATGAAAGAGAAATGAAAATTTCAGCCAACTTTTTAATTTATAATACATACATCGGAAAAATATGGGGAAATTTATCTGTAAGCAACATTACAGTTTGGATAGTATATTAATTAGCTTTCTGTAACTGAAATGCAATATTTGATATTTTTAACTGATAAAATAGTAGGCCTACTCTTGCTAACAGTTTTTAAAGTTCTAGTGTGTAATTGATTAGCTATAATAATTAGGGTCTTTCTGATGGCACCGGGTGAAGAAAAGTGATGCTTAGTCAAGCCAAGAAGTATAGGGAAGATGGTGACTAGCTCTCAGAACCTCATTTGATGGTATCATCAACTGAGCTGGCACATGCAGGGATCCTTATTTCCTGGTGCGATGGGACAAGTTCCATCCAATGAAGAGTAACTAACTGACCCTTCTTTTGTACACTTTTGTTAATTAGCAATAAGATGGAGTTAAACACTGAAGGAAACAAAAAAAAATCAATCTAATTCTATAAACACATTTTAGATAGCAAGAGAGAATTGAAAGCAAAGAGCAAGCAAAATCATGAGAAGAATGATAGAGTGTTTTAGGCACAGATAGCAAACTGTTTTAAGTCTTGAATCAGAACTTAGCACATTAGTGTAATAGCAAGAAAGCTAGCAAAAGTAATAAGTGTCAATTAATTACATAATGAAAAAAAGGACAAAATAGCAAGGAAGCCAGTGCAGAAAGACAAAAAAAATGGTGAGAAAAATATATTAATCAATATATACTTTGAAAGGAATAGATTTAAGATCTATTTTTCAAGACGTAAATGAGACACTTTGGTTATTGCCTGATTGTATCATAGATGAGGAGGAAAGGTCATATTCAAATGGCTTCTAATCATATTATTCCTGTAAGAAAGAGGATGGAAAGGAGAGGAGGGAAAGAAAGGGAACAGATTTAGAGAAAATAGCACTTTCTTGTTTGAACATGATTGCATTTAACTGAAGGCTTCCAGGAAGTTCTTGAAGCCCAGCAAGGAGCTTGGCTCACAGATGCAAATGAAAAGGCATTTAGCAGACTGGTAATGGTTAGTAGCTGATGTAGGGAAGGTGTTATCCCCTGGAAGAGGACTGCATTAAAACACACATATGTATGAGATTCTCAGGAAACTTCCTTAATCAGTAAAAAACACAAACAGGAAAAGAAACCAAAAGAGAGAGAGAGAGAGAGAGAGAGAGAGAGAGAGAGAGAGAGAGAGAGAGAGAGAGAGAGAGAGAGAGAGAGAGAGAGAGAGAGAAGCTAAGACAGAAGAGAAGTAACAAGGAATAGAACGCATAGGTCTTGCTGTCAGAGCAAGAGAGAGATCCCTAGAATAAAATCAGCTAAGGAACCAACTACAATAAGAACCAAGAAACATCCTTTGGAAAAACAAAACAAAACAAAAACAACAACAACAACAATCTCAGAAAAATATACTCCCTTCAGCCAGAGGTAGAGAGCAAAATATTTGATGTATGCTAACGCTGCAAACTCGTAGCTTTGAAAATAGTCAAGGCTCCTGCTATCTTAAATTCAAAATGATTAACATCCATTAAAGCCTTCACTTATTCAAATAATGTGTATTATATGAGAAGCTACAGCACTTTTCCAAGTACTGGGGTTCAGGATTGAGTAGGGAAGGTCAAACTCTACTCATGTGTCAGAAGTTCCTAGAGTTGGACTAGAGAGATAGCTCAGAGGTGAAGGCCACAACTATTCTTCCAAAGGTCCTGAGTTCAATTCCCAACAACCACCTGGTGGCTTATAAGTATATATATATACTTATAAGTATATATATATATATATATATATATATATATATATATATATATATGAGATCTGATGTCCTCATTTGGAGTGCAGGCCTTCATGCAGGCAAGATACTGTATACATAATAAATAAATAAATCTATAAGAATTGCAAAAAATATTTTTAAAAAGGAAGTCTAGAGTTTCATTCTTAAATCAAGCATTTATTTTTAATGACTATGGCATTTCTAATTCATTCTTATTTCTCTTATACTTCTGTTTCTACATCCCAGAAAAGACTGGGTAAAATACTAGTGTGATCTCAGTCCAGGATTCAGGCACACACTTGTGGTAAGAAGGTGGTGGTCTCCAGAGCAGGACTCCATCTGGTGTTTCTTCCTTCCTTTGCTTTGATGGTGTAGAACACAAGTTCATCTGCCAAGATGGTTGGTAAAGGAATGGTGTTGGTGAGTGTTTGTGATAGATGTTGAGAAGATGTTGGAAGCAAACTGACCAGGAAAGGATTTTGGCATCACTGAAATCTAAGGAAACTAGACCATGAGGACACAGCCTGCTTCCCTGCTATGATGAAAGGAAAGAATAGGAATGTGAGGAAGGTGTGACCCAGAAGCAGAAGTGCGTAGGAGTGGTAGCAAAGGGAGAAGGCAGGTAAATGCTCTGGACTTTCTTCTCCCATTAGCCTTAAGTATTTACTTTGCTGTTGCTGGAAATGGTGATGAATTATTCCTAGGTGATTTCAGGAGACTCTGGGGATTTGTAAAACACTTACTGCTAAGTATTTGCCCTTGGGATTATAACATATACACACAGCTAAACAAAATGCATCTTATGTGACTGCAGCAACTAATTATAAGATGGCCACACTCTGCCACACTCTGTTCAAGCACAGCCAAGGCTCACTGGGAAATTGGAATAACGTATTGGGATGTTTTCCTGTTGTCAGATTAGGGTCTCTCTTTCTATAAAAAATAATAATAATACAAATATTGTTTCTGTATTTAAGGGAAATGTATTCTTGTCCCTTCAGTGTTGAAATATCTGGGTCTCCTCAATGTCACTCATTTCAATCACTTCTGTAGATCAACCTCCAGCATCTTCCCCTTCTTGGTTCTATGTCGCTAATCCTGCTAATGATGTGTGATAGGCTGTGAGAAGTAGTGAGAGCTTTAAGAAAGACATCTAATAAGTTGTTGGCTATGAAAGTAACACTGTAAACTGCAGGAGCTAAGAGAGAAAAGAGTCTACAAATAAAAATGTATTCATTCAAAATATCTCCTTTAAAAACAACAATATGAACTAACCAGTACCCCCAGAGCTCGTGTCTCTAGCTGCATATATAACAGAAGATGGCCTTGTCGGCCATCATTGGGAAGAGAGGCCCCTTGGTATATATGCCCCAGTACAGGGGAACTCCAGGGCCAGGAAGTGGGAGTGGATGGGTAGGGGAGAAGGGCAGAGGGAGGGTATAGTGAACAATTGGGGTAGCATTTGAAATGTATATAAAGAAAATATCTAATAAAAAATAAATTATAAAAAATAATAAAGCCGTCTAAAAAGTAAAGTCATATTCATTTTCAGAAAAAATAAATCTCATCCCTTTCATCCCTAAAATAAGTTTGGTCTGAGTAGAGGGCACAATGCATCTAAATTCAGGGAGAACTAAAAACAAAGTAGGTAAAGCCATATTATAGGCATGAATTTGCTGCCATGCATTCAGGAGAATAAGAATCAGCCAGCCAGCCTAAGGAGAGGGCACTTTGGTCATGGCTAAGAAGCCTTTCAGAAGCCTTTAGCAGCCTTATGTAGGGTGGGTTAAAGACTTGTAAAAGTCACCAAATGACTAAGGAGCCTCCCATGTGATTTTTGTATTTTTAGAAGCCCCTGTAGAATCAATGAGGGAAGTCTCACACAGTCTTCATTTATTGTGTAGGATTTTCCGAAGGACTTAATATTGCACCCAAGCTGAACCTAGTTCAATGCTGTTTGGTGCTGTCACGGCTGCTGCTTCTTTTGTTAGAGTATGTTGCTATGAAACTTTCTCAATTTGCATCTCAACATAATTTCAGACTTAGTGAAAATGTTACGAAAGCCATACTTTTCATATGACTTTCAGCCAGTTCCTCCTGATAACCATACAATTAATATCAAAGCCAAGAAACAACCCAAGTGTGGTGGCACATGCTCACAGTGCCAGCTCATAGAAAGCTGAATGAGGAGGCTCACACCTTTGAGGTTAGTCTGGGCATTATATTAGTATCTTCTAAGAAAGAAGGAGAGAGGTGAGGAAGGGAAGGAAGACAGATAGGTGGGGCAATTGGTACTGTATTCTCATTCTGCCTTGCCAGGGCTGTCTCTTATTTTTGCTCTATTATCAGTTCCAGGCTCCTGGGTAGAATTTATCTCACATCATTTTAGTCTCTTCTCATCTGTTCTTTGGGCTTCTTTGTCTTTGACCTCCATACTACCCATGAATACTGAGCAGCTTGTTTTCTGAGTGTCCTCCACATTAGTGTCTGTAGTCTCACAATGATATGCAGCTCTCCCTTGGTTGGCAGGAAGTCTGCAGGAAGGATGAACCTCACTGAGTGCAGTGTGGGAAGGGATACAAGCATTTCATTCTTTAGGATGCCAACTCCTACATCACCGCACTGCAAAGTGACTTCTCCCCTGTTTGGAAATACTGTGTAATTAGACGACAGATAATTTAGACTATGAAAATTTTCTATTCTCAAATTTGTGGTTATTAGTTTTATCATCTGTTAATAGACACTGTCTGCCACAGTTATCTCAGTTCTATTCTAATGATAACTTTTTTCTCTTTCTGTTTTCTCTATATAGTTTGTTAATTTGAACCCTTCTTCAAGACAAAACAGATTCATAATGTTGTGTCCACTAGAATTATTCTTCATTTCCAAATCTGGATGCTCTCAAAATCCATTCATAGTTCTAGTTGATTGCTGTTCCTCTGTTTGTTTTACATGTGGTGGCTGGAGGGCATCTGAATGTTTGCAATTTGGGTGTTCGTTTATGAAACATCTTTAACCATGTGAGCACAAGTTTCTATGAGAAGTTATATTTACATCTTGGGCAAATATTTAACTGTGGGATGACTGAACCATAAGATAAGTATATATTTAACAGCATAAAAAATTTCCAGGTATCTAGATGGAGCATATTTTGCAGGTCCACTAGTGATTAGGCTCATTGCAGGTGCCTGGTATCACTTGTCATGGTTGGAACAAACAAACAAAAAGGTTAGCTGTTCTGGAGAGCCGTATTTGCATTTTCCTAACGACTAATGAATCTGTGCATCTTTCATAGGTCTATTTTTTTGTCCCTATTTCTCCTTTAAAGGAGCATTTTCAATTTTGCCGGTCTTCTTTAATTGTGATTTTTTATATAATGTTTAATTTTTCTGCATAAAATACTTTGTCAATAATGTGAATCTTGGAGTGGTTTTTCTCTAGGTTGAAGTCCCTCTCTTCATTCTTCCACTAATGTCATTTGTAGAGAAATTTTTCTTATATTAATTTTTGACAAAATATAGTTTGCTATACTTTAAAGTGATTAGGCTTATGGTACTATACATAAACTCTCTTCAGCTAGCCTAAAGAAGGGTTCTAATTAACAAACTCACTCTACTCAGCCTTGATTCTTTCTATATTTAAGCAGGCTTATGCTAAGTCCCTCTAGCATCTGAGTTGCTCTCTTGAACCCAGAGCAACCAAATGTCTCAAATTCTCGGGGCTTATGATGACCCTAGTGTAATACACTAAACTTAGTGTATTATGTAACTTTATCTTTTTTTTTTTTTTTGGAGTTTTCTTTTGTGACCCACCTCTATTTTCTGTTTTCTCTAAAATCTGCATTATGAACCTCAATATGTATTTTATATATAATTTTTTGTTTTTGAATGAAGGTTATTCCATGGTACACTTGAATAAGGGGTCACACATGCCTTAATCTATAAAAACAGGCAGTATTTTATCTTCCATGCTAAAGTAAAGGTTAAAGGTATGAAGAGGCTGATTTTTCTTGGCTATCTAGCTCAGTTCTTACCTGTAACTCCATCTAGTGTCAGTCATGTTCATGTAAGACTGATGGCTTTCCCATAATTGTGTTTGTCTGGATTTTGGCATTTTCTCCTTCCTCTCAACAGTCATCACATTGGAGAAATTTTCTTTTTTTAAAGCTATATAATAAACTAGTTGTACATGGCTTTTCTACAGAAGCAAATTGATAAGATGACTGATGACTACATGACTAATTTACATATAGAAATATTAAACTCTCCCAAGCATTACCTGGTCTGTACCTTGTGTAGATGTGTAAATGATAATCCCAACACTCAGTCTCAACTCAGGCACAGATATATAAGCAGAATATCAGTCTTTCTGGTCTGAGACCTAACAGTAGGACCTCTTTAGTCCACTCTGAGTTGAGATAAAGCAACAGAATTGTGTGAATGAATTGACATTTTTATGAACTAATATCAATCACAAGAGTGCATTTGTTCATTGTTCAATCATCACAAATGTCAACAAAAGGCATTAGTGATATTTTTCTCTATTTCACTAGATGAGATGACTATTTCAAGATTGCTACCCACAAATTTAATGTATTGACCTTTCCTCTAAACATTAATAAGCATGATTCTTTTGAAATAAGTTCAGTTTTCATTTTGGCATGGCCATATATTATACAAGACATGCTGTTGTATTTGCTATGGCAATCTGTATGTACAGCGGTCTATTGCTCCTCTGTGACTTTGTCATTATTTCATAGAGCTGGTGCCTGAACCATTCCATTACACTGAAATGAAACTATACAGAAATGTTCCCCATTAGCTATTGCCTCTTAGTATAGATTTTATGCTCTGGTGAAAAATCACAGAGTGTGCCCTAGAGAAGAAAGGCTAAGGTAGAACTGGAAGGTTACTGGAAGAACTAAGTGTAAGTAAGGCAGCTTACAGACAGGAGGCATCAGCAGTAAGGATAGTGTATGCCTTAGCTTCTTCAAGAAAATGAGTACATTTTCCTTAAAAGGGGTCTGAAGTTAATAGAGCTATTGCTTAAGTGTGACTAAGCAAATATAGTGAAAGAAAACGAAAGTTTCAGTCCTTTAAGGTCTAATGCTCCAATGACCCTGCTTGAGCAAACAGAAGTCTCGGTCACAAAGGTGATTGGCAATGGGCTCAGAAACTATTTTATAGAACCTGTCCCAGGTGGGAACATGGAATGTTGTTTTATCAAGTGAAAAAATATCTTAATTCTCTAGCCATGCTTATCTTAAAACTACTATTTTCATAAGATAAAAATTAAAACGTCTTATAGCCAAGATGATACTACTGGTCTTTCTGTGCTATTCCTAAAGTTTTACAGTAAGAGAAGCCTGCATTGTAAGGAGGTGCACACTTCTGTTTGTAACGAAATGGATCTGGTCTTTTACTTAATCAATAAAAAAGGAACTGCCCAGAAGAAAGGTAGGGATAAAACATTAATGAAGAAGTTGATATGAATGGAACAAACCCCCACTTTAATCAAATTTGAATTTCTTAAAAGATTTATCAATACTTCTGCTAGAAATTTAATGAGATGAGGCCAGTGTCTTTGCATGTGTTAAAGATGTGTCCTTTACCACTATTGCATATGCCAGCAAGATTTTGCTGACAGGACCCTGATATAGCTATCTCTTGTGAGGCTATGCCAGTGCCTGGCAAATACAGAAGTGGATGCTCATAGTCATCTATTGGATGGAATACAGGCCCCCCAATGAAGGAGCTAGAGAAAGTACCCAAGGAACTAAAGGGGTCTGCAAACCTATAGGATGAACAACAATATGAACTAACCAGTACTCCCCAGAGCTTTGGTCTCTAGTTGCATATGTAGCAGAGGATGGCCTAGTAGGTCATCAATGGGAGGAGAGGCCCTTGGTCTTGTGATGATGATATGCCCCAGTACAGGGGAATGCCAGGGCCAGGAAGTGGGAGTGGGTGGGTTGGAGAGTAGGGCAGGGGAAGGGTATAGGGGACTTTCAGAGAGGAAACTAGAAAAGGGGATAGCATTTGAAATGTAAATGAAGAAAATATCTAATAAAAAAAGATGTGTCCTTTATAGTAGGAAAAAAATTATCCTTTTTGACAAAGAAATATTATACAGAGGAGTTGTAAGAAAAACCACTGTGCAGTTAGTATTGATAGAGTTAGTGAGACAAAAGAAGACTATTTTTTAAGCTAACCTTAGAGGACAGCACTAGAGGTGGGCAGTATAGTAAATATTAGTTTTGTAGTTTCAAATTTTTTCCATAAGCCACTGATCAATGATAGAGAAATAATTATGTTATGCTGTTAGAGATAATATTTTTCTTATCTTTAAACCTGTAGTTGTTTTGTTTGTTTAATATCCAATAGCCCCTATGCTTTCCTGATCCAGTTTTGTTCTATAACATGGCTCAAGCTGGTCAGGTTACATTCAGCTACCAGACTAGAGAACCTGTTAATGTCTGGTTTGTGACTCATGAGCCTTATTGAAATCTTTGCTAACTAATGCAATTGTTTCACAATTGGTCATCCTGTCTCAATTTTATTGTTGGCCCACCACTGCCTATTTTTTATCTCCTTGCTAGAATGATCCCTTTAAAAAGATGTTTTTCAAAGTACCTAGGGGAAAAAATGAGCAAATAACCAGAGATCTCCTTTGAACAGTTAACTTCTGAGCAACTATTAATCCTTGATTTATGATAGTATGCAGTTTGTTTTATATGTAATGTTTTTATTTTATTTAATATTCACATGTATATAATGTGTTTGGGCCAATTACACCCCCATTTCCTTTCCTCCAACTTCTCCCTTACCCAGCTACCACTTTTTCTCCTAACTTTATGTCCTTTCTATCTCCTTATTTATGCTGCCTACCAGATCCATTTGGGATTGTTTGCATCTTCATGGGTTCGGGAACATCTATTGGAGCACATCTATTCTCTTGGGGGTGGCCTCCATGAAGAACTGATACTCTCTTCCCAGAAGCCAATAGCTCCTCAGATAGGGGTGCGATTACACAAGACCCTCCACCACCCAGGCTAGGATATGGACTGGACTCAATTATCTTCTCCATTCACTCACAGCTTCTGTGACTTCAGATGAGCAGCTGAGCTGCCATGCCCTGCCCTGCAAATGCTGTTTTGCTGGAGATATCTAACCCCATGGCTCTTAAAGTCATTCTCTCCCCCTCTTCCTTGGTGATTTCTGATCCCTGGTAGGAAGGAATGTTTTATAATTTATATATCATGCTTATATCTTCACAATCTCTTTATTTTCTGTGCATTGATTGGTTGTGGGTTTCATTATTAATTGATGTCCACTACAAAAGGAAACTCCTGTGGTGAAGGTTGAGAGATGAACTGATCTACTTCCATAAAGATAAGAACTTAGAAGGCAATTTACTATTATATCCTGTTAGCAAAATAATAGTGCTGAGCTCTCCCCTAGACCCTATAAGCTAACCAATCACAGCGATTTTTGGTTTTATTTTGTTTGTTTGCTTGCTTGCTTCATTAATGGAATGACGCACGGGTGTCATCTTGTGGAGCAAGCTTTAAATCCAATCAGAAAGTGGCTGTTTATTGCCATAAAATTCCACCATATTTTATCAGTGGGCAAATCTTTCTAGGTCACTTACTATTGTAGCTACCAGAGTGTTGGTATTATGGGTATGTAGGACTGTTGATGACTTCTCTAATGGCATTAGTAGAATATTCTGGAATTATGAAAGTTAGCCATTATGGATGAAGCTTTCAGATCAGTTCCAGCTTGATTTCTTCATGTCTGATGTCTCAGGTATGTGGTATCTTCAGCAATAGGGTTTTACATCAACATCTGTGTGTAAAAAAAAAAAAAAAAGCAATGGAAATAGCTTCGAATATTGGTGGAGTAGTCTAGGGCAGTCCACTGACAAATATTTTGAAAAGAAATAGCCCATACCTAGCACTGGATGTTTTGTTTGACAGCTGGTGGTGTTTGGAGGAGGCATTGTGCCCCATTATACAGTAACTTCATTTAAACCCCTTTTATATCTGTATATACATTTATACTAGTAAAAGTCATTAGTGTTACTCCATCCCCATTCTACAAACTCAGCTACTCACAAGAAAGATCATATAGTAACACATTTTCATTGTTTTTAAAGGATAAGGCATAATACCAAATGTTGCCATAAAAAACTGAAGCAAAGAGAGCACAGGGGCATAGAAAAATAATAAACATTGATGTCAGTATAAATTTTAATCTAGGGAAGTACATTGACACACAATAGGTAAATTTACTCGATAGTTTTCTCTGTCCATAAAGGAAATAAACTACAATGCATGTCAATATGACCAATTTCAGAAGTCATTCTATAGTATCCATCATTTATTTCTGATATAAAACTGTAATGGGTGAGGGTTATGTATTATTTCATGTTCACATGCATCAATATAAAAATAGTTTGCCAAATGGCATCCTAGACACACTTCAGATCCAGGTATGATACTTGCTGCTGAGATTTTTACTCTTTCTACTTTTGATAATTCTAATTTTAACAGAGAAAAAGAAAAATTATAAGACTATTATCAGAAAAACAAACTATCATCTACATACAAACTTTAGTATTGTAATCCAAAATTATAATTACAATGATGTCCTGCTCCTTCTTGGATTGCATGAGCTTTTGTGAAGATCAGTTATTCTGCAAGATAGAGTTCTTATTTTACATCTTGACTTCAGACAATAGTGATGTTCTGGGCACAGTCATTGTCTTCTTTTTGCTTAAGAGTTTAATCCATCTTCTAGGACCTCTAACTTCATAAAATTTTCTAAAAGGGATATTTCTAGCCTGTTAACATTCTGTTGACATCTTTGCATACAAGCTTGGTATCTAAGGGAAAATGTGCTGCAAGATTCTTGTGCCATGTTTGTCATGTTTTATGTTAGATTATTATGGGAGTATAAATTAATTAGAGAGTATATGACTGCTCTAGTTAGGATTTTACTGCTGTGAACAGACACCGTGGCCAAGGCAACTCTTATAAAAACATTTAATAGAGGTTGGCTTAGAGGTTTAGAGTTTCAGTCTATGGTCATCAAGTTGGGAACATGGCAGCATCCAGGCAGGCATGGTACAGGAGGAGCTGAGAGTTCTAGCCCTTCATCTGAAGAGAGGAGGAGGGAGAAGGGGAGGGAGTGAGAATTATGTAACTATGGCTGGCTGGTATTCACTATGTAGCCCTATGGTTTTGTCCATTCATAAACAGAGATACTAAATTAAGTAACCTACCCAGGTGATTCAGTTAAAATTAAAAATAACATATATACCAAATGTAACCATATGTGGTCCATAAAAAAGATTCTTCTCTGTGTTCTATGACTTATGTATATGGAAAATCTCAAATACCTGTGGCTATTTTTCTCTCATGTCCACTTATGTCCTGAGTAGATTGACATTTGCCTCATTGTTCTGTGTTTGTCAGGTCTGTCTTTTACCTCTGCCCTCTATACACATGTATCTGTTTTAATTTCACTCATGTGAACAAGGAAATATTACAACTTGTTAGGAATATGTGAACTTCAGAAAAAATGTGAAGTAAAATAATCCCTCAGAAGCCTAGAATAGGAGCAACAGCTAAGCAGTTAAAAGCACTGGCTGCTCTTGCAGAGCTGGGTTTAGTTCCTTGTACCCACCTCGGAATCTCAAAATCATCTGCAAGTCTAATACCAAGGGATCTGATACCCTCTTTTGGCCCCCATAGTATGGTATAGATATTTACGTATATGGCACAAACATGGTATGCATATATTTAGATAGATTCATACTCAGACTTTTAAAATATACTAAAATATTTCTAGGCTTTTAAAGTTTTAGAAAGCAATGCAACTTCTCAATATATATATGTATATAAAACATGTGCATGTAACATTTGATATAGACTATATATAATGTCACAGTGGTTGGAGGCAGAGGAATGACTCAACAGTTAAAAAATGGCTGCTCTTCCACAGAACCCAGTTTCAATCCCCACACCCACATGGCTTACAACTGTAACTCCAGTTCTAAAAAGTCAATAACTTCTGGTTTCCTCAGGCACCAAATATTCCCATAGTGTACAAACATACAACCAGACAAACACCGATACATACAAATGAATGTTTATTTTAAAAAATATTGTGATGCACTTTTTCATAGTCTTAAAAAGAATATCAGAAGTTATAATGAAGGTGTCTTTTTTATAAACCACCATAAAATAACTTAAACATTTCAAAATAATTGTTTTCAAAATTGCTTAATATCCTATTAGTGATGACCTGTAGAAATTGGTGGTAAATTAACCAATATGTGAGGCTGGCACGTAGCTAATTTGGAGACAAACTGCCATAGTCTTAGAAGTATTAGAAATGCAGAGTTTCTTCAATTAATACACAGCATGCATAAAGACGAATGAGACACTTTAAAGCTTCAATGTAAATAAAACAATACTAACAAAAGAATGGTCCCAGAGCAAAGGGATTAAAGCCAGTTATTATCCTTACTCCTTAATACGTACAGTAAGTGTTACAGCACACGTGTTACTATTAACAAAGGCATACAAAAAATTTCACTCTGCTCCTAAAATTACACTAAAATGACAATGGCCATAAAAACCTGAGAATATCTGTCTTAAAATAATGATTGAAATAAGAAATGAATTCATAAAAGAAAGGCATAATGTGTACTAAAGTGTATACAAAATATACACATAAGAAGAAGAGGGGGAGAAGAGGAGGGGGAGAAGAGGAGAGGGAGAAGAGGAGGGGGAGAAGAGGAGGGAGAGAAGAGGAGGGGGAGAAGAGGAGGGGGAGAAGAGGAGGGGGAGAAGAGGAGGGGGAGAAGAGGAGGGGGAGAAGAGGAGGGGGAGAAGAAAGTAGGAAGAGGAAGAAAAATAGATCACAGAAGAGCTATGCCAAATGCCTTGAGAAACATAGATATAAATCAGAGAGTCCTAATGTTCCATAGAAAATATTTAAAATAGAAGAATAGGCTTGTTCAATGGGTATAGAAGCTACAGTATCTATGTGTCAAAGACATATACTTATTTTTGTTTAAATTTGTAAGAAATTTATGATTTGGAAATATGCCCTCACTAATGACATTTCCCGTGTTTGCTAGCCATATATGGCTTGTGACTTCTGTATTGTAAAGCACAGATGCAGGGTGTTTCATCATAGTAGGATAATCTAAAGAACAGCTTTGGCCTTTTGATGTGGTGAGCAGATTTCTTTCATTTATTATTCAACAAATACCCGTTGAGACGCATAATTTTGAGGACTAGGACAGGGCGAAAATAAAACATCCATATGGAGACAAGAGAATCTTTGTCCTTGTGGGGCCCTCAAGCCTAACAGATAGACAGACAGTAAATAGATAATGCATAATATAATATAAAGTGTTGACAGGTGCAAATGAGAAAAATAAAACATTGAAAAGAGATTGAGCGTGTAAGAGGAGAGAGAGCCTTGGAGTCTGGATGTGAGTTCAGAGTTCTCAGAGAGCATGGTGTCTGAGAGGTCAAGATGCCTACAGAATCTATGGAAAGGATTCCAAGTGAAGAGAAGACCTAGCAGAATGGCAGGAGAAAGTCGTGTCTCTGAAACAAGGGGGGAGTATGACTGAAACAGCCAAGCTGAGAACTACAGAGTGAAGGCAGGTGAGAAAGCAGGAAGCAGATTGGGTAAGAAGTAGGACTCCATGCACACTTGTTTGTTTGCTTTCTCTAGTGTTAAGGGAAGTTCTTGAAGGAGGTATAATGAAATCAAATTTACATTTATTTCTTTTATTGAAAATAGCTTCTATTCTCATACAATACATCCTGATTATATTCCCACTCCTTCCCACCTTCCCTCCCTTCCAGATCCACTCCCTTTTTTTGTCTCTTATTAGAAAAGAACAGGTTTCCAGGAGACAACAATCAAACATGAAAAAAATAAAAAATATAAGAAGAAGCAAAAATTATCATATTGAAGTTTGACATGGCAACACAACAGAAGAGTCCCAAGAGAAGGCACAAGATTCTGAGAGCATCTTCTCACATTCAGGGGTCATATAAGAGAAACTAAGCAAATAACTTCAGTATATAGACAAAGAACATGATATAGAGACACATAGGCCCTGCATTTGCTGCTTCAGTCTCTGTGAGTTCATATGTACCTTGCTTAGTTGATGCAGAGGGCCTTGTATTCCTGGTGTTATCCATTTCCTCTGGCTCTTACAATCTTTTGACCTCCTATATTGGGGGAGAATTTTTGTAGACCTCCCATTTAGACTCTCTCCATGTAGTATCTGGATGTGGGTCTCTATAACTGTTACCATATATCCCTCTCTTATTAAAACTGGATAAAGCTCTGATATGAGTATAGCAGAATATCATTAGGAGTCATTTTAGTGATAGTTTGTTTGGTTTGTTTGTTTGTTTGTTGACCAGTAGTGTTTGGTTTTACCCTAGTTCTCTGGGCTATCTAGTCTCTGGTCCTTAATTACCCAAGCAATCCTAAATATGGGTTCCTTCATGTGAAGTGAGCCTTAAGTCAAATCAGACATTTGTTGGCTACTCACAATAGTCCTATGCAACCATAGCCCTAGCATATTTTTCAGGTAGGTCAGCTTGAAGATCAAATGTTTGTGGCTGGGTTGGTTTCTGTTTCTCTTTCTGTAACTACCATAAAGACTGAAATGTAGGGACAAAAGCCCCACGTAGTCACCAGTTCAACTTCTCCATGTTCAATGAGTTGCGTGGGAGTTGTCTTCCCCACTTGATCCCTGCTGTCCATTTACAGAGAGCAACCTTCTGTCTTAGTAATAGCCTGGGTTGTTTGGGGATTTCCATGCCCCGCTTGGGCAACAACTCAACTAAATAAAACTCAGTCTCACTACTGGGAGCCACACCTGGGGACAAGAGATTGGCTGTTAAGACTTCATATCCCATTACTGGGAGTCCTCATTAGGACACTTTCATAGATTCCAGGAAGCTTTCACTGCACCACATTTCTAAATCACTGCTCAAAGGTTTACCAGTTCCAGCTATCTCTCCCCACACTTCTTCCCTCCACCCCATCTCACCATCACAGCTAATCCTTACACCCATTACCCTTACACTTGCCCCCAGTATACCCATATGGATTCTCTTCTCAGAGAAATCCATAGCTCCCACACCAGCAGCCTCCCCTTTTCCTAACCACTCAGGTTCTATAGATTGTAACTTGGTTATCATTTACTTAATGGCTAATGTCTACTTACAAGTGAATATATACCATATTTATCTTTCTGGGTATGAGTTATCTCAGGATATATATATATATATATCCTGATATATATATATATATATATATATATATATATATATATATATATATCCCATATATTTGCCAACAAATTTCATGAGGTCATTCATGTTTTTTTTTTAACAGCTAAGTAATACTCCATTGTGTAACATACCCATGTGTTTCACCATGAAGATAATGGACTAAACCTTTGAAGTGCAGTTAATGGGCTAATTCTCTTTAGTTCTTCTGTTGAAGGACATCTAGGCTGCTTCCAGGTTCTGGATACTATGAGTAAAGCTGCAATGAGCATGGTTGAGCAACTGTCTTGTAATGTATGCACAAAAACAGTACAGCTGAATTTTGAGGTAAATTGATTTCCAAATCTCTGAAGAACTCCATATTGATTTCCAAAGTGGCTGTACATGTTTACATTCCCACCAGCAATAGAAGAGTTTTCTTTGTGACACACCCTCTTTGGCATGAGCTGTCACTTGTGGTTTTGATTTTGTTTTAGCCATTCTGACAGGTGTGAGATGGAATCTCAAAGTAGATTTGCACTTCTGTGATAGATAAAGATGTTGAATATTTCTTTAAACATTTCACAGCCATTTGAGTTTCCTCAGTTGATAATTTTTGCTTATATCTGTGCCCCCAAATTAGTTGGGTTATTTACTTTGTCAATGTCTACCTTCTTGAGTTCTTTATATATTTTGGATATTAGTCCTCTATCAGATAGAGGTGGAGTTGGTGAAAATCATCTCATATTCTATAGGGTATCACTTTGTCCAAATGACAGTGTCCTTTGTATTATAGACACTTTACAGTTTCATGAGGAACCATTTATTAGTTGTTGATCATAGTGCCTGTGCTATCAGTATTCGTTCAAAAAGGCACCCCCTATGCCAATGTATTCAAGGCTATTCTCAACTTTCTCTTCTATCAAGTTCAGGGTATCTTGTTTTATCTTGAGGTCTTTGATTGTTAGATCTCCCTTTCATTTCTGATTTTCTTAATTTGGATTATTCTCCCTCAGCCTCTTAGTTAGTTTTGATAATGGTTTGTCTATCTTGATGGTTTTCTCAAAGAACCATTTCCTTATTTTCAATGATTCTTTGCATTGTTCTTTTGTTTCTATTTTATTGATTTCAGCCTCCAGTTTGTTTATCTCCTGCCATCTACTCCTCTTAGGTATGTTCCATGGTATGACTAGGAATTGCCTCCATAGACTTATCCCATAGGAAGTGGTACTATTAAGAGGTATAGCTTTGTTGGGGTAAGTGTTGTCTTTCTGGAACTAGTGTGGCACTGTTGGAATAGGAGTGGGTGTGGCCTTGTTAGAGAAAGTGTGTTACTGTAGAGGAAGCTTTGCGCTCTCATATACTCAAGCTATGCCTAACTTGGCAGTTTTACTTCCTATAGCCTATGGATCAAGATGTAGAATTCTCAGCTCCTTTTCTAGCGCCATGTCTGCCTGCATGTCACCATGTGTTTCACCATGAAGATAATGGACTAAACCTCTGAAATGAAGATAATGGGCTAATTCTCTGAAATTTTAAGCCAGCCCCAATTAATTTTTTCATTTAGGGAGTTGCTATGGCTGTGATATCTCTTCAAAGCTATAGACACCCTAAGAAAATGTGCGTTTACCTCTTTTTGTTCCCGAGGCTTTAGGTGTACTGCTAAGTTGCTAGTAAAATATTTCTTTAACTTTTTTTGTAGGCACATAGTGCTATCAACTTTCCTCTTATTGCTGCACTCATTATTTGGGTATACAGTGTATTTATTTTTACTACATTCCTGAAAGCCTAGTTTCTTTCTTATTTTTGTCTTGTCCTATTTTTTAATTCAAAATGGTTCTTTAGTTTTCATGAGTTTGTAAACTTTCTTTTAGTTCTATTGTTGCTGGTATTCAGCTTTAATCTTACAGGATTCTGGGAGTTATTTCAATTTTCTTGTATCTGTTAAGACATGCTTTGTGTCCAAGAATGTGGTCAATCAGGTGTTGAGAAGGTATATTCTTTGGTGTTTAGGTGAAATGCTCTATAAATATATTATAATAGGTCCATTTTGTTCATAACATCTGTTACATCCAGTGTCTCTCTTTTTCATTTTTGTATGGATGTACTGTCTATTGGTGACAGTGGGGTGCTGAAATCTCCCACTATGTGAAGTTGCTATGTGATTTAAGCTATATCTTTTTAGTGGGGAAATAGGAACATAGATATTAAGAGATAGTCAATGATTGTTGATTTCTCTTATTTTGTTGTTATTTGGTGGTAGTGATGCTGTGTGACTCTGTGTGTGTGTGTGTGTGTGTGTGTGTGTGTGTTTGTGTCTCTTCTTTTAATTCTGCTGGTATAACATTGCTTATTTCCTGTGTTTTCATGAGTATATTTTACTTCCTTAGATTGGCGATTTTCTTCTAGCACCTATGTAGGACTGAAACTGTAAAATAAAGTGGCGGTTTAATTAGGAATAACCCCTTTGTGTTTTAATGTGTGGCATATAGGGATTGGCACTATCAGGGGATGTAGCCTTGTTAGAAGAAGTGTATCACTATGGAGGCAGGCTTTGGGGTCTCATATATGTGAAGCCACACCCAGTGGGACAGTCTCTGTCTCCTGCCAGTGGATCAAGATGTAAAACTCTCAGCTCCTTCTCTAGCACCAATCAAATGTTTTCCTTTGTAAATGTTGCTGTGGTCATAATCACCCTTCATAGCAATAGATACCTTAGTTATCCATAGATAACTAAAATTATCTATGGATAACATCCATAGATACTAGGAGATTTTCTTCTAGCACATTCGGTAGGGCTAGATTTAGAGATAGATAATGTTTAAGTTTCACTTCATTGTGGAATTTCTTATTTCCTCCATCTATGGTGATTGAAAAATTTCAGAGTACAGTTGTCTGGATTAGCTTCTGTTCAGGCCCTTAAGTTTTAGAGTCTCCACTAAAAAGTCAGGTATAATTCTAATAGGTCTGCCTCTATATGGTACTTGGTCTTTTTCCTTTGCAGCTTTTAATATTCTTTGTTCTGTATATTTAGTATTTGATTATTATCTGGCAAGGGGACTTTCTTTTCTGGTCCAATCTATTTGGTGTTGTATATGTTTCTTGTACCTTGATAGGCATCTTCTTCTTAAGGCTCTTTTTTCTTTAATGGTTTGTTGAAAATAATTTCTAGGCCATTTAGCTGGGATTCTTTTCTTTCCTCTATCCCTTTTACTTTCTTTCCTTTCCTTTCCTTTCTTTCTTTCTTTCTTTCTTTCTTTCTTTCTTTCTTTCTTTCTTTCTTTCTTTCTTTCTCTCTCTCTCTCTCTCTCTCTCTCTCTCTCTCTCTCTCTCTCTCTCTCTCTCTCTTTCTTTCTTTCTTTCTTTCTTTTGGTTTTTTGAGACAGGGTTTCTCTGTATAGCCCTGACTGTCCTGAAACTCACTCTGTAGACCAGGCTGGCCTCAAACTCAGAAATCTGCCTGCCTCTGCCTCCCAAGTGCTGGGCTTAAAGGCGTGCACTACCACCGCCCAGCTCTTTTACTTTATCCTTAAGTTTGATCTTTTTATATTATTCCAGACTTCCTGGATGTTTTGTGTCAGGAGATTTGGCTTGGTTTGGTTTGGTTTAGTTTGGTTTGGTTTGGTTTGGTTTTGGGTTTGGGTTTGGGTTTGGGTTTGGGTTTGGGTTTGGGTTTGGGTTTGGGTTTGGGTTTGGTTTTGGTTTTGGTTTTGGTTTTGGTTTTGGTTTTGGTTTTGGTTTTGGTTTTGGTTTTGGTTTTGGTTTTGGTTTTGTAGTCCTCACTGTCTTGGAACTCACTATGTAAACCAGGTTGGCCTTAAACTCACAGAGATCTACCTGCCTCTGCCTCCAGAATCATGTGTATTAAAGGTGTGTGCCAACATAGTTCAGCTATGTCAGATTTTTTAATTTAACATTTCTTTGTCTAATGTATCCATTTCTTCTATCATATACTCAAATCCTGAGATTCTCTCTTCCATTTCTTATATTTTGTTACCAAATAAAATATACTACTTCCTCTGTAGTTCCTATTTAAATTCCTACGTTTTTCATTTCCAGAATTTCATCAGTTTATGATTTTGTATTCATTTTTAGGGCTTGATCAGTTTTATTCATTTTCTTCACCACTTTGTGTCTTCTTGGGTTTCCTTTAGTGGTTTCTTCATTTCTTCTAATTTTTTGTTGCTTTTCTTGGATTTTGTTAAGGGATTTATTCATTTCTTCTTTAAGTACCTCTATTATTGCCATACACTTGATTTTCAGGTCTTTGCTTATGTTTCAGCTATGTTGCTATATTCTGAGTCTGCTATAGGAGTATAGCTGAGCTCTAGTGGAGACATATTGCCCTGCCTGTTATTGCTTGTATTTTATGCTGCCGTGTAGGCATCTGGGTTTGGAATGATTCTAAGACTAGGTGCTGATTTCTGGATCTGACTTTGTTGGATGGGAATTTTGTTCCTTGGTTTCTGTTGCCTCTCTGAATTTCTGGAGCATGTGATGGCTGCATGCTGCCTGTTTTCCTGTCCAGCTGCTCTGCTGCATTCACAGTGAATGGTGGCTGATATTGCAGGCTGGGATACTGGGATGAGTTGGGGAAGTGAAGATTGGAGGAGAAGGTCTTTGTGATCCCTCAAGTATGGAATATAAGAAGAAAGAAGAAAGAAGAAAATGAGATCAAACATGTTCCCAGCTACAGAGCTGGGGATGAAACTGGGAGTGTTGGATCTCAGGAGCAGAAGTGTGGGTCTGCTTTCAGCCTACTTGCTACACTGGGAGAAGCAGCCCTTGGGTTAGCAGGGAATGTTTGCTGGGCTTGGGGTCTGAGATATTTGGGGTTGATGAGAAAAGTTAGGAAGGGACTATCTATAAGATGCACAGAAGATAGGTGCAGGAGGCATGGAAGGATATTATGAGTATTCTGCTGCAGAACTGTGGAATACTGCGATATTGATCTACGGGAACAAAGAGAACTCAAGTTTACGAGTTTAAGCCATCAGTTTAGATGTACTGATAGGAATTTATACAGGTCTGAGAATTGAAGCAAAATTCATGTGAAATTATCTACAGATGTGTTCACCAGGAAGTTCCTAGTTTAAATATAAAGCAAATAAAATTATCTTATAAATATAATAATTAAAAGCATTCATTTAACCTTGAGATTTTAAATAGTCTTTCTCACTAACAAGTTTAGAGACAAATTATATTTCTGTTTCAAAAATTTAATCTCAGTAATGGATTTGTAAAGAATAGTATTTATATAATCAAGTTAATATAGATTCTCATCATTAACATAAATGTTTAGAATCCATCTAAAAGCAAAAGAGTGGAACAAAATCATGAGTAATTATAGATATGAGATTTTACACACTTGAAAGTGATTTTATCTAATTACTGATAATTAGAAGTCAGAAGGTGAAGGCTAATGGACGGGCTTAAAATGTTCCCATGCTTTGTACGAGATGCCAATGGCTAGAACAATTCAATTTGAGTTTGAATGTTAAAGGCACAAAGGTAAATAGTAGATAAAAAACTAAAGCTAATCAAAAGTAATAAAGCTCAGGATAAAGTTTGTGAATTAGGTATGAAGTCAACTGACTCTTTGTAAGTCACCTCAGCCAGAAATACCAGGGGCAAAGATTGAAGATCAGGAGTCAAATCTTGCCTCCCATGCTCCTGGCCATGGTTTAATTACACGTACTAAAGAGTAAGTGAAACAGAAAGAGTAAGTGAAACCAAATAAATATATAAATAAATGGAAGTAAAAATACATAATTTTATAATCTCTAGAACAAGAGATGTAAGTAGATTTTTTTAAAAAAAAGACTTTTATTTTTGACAGTTAAAGAATTACATAGACTAGTAGATAATTTTCTTTTTGTTCCTTTTTTTTAATTAGATATTTTCTTCATTTACATTTCCAGTGCTATCCCAAAAGTCCCCCATATCCTCCCCCCTCCACTTCCCTACCCACCCACTCCCACTTCTTGGCCCTGGCTTTCCCCTGTACTGAGGCATATAAAGTTTGCACGACCAATGGGCCTCTCCACTGATGGCCGACTAGGCCATCTTCTGATACATATGCAGCTAGAGACACGAGCTCCGGGTGGGTACTGGTTAGTTCATATTGTTATTCCAGCTGTAGGGTTGCAGATCCCTTTAGCTCCTTGGATACTTTCTCTAGCTCCTCCACTGGGGGCCCTGTTATCCATCCAATAGCTGACTGTGAGCATCCACTTCTGTGTTTGCTAGGCCCCGGCATAGTCTCACAAGAGACAGCTATATCAGGGTCCTTTCAGCAAAATCTTGCTAGTGTATGACTATTTTCTTGTTGTTTTATACCATTCTGGCAATGTGTATAAAACCTGTATATATCATAATTTATAGTAATAATTGTATTACTAAGATACTACCATATTCTAGATATTACTTTTACTGTTTCTCACAATAAAATTTAATTGATAAAATTAAACATTTTAGTTACTAAGTAAAAGGGTCATTAAAAAAAAGAAATAAAGATTAGTTCAAAATTCTATATCACATTGTTACATTATTAAAATCCTGTCACAAATACATGTGATAACTAATCTTGATTTTTCAACTTGGCATATCCAAAAAAGAGGGAGCCTCCTCTGAGGAATTCCTGAGTTCACATTGGCCTACAGCCAAGTCACTGAGGAGTTTTCTTGAACAGTCATTAACATAGGAAACTCCACCTCAATGTAGGAGGTGGCATTCCTGCACAAGTGGTTCTGGATATAAGAAAATAAGCTGACAAAGCCAGGAAAAGCCAGCAAGTAAGGAATGTTCCTTTCTGGGTGATGCTTCAAATATGCCTCTGGGTTCCTGCTGAGACTCGCCCCTAACCTCAGTGATAGACTGCAGTCTGTAAGCCAAATGAACCTTTGCATCCCCAGATGCTTTTGGCTTTGGTATTTATCATAGCAGCAAAGGAGCAAACAAGTACAATACGTCATGATAGAAATTGACACCCATTTTTTTTTTGCCCAAAATACAAATAATTCACTTATATGAGATCATGTACAAGAGGTTTAAAAAAAAAAAAAAGATGATAGCAACATTTTGTTGTTTTGAACCAGTACAGTGATTTGACATCAATAGTGCAGATATTTGAGGCTAAAGTTAAATGGGAAAAAGTTGTCAGCATCCATTATACTTTTAATACCAATATTGCATACATAATCAAAGGTCATAATGAAACAAAAACTGAGACATATTCCAAGTAAATGTCTGGCATATATAGTACCTTGGAGGCAGGAAAAATGGGAAACATTAGCATTCCTAATGTCACAAAAAATGAGTATTAATGAAGGGTAGAGGTGACTCTTGCCAACATAAAGATGATGTGTGTTCCCTACCCATGTACCAAGGGACAAGTGTTGACAGAGAAGCAGTGCGGGCCTGAGGTGACTCTAAGGAGTCTGTTGCCAACACTCACTGAAAATGAGGCAACTTAGTTCCAGAAGCACATGAACAAGTGAATATAAATCAAAAGGCTAGAGGAAAGGGAAGCAGAACGAATGTAGATATATTATATTATGTTAGACATAAAATAGTAATATTAAAAAGTATTATTATGCTAAGTACAGAATTTCTTTGACAAGTGAACTGTACTAGATTTAAAAATACCTACTTAGACACTTCACAAGTAAAATAATAATAAAGAGTTTGACACTACTCAAAATCGAATTCAGGATATTAGAATTTAAAACACGTGAATTAATATGTGAGAATTTGAAAGACAGTGCATCTAAATAATTACCTTGTACTTTCCTTCAGGTACTTGTGCTTAATTTATGGATTAAGTAAACAAATAAAGTTCAATAACAACAAAAAAGAATGCTAACAGTCAAACCACCCCATAAGATCCTTTCCTTTCACCGGGTTCAGTAATTCTAAGACTCAAATCTTAGAATTATTTAAGAAAATAGATTGTAAGAAATTAATTGTGAATTTTAAGTAATATTTATAGATAATGTAATTATAAATTATAATTATATCATATGATTAAATGGCTTTTGAACATAGAAATCTATGTTGGAGCAATCATATGTGTGGTCTAAATATTCTGATGGGAAAATACTTAAATTCTGCTTCCTAAATGTTTTTGTGACAGTCATAGTCACCCTGATGGTAGCAGGATATCAAATGTGTCTTGAATGGGTTAGATATTAATACTATGTACTATTGGGATTTCTAAATGATGACACAAATATATACTCCCACTAAATCATTAACTTTGAAACCATATCACCAAGCATATTATGAAAGAAAATCTTAGTATCAAAGCTATATATCCAAAATCTTTTACCTTGAATTTTACCAAAGAATGATTCTAATAAGCACAGGAGAAGGATGTTTCTTGCCGGGCTTGGTGGTGCACGCCTTTAATCCCAGCACTCGGGAGGCAGAGGCAGGCAGATTTCTGAGTTCGAGGCCAGCCTGGTCTACAAAGTGAGTTCCAGGACAGCCAGGGCTATACAGAGAAACCCTGTCTCAAAAAACCAAAAAAAAAAAAAAAAAAAAAAAAAGCACAGGATAATTCTTTCTAATATCTATCCATACATAATATAGATAGCATTGATTTGAAATATAACCTTGTTCAATGATAATTGATGTCAATTTTATACTGGCAATCCATATTTGTTCATAAAATGTTATTTATTAAGGTTCTTAATGATATATGACAGGAACTCAAATTATATTGACTCCATCTAAAGAGATTTTGTACCTATATTAATTAACAGTTCTGGGTCATTTAACAATAGGTATGGCTGGATGGATCTATAAGGATCTTTAATAATAGTCAGTTGAGACAGCCAGGGCAGAAGAGAGATGGGAGAGAAAGAGAAGTGGAACAGTTTGTGCACAATGAAGAAGGGTAGAACTGTGAGGAACAGCCTGATGTGAGAGCCCTGTGCTGCCATCTAAGGCAATGTGCTGCCTCTAAGGGCTGTATTTGGGTCCATGGCCCTACCACAGGAGGACTCTATGTCAAAGTCCATGGTTCATGTTACCACCCATGTCCATGAGGTCTGGGCTGCCATCTGAGGCCATGTTGATGTCTAAGGGCTGCACTAAGTTGTCCCTCCCTCTCACCAGCCACTGTTTCACACAGTGGTGCCAGGGATGTTATAGATGCAAGGAAGATGGCCCCCATGATGTAGGCACAGGTGAGCTATTAGGCTGACCAACTCAGCTACTACCATGGCCCAGATATAGGGCTTTGAGCCCAACATCTACCCCACCTTTGAGCTGCTGGAAGGTGCCAGTCCTGAAGAACCAAAGCTGCTGGATCTCCATGACATAGGGCAACAAAAGGATATCTAAGATTTTTGTCTCTTGTTTTCTTTTGCAGAGCGGTTACAAAGGTAGAGAGTAGAGATGGAAGGACTAGGAAATGAGTGGGTTTGGGGTACATGATGTGAAATTCACCAGGAATCAATAAAAGTTATGGAAATATAATACTTGAGTTTAGTCCCTCATCTCTGCTTTTTTTTTCTAGAATGGCCTTATGAATCACAGATGTAATTCAAAATTTCAACAGATGATAACTAAATTTCAACTCTACAATGGACAAATAGAACTTGAATTAAATGAGAGAAAGGAAATGATGTTTTTAAAGGAAAAAATCAATGTGTTCTTCAAGAAAATGAGTTACAGACAAGCAAAAGCAAATGTCTACTAAGTTCAGTTTGGTTTACCTAGCTTAATTCTACAGATGACTTCACATCTTGTCCACTTATTATTGTAGTGTAGTATAAGTAGCATTGTCAAGAGTTCCCATGTCTTTTCCACTTGTTTTTTTTTTTAATCTATCATTGTTGCAATTCTATGATCAACCTAATGAAAAAAGAGTTTGACATAGAATCATGTCCAAAATAAGTCCAGACCTAATGCTTGCACAGTTTTCGAGGACGTCTTTCACAGAGTACAATAGATGAAATCCATTGATATCATCTCCCAAATGAGGCCAGTGATAGCTTTTCATAAACTATGAGGAGTTAACAAAACATATTTTGGCATATGTCTCTGGCACAGTGTTAGTCACTGTTGTATACTGAGCTGAATATGAGAATAGGGTATTTTGCTGTGTTCCTCCTAACAAATTCACTTGGTTAGGACTAAGTCACTCTGGGTTAGTGTGGGTCCTTAGAAAAAGAGAGACTCGGGCAGGCAGAATGCTAGGAGATATAGACGGCAAAATGATCTCATCAGTATGACAGACAGATTAAAGTGAGGCCACCAAAAGTCCAAGAAATTGTCTGCCGGAGCCTTCAAGAGAAGAACTCTACAGGTACAGCCACCTCACCTGTGACAGAATATCACTTTGAGCTATTTAGTTCAACATACTTTGTTTCGTCACCTTTGAAATCCTCAAAAATACAAGCATGAAAATTACATTTAAAAAATTAATTTTCCCATTGGAACCAATCATGGATAAACTAAAAATATTTGATAGGTTATTTCACAGCTGGGGAAATGAGCCAATTCAAGCCAGATTAGAATAAATTAAAGGCTGGTTTATTGAGAAACTGCTTTTGGGCGAGTGAGCTTACTGGCCCTAGGGAAGGAGTTCAGGGAAGTCACCATGGGGAGAGAGGTGGCAGGGAGGGGGGCTTGTGTGTAGAGAGAGAAGGGAAAAAGAGAGAGGGAGGAGGGGGAGGGAGGAGGGGAAGGGAGAAGGGGAAGGGAGAGGGAGAGAAAAAGAAGGAGGGAGGGCAGGAGAAGGAGAGGGAAAGAGAGAAGGAAGGAGGGAAGGAGGGAGGGAAAGGGAGAGATAAAAGGAGGGAGGGAGAGAGAGAGGGAAAGAGGGAGGAGAAGAGAGAGGAGAGAAAGAGAGAGAGAGAGAGAGAGAGAGAGAGAGAGAGAGAGAGAGAGAGAGAGAGAGAGAGAGAACACAAAATGTCTCCTAGAGGAGAAGGGCAGCCCAGGGGCTGGTCTGGAAAGTCCAGAGTTAAGGGCAAGATATGCCAGATAGGGACTAAACAATGCTGGGAGAACCTGTTTTGATATGTAAATTATGCACCTCAGTCCATTGTCCCAGTGTCCAAACAATAGTCACTATTTATATTGTGTCAAAATATAATGTTTATATATTTAAATCAGATCATATTACAAAATAACAGACAATTGATCATCTTACTGTGCCTCTGTGATACTGGCCCCTTTCACCTACTCCTTTTAGAAAGCTCATCTTGCCTTGCTAGATTTCTTGGTCTTCCAGCTTTCCCCTTTTTGTCAGACTACATGTTTGCTTTCTTCACCATAGTCTCTTCCTCTGTCCTTGTATATTGCTAGAATCAAATATTGATCGTCTTCTCCTTTCAGTGTGAATATGAAAGAACCTAGTGGGGAAACCCCCACTCAAATCCCGATTCGGTGTGCACCCAAAGAATCACGAAAAGACCGTCTTGATGTAAATACATGAGGTAGTTTAATGGCAGAGCTCTGGGTTGAAACTTATCTCACTCAGGAGACAGTGGATTCGACCACGAGGCTTGAAAGCTAGGGGTTTTTATAGAGAAGGGCCTGGGGCTGGGGGAGGAATTGGCACGGTTTCACATGATTGGTTCATTTAAACATCAGCAGGGAGGAATTAGCACAGTTTCACATGATTGGTTCATTTAAACATCAGCCGACTGTACATGCAGATCGAGGTAACAGCAAAGCATCTGGTTAACATTTAACTTAGGTCAAAAGGGCAGGAGATAGTTTAGTTTTCTTTCTTTCAGATACTTAGCGCCATCCATTTATTCCACCAGCATCTGGGGTTCCAGAAAAGGCTGTTTACATTTTCTATACAGATATCATGTAAGCTAATGTAATTCAACCTCCCTACATCTTGGTCTCCCTCTGTTCATAACAAATCCAGAACCAGGCTTCCTTTCTTCTCTCTTCTTCACTGTGATACCTCTCTTCTTTTTCACCTCCATTTTGAAATCATTTATATTCTCTGATTAGATGACCTATCAAATTTGTCCAAAAAGAGAGACACAGAAAAAGCTCTGGATGTTAAAGTCTATGATATCTGGAAGTCACAAGACAAAGCACACCACTGTGAAACACTTGGAAGAGAGTCCAGGAGGGTCAACAGGAAGGAATGGTTTGGCAATGACCGTTATTCAGGTTTCAATAGTAACAATAAGCCAATGTAAGTTCATTGAGACTTGAGTACTGGGAATGACCTTTGACTGTCAAATTCCCAGCCTCAAAATTGCAAGGCAAAGAAACACTGTCTTCTGAGGTGTGATAGGATCTCGCATATGGCTCTTGGCTATTTGCTATCAAGAAAACAGCTAGGAAATAGGGAACAAAGAAGAGCTCACCTGGAATTTTTAGGCTTGTGACATATACCCAGAAAATAAGGACAGTGACTTGATTAATTATCTTCAAAGTACTAAAATGTACCAAGGAAGTCAGACAAGATGACAGGAATCATGACTGCTCACCTTATGAGATGAGCAATGCAGTCACCCAACTGATCCTGGGAGGTGTAGAGAGAGCGTGCAGGCTATTCAATGTTCCTGTGCTCAAAGAATGAACAGTGTCAGTAAATATTACCTTCGTCTCTATCTAATTCTTTTCATAAGTCTCTAACTCTTCTCATAAGTCACTAAACTAGGCAACTAAATGGAAAGGTTCTGTCACTCTCAAAAACACATACATTACCATCCTTGAGGTCTCACTGGGTACTGGCAGGGAAAGTCTTTCAACAACCAGAAAGATGTCTTTAAGATATCCAAACACCATGTCCAGTTTGATTTTTCTTTAGAATAATTTAAAATATTTTTATCTCTACCTCCACTTTCATTATCTGCCTAGTCACCCTTTGAACTACTGGAGAAATGAACTTCAGAAAATGCACAGCAGATAACATCACCACCATGCTTTATCAATCTCCAAGGCTCCCCACAGTCTGTTGGGGAGCAGCCAAGATCTTTGGCAGAGCTCTCAAAGCCCAGGTTGCTCAGGCACTTGCCCAGTTGGAAGGCACTTGCTGATCAGCTTATGCTCCAGCTCTGTTCAACTGTTCAAGACTCTCCACCTGGAGCAAGTGCTGCAGAGTAACTCCTCCTTCCAGGAATGCCTTCTTTCCAAAGGGTAAACACTTGACCTTTTTAGATTCAACTTGGGAATGTTTCCAGAGCTTCCATTTGTCTCCCCAGTACTAGACTCAAACATCGACTGTTAAGGAAAAATTTACTAGAAAGGGAAACTTTATTCAAGGAAGAGCGTGGTGACTTCCGTAAGAACTACAGGTGGGGTGTACAGTAAGGGATTAAAAACTTGATGCAACTTTTGTAAGGGCAAGATGGAGTCAGGGAAGAGAAAGCTGCTAAGAAAAAACACCAAAACAGAATAAGATTGTTAATGGAGGCAGGTCAGGCCAATACTACTAAATGTGAGCATATTCAAAAGATGAAGGATGCTGTGTTCTTGCAACAGACTCAACAGGATTCTCTCCCAAGTTGGGTTTTATAGGGAAAGAGAGCAAGTAAGCAAGCAAGAGAGAGAGAATCAACAAATGGGACCTCATAAAATTGCAAAGCTTCTGTAAGGCAAAAGACACCTTCAATGAGACAAAAAGGCCACCAACATGTTGGGAAAGGATCTTTGCCTATCCTAAATCAGATAGGGGACTAATATCCAATATATATAAAGAACTCAAGAAGGTGGACTCCAGAAAATCAAATAACCCCATTAAAAAATGGGGCTCAGAATTGAACAAAGAATTCTCACCTGAGGAATACCGAATGGCAGAGAAGCACCTGAAAAAATGTTCAGCATCCTTAGTCATCAGGGAAATGTAAATCAAAACAACCCTGAGATTCCACCTCACACCAGTCAGAATGGCTAAGATCAAAAATTCAGGTGACAGCAGATGCTGGTGAGGATGTGGAGAAAGAGGAACACTCCTCCATTGTTGGTGGGATTGCAAGCTTGTACAACCACTCTGGAAATCAGTCTGGCGGTTCCTCAGAAAATTGAACATAGTACTACCGGAGGATCCTGCAATACCTCTCCTGGGCATATATCCAGAAGAAGTTCCAACCGGTAAGAAGGACACATGCTCCACTATGTTCATAGCAGCCTTATTTATAATAGCCAGAAGCTGGAAAGAACCCAGATGCCCCTCAACAGAGGAATGGATACAGAAAATGTGGCACATTTACACAATGGAGTACTACTCAGCTATTAAAAAGAATGAATTTATGAAATTCCTAGGCAAATGGATGGACCTGGAGGGCATCATCCTGAGTGAGGTAATCCAATCACAAAAGAACTCACATGATATGTACTCACTGATAAGTGGATATTAGCCCAGAAACTTAGAATACCCAAGATATAAGATACAATTTGCAAAACACATGAAACTCAAGAAGAAGGAAGACCAAAGTATGGACACTTTGCCCCTTCCTAGAATTGGGAACGAAACACCCATGGAAGGAGTTAGAGACACAAAGTTTGGAGCTGAGATCAAAGGATGGACCATCTAGAGACTGCCATACCCGGGGATCCATCCCATAATCAGCCTCCAAAAGCTGACACCATTGCATACACCAGCAAGATTTTGCTGAGAGGACCCAGATATAGCTGTCTCTTGGGAGGCTATGCTGGGGCCTGGCAAACACATAAGTGGGTGCTCACATTCAGCTATTGGATGGATCACAGCCCTCCCACCCCCCCCCAATGGAGGAGCTAGAGAAAGTACCCAAGGAGCTAAAGGGATCTGCAACCCTATAGGTGGAACAACATTATGAACTAACCAGTACCCCCCGGAGCTCATGTCTCTAGCTGCATATGTATCAGAAGATGGCCTAGTCAGCCATCAGTGGAAAGAGAGGCCTCTTGGTCTTGTAAAGTTTATATGCCTAAGTACAGGGGAACTCCAGGGCCAAGAAGTGGGAGTGGGTGGGTAGGGGAGGTGGGGGGAGGGCATGGGGGACTTTTGGGATAGCATTGGAAATGTAAATGAAGAAAATACCTAATAAAAAAAGAAAGAAAACACTCAGAAAAAAAAAAAAAAAAAGGGAGACAATTCTTGCCCTTAGCACAGCCAGTGTGTCTGTCTGTTTGCATTGGCCTTCCCAGTTATCTCAAGGAGGCAAGGACATTCTTCATGATGAATGTCACCATATGGCATATCAGTGCTCAATAAATACTACCAAACTAATGAATAATGAAAACAGAAAGTAGGAACTAGGAATAAATATTGAATGACCTGTGTGATGCCCCCACAACCCTGTGTACTAATATACTTGAAAGTATGCAAAAGATTGATTTTTGCATACCTTAGAAATGATTAAAAGTGCAGACTCTAAAGTCAACTTGAATTTAATTCTGCTCTAATACGGACACTTTGGGGCTATTTATTTCTCTACGAATTGTGATGAAATATTTCCTTCTTCATTGGATTTTTTTTTTTTTTTGGAAAACTAATTAAATACACATTTATGGTATGATAGTTATAAAAACTATTTGTGAGTATAGTAACTGCTGCATACATTTTCTTTAAATACTTTCAACTACCAAAAGATTAGAGATGAGAATTTTAGAAGAAGTCTTTGTTCTTTCTGTGTGCATACTTTAGAAACTTTGAGCTTATATAATAAACAGCATTTTTGTAGGTCTCTGGTTCTTCCGTTTACAAAATACATATGATAATATGCACACTTTTTGGACAGTAAATCAGTCTCTTTCATGGTAGTATTGTATGTAGATAATGGTTACAATCAGCTTACACTAGCAGGATGAGAGATGTGTGATATCAATAGCCATGCTATTTTATTATTTAAGATAGTGTCACTTTGCGGCCCTGACTGGTTGTGAACTCTTTATATAGACCAGACTATCAGACACCTGCCTGTCTCTGCATCCCATGCTGGAATTAGAAGCACGTGTTACCCTCCTCATGAAAACATGTTATGCCTCCTCCTCAAGGATTTTATTAGTTCAAAATCTGTTGAATATTCCATGAAGAACAAAAGAAGTCCGAAGCAGAATCCGTTGACCCTGTTTTCAGATTGCACCAATAATTTTATTTTTAATTGTGCTGCTCTACCATTATTTTTACTTTTACACCACCTGGTCATCATCAGAGATGCTATAATTTAACTAAATTAGTTAGTGTTAAGGAGATCAAAATGTTTGTGACATAAAAACAAATGTTAAAAATTGATGAGTTGGGTGGCTAAGAAAATTATGGGAGAAGAAGAGGCCTGAGTATAAAAGGAGAAGAAGGCTGCTGCCTTCATGGGATTTGACCATGATAGAAGACAGCAGAAAAGCCACTGATGATAGGGGAAAAAAAGTGTGCAGATAGATCCAAGGGCAGGGCCATTTCTTGAGTCTCCCTTAAGTATGAGGCTTAGATGGGAAAGATTCAGAATTTAAATTTTAAGAATTAGCTCAAGCATGTTCTGGAAACTCTTAAGTGCTAAACTATGAGGTTTTATCTCCAAATGAAATAGGAAGTTTTGAAAAAATTTAAGATAACAGTCCTGCCATCTGGAGAAACAAGTTAGAAGCCTAAATTCAGAGGTGATGCCAGAGATGAACAGAATTGTATAATTATACACACACCCATATACAAAAATATACATACACACACAGAGACACTTATACACATACATACATACACAATTATATAGACATATACACACACACACACTCCCACACATACACACTCACATATATCATACATGTCACTGAAGGGAGTATTCATTAAGAGAAGCAATTTTACTTCTTGCAAAATATTACTGCAGGGTCATTACAAACCTAGAGATTCAATCCTAACCAAGAAGGAATGAAGCAGAGGGACCAATTAGAAGAATCCGAGAATAGTCGAAATTAAGAATAATAAGAACTAGAGGTGAAATGGTGAAAATTTGATTATAGGGGTTAACCAAAGACGGTTCAAGAGAAAAGTGCTCCTTTAAAAAATGTCTCTGAGAAGTTTGTTTATATATGCATTATATATATATATACGTATATATATATATATATATATCCCAAAATTTAGTGCTAATTAATAGATGCTGAATCTGAGTTGTAAGCTCAATTCTGGTACCTTTAAACAACTCATTCTCTTTGTGGCCTGGCTATTGCTTTATTATATCAAATGCCCTTTTCTTATTATTATTTCATTACATTGTAACCTTCAGAAGGAAAAGATTATACAAATGTCATAAGTCTTATTTCCCAAAGACAGAAAAAAAAAAAAAAAAAACCCAAAACCTACCTTAAAATAGCTAAGAAAATCCCTCTGCTTCCAAGCACATGAAAGACACATGTCAGACCCAGTTTTTTCTTACTTTGAATTCACCAGGAACTTACTGCTAAATAGCTTTTAATCGAGATTGAACATTAAAGACCTGCAAAGACTTAATTGTTAGCTCTACAGAACTCATAAACATCAAGGTCAATGTGAAATGTAGGTTAATGACACTAGCCGGCAAAGGGTTCTGGACATAGAGCCACCATAATAGCGGCAGCTTTTCAACTCCCTCGACTGCCACTTTGTGCTTGTAAAAATATGGTTATTATGCTCCAATTAGATATCCCTTCCCTCCAATGGTGTTTTATGTGTGTATGCTTGTTAGGCTTTTTGCTTGACAATTTTTCTAGGTTTTCTTGCACTAAAGATCCTTATATGCCAACATCACAGGAAACACTGGTCTCAGAGTTGTTTCTTTCCTGCTTGCTGATGGTATCTTTACCTGCTTATTGGATTATTTAGCACTGTTGGTTACGTAATTTAGCCAGGTAGTAGTGTGGGAATAGTAAGTGCTACTCTACGTGGCTTTTTGGTTCCTAGATTTTAAGTCCCAAATATTGTTTGTGTCAGACTTTGATCTCAGTTTTCTCCCAGTGTCGTCTGGCTCAAGACTAACTTCCATGTGATTTTCTTCTTGTTTACCCATGGTTGTATGCCTGGTGTGTACTAGATACTGTGTTATGTATTCTACATATGTAGCTATAGAGCTAATTATTGTTGTTGGTGGTTTTCTTAATTCTCAAATAAGGAAACAACAGAAAAATTAATTAAACTTTTAAAATATTGGATAGTAAGAAACAAAGTGAGTCAGTTTTAGGATTAACGTCATTCTGTTTATTTTATTTCCATTAGTATACCTTCACTGCACTATTCACGGTTGGTTGTATAATGGCACACTTCTCTAGCACATCGTGAACTTTGAACGTATGTATGTGCTTCTATTTCTCACTCCTGTGCACCTCTCCAGTCACTCTCCCTCCCAGATGAGTTTCACATTGTTTATATTGCATTTCCATCTAATTTACATAGATCCTCTGCTTTCTTATTATTTATATAACCTAGGACTCACGTATGGTAGAAAACATGCAGTATTTGTTTTTCTGAGTTTGAGTTATTTGCTTATTATGATGAACTAAAATTCTACCCATTTTCTTTTTATTTAACTTTTTAAAATTTAATTTTATTTGTAATTCATTTTTTACACACCATATTCCATTCCCGCCCCTCCCCGTCCACCCTCCGACTGTTCCACATCCCACACCTTCTCCTCACCCCACTCCATCTCCACGTGGATGCCCCCACCCTAACCCCCACCCCACCTGACCTCTAAACTCCCTGGGGCCTCCAGTCTCTTGAGGGTTAGGTGCATCATCTCGGTACGAACACAGACCTGTAAGTCCTCTACTGTATGTGTGTTGGGGGCCTCATATCAGCTGGTGTATGCTGTCTGTTTGGTGGTCCAATGTTTGAAAGATCTTGGCGGTCCAGGTTAATTAAGACTGCCTGTCCTCCTACAGAATCGCTCTTCTCCTCAACTTCTTTCAGCCTTCCCTAATTCAACAATGGGGGTCAGCTGCTTCTGTCCATTGATTTGGTGCAAATAACTGCATCTGACTCTTTTAGCTGCTTGTTGGGTCTTTCGGAGGGGAGTCGTGATAGGTCCCTTTTTGTGAGCTCTCCATAGCCTCAGTAATAATGTCAGGCCTTAGGACCTCCCCTTGAGCTGGATCCTACTTTGGGCCTGTCATTGGACCTTCTTTTTCTCAGGTTCCTCTCCATTTTCATCTCTGTAATTCTAACAGAAACAATTATGGGTCAGAGATGTAACTGTGGGATGGTAACCCCATCCCTCACTTGATGTCTGGTCTTCCTGCTGGAGGTGGGCTCAACAAGTTCCCTCTCCCTACTGTTTGGCATTTCATCAAAGGTTCTGGGAGTATCTCACCTCTCAGGTCTCTCGTGCATTCTGGGGATCCCCCAGTCTCCTGTTTCCTGAGGTTGCCTGTTTATATCTTTCTGCTGGCCCTCAGGGCTTCAATCCTTTTCCCTCACTCAATACCAAATCAGGTTCCCCTATACCCCAACTTCCCTCTCCTTTATGACTTAACAAACTGTGCTTATGTTCAGACTCCGTTTCTTTGTCTATTCATCCCTGGATTCATATATTGGCTATTGTGAATAATGCCACCATCAATATATAGTCTTTGTAGAATGCCAATGTAGATTCCTTGTGATATGTTTCCAGAGTGATAGATCTAGGTTTTGTGGTAGTTCTATTATTAATTTTGATGGACTTCCTACTGGCTGTACTAGTTAATATTCCTACCTACTAGTGTAAAGATTCTTCCCCATCTATATCAGTCTTTCTTGTTATTGTTTTAACTGTAATTCTTCTGACAAAGTGAGATAGAATTTCAATGCAGCTTTGATTTGACTTTTCCTGGTGACCAAAGACGTTAAACGTTTTTGTGTATTTATTAGCTATCTGTAATTAATTTTTGGTAAAGTATATGTTCATTTTTACCCATTTATTAGTTGTATTATTTCATTTTCTGTGTTTAATATTCTTAGTTATTTTCATATTCGTAGTATTTTATTTTTCATATCTTCAGTCACCATTTCACTGTGTTTTTGTGTTCTTGTTTCATTTGCTTTGCAGAATCTTCCAGATTTCATCCAATCCTCTTTGTCAATTCCTGAAATTATTTACTTAACGGTTAGAGGTTTTTAGAAAGAGGTTTTTAGAAAGACCTTGCCTATGTCTCTTTCTCATCAACTTTCTGCACTGGTTTCAGCACTTCAGTCTTACATTAAAATCTTGGGTCTATTTTGAGTTGATTTTTGTGTGAAATAGGGATATGGATCTAGTTTAATTTTTCTGCTCTTTTTTACTCAGGATTATCTTAACTATTCTGAGTCTTTTGTACTTCCAAATAAGACTCAGGATTTCTCCAACTTCTGTGAATAATATCATTGGAAATTTTCTGGAGAGCGCATGAACCTGTGGATCACTTTTGGCAATGTAGTTGTTTTACAATATGAATTCTGCCATGCTTTGAGCAGGAGAGGTCTTCCCATCTCCCAGTGTCTTTGTTTTCGTTCTCCTTTATTCCTCGTGGTACAGGTCATTCCCTTCCTTCAATGTTTATTCTCAGCTTTTTTGAAGCTATTATAAATGTGCTTCTTTCCTGACTTTATATGTTTATTATTGGTATAGAAAACACTGTGGATTTTCAATATAGATTTTGTATTCTTCTACTTTATTAAAAGTTTGTATCAGAGCTAAAAATCTTCACAATGTACCACAATATGTACCACACTGAGGGGAAAGTTTAAGAAGTTGGCTCACTTCTTCATAAAGCATGATACTAAAATCTTCAGCTTTTTAAATAATAACTGTCTGTTTTAAGGGACTGATTACCTCTATATGGCTAGATTTTGATAGTTAATGGGTTACTTAAAGTATTATAATGAAGTTGTCCATCTGCTTCTTGTCTTTAAAAACAAATAAGAAACCAAGTGTACATGCCTAGAATCAATACAAGGAAAAGGAGCTTAAAAATAGACAGCAGTGTATCTTCAATTATACTAAGTAGAAAATAAGGAAATATCCAAGAGCGATTGAGAACACCAAGGGTATTTGACTGGTGAAATCTCAGTGCTAGATAGTGGTTTAACAAGTATTACAGTACTGTAGCTGAAGGACCAGCTGCATTTTAGGTTGCTGAAAATTAGAGGCTTTTGAGAAATTCCTAAGTTGTTGACATCTGCTGTTAGGTTTGAGGTGGGATGGGAAATAGGAAGGCAGGTTTGTGGGGTTTAAGGAGTTTAACACCATGGACAGACAGAAAGTAAACACCATGGTAGGAGCTCAGAATAGAGTTCAGACTCCAGAACAAGAGAGAGACAGACAGCAATGTGGCATCGGCAAACAGTATCTGAACCTGTGTGGTAGAAGGAGAAGTCTGCTGTTACAACACTCTGAAGAGGAGGGAGAGAACTAAAAGTCGACAGCCAGACTTTTAGTTCCTAAGCATGAGGCTGGGAAGTGAGCGGAGAGTCGAGTGTGTGTGGCACCAAGGGTGTCACTACCTCAACAGTAGAAACCTTGGATGTTAACTCGGTTCCCAGGTGAGAAATTCTGTACATAGAAGGATTCACAGCACTTGTCCCAGTGTGTTTACCTGTCTGTATCAATGAGAGGAGGCTTTTGCAGAGTGTGGATTCTCACACCAATTATTATACTTCTAATTTCAGAAGGCACATTATAGGTAAGATCATGAACAAATACTATGTCTGAAGGTAGATATCCAAGATGATAAGATGTTTTGGAGATTTCCAGATGAATCAAGATCTATTTAGCCAAAAGTCAAAGATGTAAGTAACACAAGGGAAAGGGACAGGGCTTTCCAGTTATCACTTGGGTTGTCACATGGAGCATCCAAGAACACAATTCTAGAGACTGCCATATCCAGGGACCGCTCCCATAATTAGCCTCCAAACGATGACACCATTGCATACACTAGCAAGCGTTTGCTGAAAGGACCCTGATATAGCTATCCCTTGTGAGACTAGGCTGGGGCCTAGCAAACACATAAGTGGATGCTCACAGTCAGCTATTGGATGGAACACAGGGCCCCCAATGGAGGAGCTAGAGAAAGTACCCAAGGAGCTAAAGAGATCTGCAACCCTGTAGGTGCAACAACATTATGAACTAACCAGTACCCCAGAGCTCTTGACTCTAGCTGCATATGTATCAAAAGATGGCCTAGTCGGGCATCACTGGAAAGAGAGGTCCATTGGACACGCAAACTTTATATGCTCCAGTACAGGGGAATGCCAGGGCCAAAAAATGGGAATGGGTGGGTAGGGAAGTGGGGGGGAGGGTATGGGGGACTTTTTGGGATAGCATTGGAAATGTAATTGAGGAAAATACGTAATAAAAAAAAATTAAAAAAAAAAGTGAACGAAAGAACAATAGATCTCTCATGAAAACAATTTTAGTTGATTTAATATTAATTAGAAAAGCCCAGCAGTGAAAAAGGTTAGCACAGAGCACAGTCACAGCCACACAGACAGAGTAGCTCAAGTACACCTAGGGTATTGTTTTAGCAAAATTTAGATTACCAGTACTAGCAGACTCTGAGATTGCATGGGAAATGGAACATACTTGCAATTCACTACTGCTAAAAGTGTAGACTAATGTAGACTTTTGGCAGACAATTTGAAAACATTCACAATATTTTTAAAGGCATACATATGATCTGCTCTACACCATAAAATTATTTTTGCGGTACTTCAGAACTATAACTTTGCTACTACAATGAATCATAACATAAAAACTTTTTAGAGATAGAGGTTTGCCAAGGGGGTCATGACCCACAGGTTGAGAATAACTGACATAGGGAGTTCTATACCAGCAAGGATACCCTGTCTTAAAAAATAAATAGAAAAGAAAAGAACCTCTATATCTACATAACTATCCTAGAAACATATTTTCAAAAACTGTGTAAGGCATTCCCTTACACTGGGGCATCAACCCTTCTCAGGACCAAGAGCCTCTCCTCCCACTGATGTCTAAAAAGGCCATCCTCTGCTACATATGCAAATGGAGCCATGGGTCCCTCCATGTGCACACTTCCGTTGGTGGTTTAGTCCCTGGGAAATCAGAGGGTACTAGTTGGTTCATATTGTTGTTCCTCCTGTGGGGCTGCAAGCTCCTTCAGCTCCTTCAGTACTTTTTCTAGCTCCTCCATTGGGGACCTTGTGCTCAGTCCAGTGGTTAGCTGAAAGCATCCACCTCCATATTGGTCAGGCACTGGCGAATCCTCTCAGGAGACAGCTATATCAGGCTCCTGTCATCAAGCACTTGTTGGAATTCACAATAAAGTCTGGGTTGAGTGTCTGTATATGGTATGGATCACCAGATGGAGCAGTCTCTTGATGGCCTTTCCTTCAGTCTCTGCTCCACACTTCAGTCTCTATATCTCCTCATATGGGTATTTTGTTCCCCCTTCTAAGAAGATATCTACACTTTGGTCTTCCTTCTTCTTGAGTTTCATGTGGTTTGTGAATTGTATCTTGAGTATTCTGAGTTTCTGGACAAATATCCACTTATCAGTGAGTGCCTACTATGTGTGTTCCTTTGTGACTGAGTCACCTCACTCAGGATGATATTCTCAAGTTCCATCCATTTGCCTGCGAATTTCATTAAGTCGTTGCTTTTAATAGTTGTATAAATGAACGACATTTTCTGTATCCATTCCTCTGTTGACAGACATCTGGGTTCTTTCCAGTTTCTATCTATTATAAATATGGATGCTGTGAATATTGTGGAACATTTGTCCTTATTACATATTGGAACATCTTCTGGAACATCAAGAGTGGTATAGATGGGTCCTTCAGTAGTACTATGTCCAATTTTCTGAGGAACAGCCAAACAGATTTTCAGAGTGGTTGTACCAGCTTGCAATTACACCAGCAGTGGATAAATGTTCCTCTTTCTTCATACCCTCGCCAGCATCTGCTGTCACCTAAGTTTTTGATCTTAGCCACTGTGACTGGTGTGAGGTGGAATCTCAGGGTAGTTTTGATTTGCATTTCCCTGGTGACTAAGAATGTTGAACATTTCTTTAGATGCTTCTCAGCCATTTGGTATTCCTCAGTTGAGAATTCTTTGTTTAGTCTGTACCCCATTTTTAATAGGGTTATTTGGTTCTCTGGAGTCTAACTTGTTGAGTTCTTTGTATATATTGCATTTTAGTCCTTAGTAGGGTTGGTAAAGATCTTTTCCCAATCTGTTGGTTTGTCTTTTTGTCTTTTTGACAGTGTCCTTTGCCTTACAGAAGCTTTGTAATTTTATGAGGTCCCATTTGTCAATTCTTGATCTTAGAGCATAAACTATTGGTGTTCTGTTCAGGAAATTTTCCCCTGTGCCCATGTGCTCGAGACTCTTCCCCACTTTCTTTCTATTAGTTTCAGTGTATCTGGTTTTATGTGGAAGTCCTTGATCCACTTGGACTTGACCTTTGTATAAGGAGAAAAGAACGTATTGATCTGAATTCTTCTACATGCTAACCGCCAGTTGAGCCAGCACCATTGTTGAAAATGCTGTCTTTTTTCCACTGGATGGTCTTAGATCCTTTGTCAAAGATCAAATGGCCATGGGTGTGTGGGTTTGTTTCTGGGTCTTCAGTTCTATTCCATTGATTTACCTGCCTGTCACCATACCAATACCATGCAGCTTTTATCACTATTGCTCTGTAGTACAGCTTGCGGTCCAGGATGCTGATTCCCCCATGAAGTTCTTTTATTGTTAGAATAGTTTTCACTATCCTGGGTTTTTCATTATTCCAGAAAAATTTGAGAATTTCTATTTCTACCTCTATGAAGAATTGAGTTGAAATTATGATGGAGATTGCATTGAATCTGTAGATTGCTTTTGGCAAGATAGCAATTTTTACTATATGCCAATCCATGAGCATGGGAGACCTTTCCATCTTCTGAGCTCTTCTTTGATTTCTTTCTTCGTAGACTTTCTTTCTTGTCATAGATATCTTTCACTTGTTTGGTTAAAGTCACACCAAGATACCTTATATTGTTTGTGACTATTGTGAAGGGCATCGTTTCCCTAATTTCTTTCTCAGCCTATTCATGCTTTGAGTATAAGAAGTCATTTGTTTGAGTTAATTTTATATCCCACTTATAGCCCACTTTGCTAAAATGTTTACCAACTATAGGAGTTCTCTGGTGGAGTTTTTGGTTCTCACTTAAATATACGATCATATCATGTGCAAAGAGTGATATTTTGACTTCTTCCTTTCTAAGTTGTATCCCTTTGACCTTATTTTGTTGTCTAATTGCTCTAGCTAGAACTTCAGGTACTATATTGAATAGATAGGGAGAGAGGGCAGCCTTGTCTAATCCCTGATTTTAGTGAGATTGCTTCAAGTTTCTCTCCATTTAGTTTGATGCTGGCTACTGGTTTGTTGTAGCTTTTCCTATGTTTAACTATGGGCCTTGAATTCCTGATCTTTCCAAGACTTTTAACATAAAAGGATGTTGGATTTTGTTAAATGCTTTCTCATCCTCTAATGAAATGATCGCATGTTGTTTTTTTTTTTTCCTGTTGAGTTTATGTAATGGATTACATTAATGGGAGACTCTTAGACCCTTGACAGTGAGGAGGTCTATATAGAAGACATACTCCCAAACTTGGTTTCTGATTTGTATGTTCTTTCTTATTCGCCTCAGAGTCAGTGACTCTTTGTGAGATGGTGAATCAAGGCACAGCTCTTAGCTGAAATAGCAAGGCACAGCCTAACATGACTAGTGCAGAATAGAATCAGATCTCCAGTTATTTACTTATAAATAGAGATGCAAAATTGCAAATGGTTTTTAATAAAACTCAAGTAGATACTTCTAAATATCACTATTAATGTAATTGGGTGTATATTCTTTGTTGAAAATCAAAGGAGATTTTGTGTATTTTGAACCTGCAGAGGTATTGAGCATCCTGTCCCAGACTTTGTAACTTCATATGTGTATTTCATATTTCCAGACCTATTGTGTCTGGAAGACACTGCTTCCTTGGAGCTATCCATTCCCTCTGATTCAAACAATTTTTCTGCCTCCTATTCCACTAGGGTTCCTGGTCCTTAAGGAGAGGTGTTTGATGAAGATACACCCCATTTAGGACTGAGTATTCCAAAGTCTCTCACTATCTGCCCATTGTCTACTTGTGGTTCTTTGTGTTAATTCCTATATACAGGGCAGACCTCCACAAAATGGATTCCGTTGGTGGAACTTCTGGAGGCTTCTTGTATTGATTTGAATTTTTTGTCTCTTTGGTCATTTATGTTATTTTTTTGCTTTGGTTTTTTGTTTGTTTGTATAGAGGAAATAGTGAGAAGGAGAAAGGGGAAGAGAGAGAGAGAGAGAGACTATGAAGTTGGGTGGGATGAAGTGGGGAGGACCTTGGAGAAGTTTGGAAGAAACAAACCATGATAAAAATATATGTATGATATAAAAGGAAATATATATCTGGAGCTTTGATTGAATGCTGCATTATGACAGTTTTTTTTTCATTTATTTTGAGAAAAGAGTACAGATCTATATTCCAGGTAGGAGGCTGGTATCTGAACTAGTGACCAGATTCTGAAATACTGGCTTATATAATAGCAGAATAGTCTAGAACTGGCCCACTGATGAATGTGAAATCTGTTCCAAGTTCTTCTAAGTCTGAGCAAAAGTCTTCACAGAGTGCTGACAGTTAGTGAGAAGAACAGAAATCTTAAAGGACAAACAAGACTGCATGCTTCCAGGTAAGGTCAATATGAATGATGGGAAGTGTAAAGCCATGGATAACATTAATTTCTCTCATTCCTTAGCATATTCCAGGTAAGAACAGCATGGGATGGCTTCAGTCTTCAGAGATGCAGGTTTCTTCTGCTTCCTGGGTAGCTAGTTTCCTGCATCATGCAGGAGAAAGCTACACCAAAGGCCACTCTGAACAGCTTCATTCCATGTCTTCATCCAATACACAGAGAAACTAGAAAATGAACACTGGATTTATTCTGGCAAATTTATTTTTAAAAACAGCTTAAAAATCATGTTTTCATAAAGTGAGCAATATCGAGACATCTTCCATCGTTAACACTGTGAAGTGTGTAGCAAGAGATCGGCGGCTTCTCTCAGTTTTCAAGGACTACTCCTTTTGAAGAAAAAAAATGCTCAGAAAACAGAAACACTTTCTGCATTTAAGACTCAGTTTAAAGATTGTTGTAGTGATACACTTTAATATCAGGCCCCAGGAGGCAGAAGCAGACATTTCTCTGTAATATGGAGGCAGAATGAACTACATAGGGAGTTCCAAGCCAACCAGTGCTATAGAGTAAAACCCTGTCTCAGAATAAAAAAAAAAGGACTGAGTTTATTATTTTATTAATTTTTAAACATCTGTGCCTTTATTGAAAGTTTTGAATGCTCTCTCTCTCTCTCTCTCTCTCTCTCTCTCTCTCTCTCTCACACACACACACACACACACACACACACTCACACACAATTTTGTCTTTTATGAAAACTGCTCTCACTGATGCATGCCATTAACTCAAACATCTTTTTCTTAAGTTTTCATTTCTTTGCTTCTAGCTATTAATATTTATCCCGACAACAGCGTTTTCTAGAAGCACGGTTTGCTAGATTATAGCTTAGTCTATACTTAAATACATATTCTCTGGGACTCTCTCCAGACTCAGAGTTTGTGATTACACTTGAACAATACTGTCATTTGCTTTCCCTTTCTTTTCCGTGTCTTATCTCTTTAGTCGTTGGTATTCACAGTAGTGGAGATGAAATTCGAAGGCATGCTGATCTAACTCTTTCTAATTAGGCTGCACTCATTTATAACATTTCAGTTCTGTACCCAGGTTACCCTGGAATTATGTGCACCCAATTAAGGAACATTCAATTTGAGATCTATATGCCTTTGAGTATGAATGGTAAGTCTCCATAATTGAGTTTGATCCAGCTGCTCATTCAGCTGAGGTGAATGAAGTCTTCTGGGGCACTAAAGTACCATTTAGTAAATTACCTCATCCAACACACTAAATTCGCCTCACATGGGTGAACAGCTCCCTTCCAGGGAGTAGTTTCTTCTCCTCATTTCTGCACTGGCCCAACCTTATTGATGCTTTGGGGTCATTTGTATGACTCAGTACTCACCCACCAACCCAGACAATAACACTGAACCATTTTGTTTGAGAGCACATGTACAAGTCCAAGAAGAAGGGAGAAAGATGATTATTTTTCTACTTATAATCAAACAGAAAAGAAAAGCATCACAATACTCTACACTTTGAAACTTTTAAAAAAAATGGTGAAAACGTCACCATAAAAATAAAAATTATTTGATTCCTCAATTTTTTTCAGTCAACAATCATAATTTTCGAAAATGAGCCTAAATAAATAGCAGTGAATTGGAATAGAATACTTAAAAAGCAATATTTTTTCACTTGCAAATATAAATATTTACTTACTTTTTAACTCAGTCCTATTATACTCTTAATTATTAACATTGCAGACATGTGTGGGTTCTGTTCTTGAAAACGAGTTGTTTTCGTAGAGCCACAGGTAATGCTTAGAAAGTAGTTGGGTGCCCAGAGACCATGCAGAAATAAAATGCAGGCAGACATCTTCCAATGGTTTCCTGTCCACATAGATCAGAGCTGTTTCTGCACACTGTCACTGTGCCCAAGAGACTGTAACCACTCACATCTTCTCAAGAACGAACATTTCAGCAAACTATACAGATTCAGATCCAAACCAGCATTTGAAAAGTGATACCAAGCATGATTGATACATAAATCAGGATCTAGTAATAGTGTCACAAAGTGTGTTGCCATTAGCTTTGAAGAGAATGTCAACAGGAACATTTCCCATATGGAACAACACCTGCTAGCTTTCCCCTCTTCACAAGACCCTTGTGTCTAGAAGGATTTTTTTTTCCAAACAGGATGTACTTGGAGCCCCATTTTGAATTCAGTCTACTAGGATTTCAAGGATTGCCCACTGGCAAGCGTACTGGCACAGAAAGAAGGAGCAAAAATGCACGGGGAAATAGAGAGAGGAGTGGAAACTGTATTTCAGCATGCCCCAGCTAGTATGGCTGAGATTCCTAAGACTAGAGCTTCTTTGTGTCTGTTTCCACTCCCTCGTTTCCCTTAAAGGAATGAACGTTAGTTAAGATTAGATCAGAAAGTTAAATTAATATAGCCCTCAGTGGTATCGAGCCTTAAAATGGATAGCTACAATAAAACTTTTAAAATGCATTAAAATATGTAATATCTGACTCTTTTCAAGTCCATTTCACATTACGATCTTAGATAAAGCAGAGCCCGACACACCATTGTTCCTTGTATGCCAAACACATGCAGGGGTTCAACTTCAGACTTCCATCTAAAGTGAGGCTCCTGGGATGTGGTGGGGGGCTGGGTGAGAGCTCATTCAGTCCCTCCCACCACAGACTAGAATCTGTTCCTGTGCCTCTCCTTTTGTCTAATAAGAATGCTTTTCTGTCAAAGCATTCTCCATCCTCTTACACACACAAATTAGAGAGGGCACATGTTCAGAGCAGAGAGACATGCAGGGTGTGTGTGTGTGTGTGTGTGTGAGAGAGAGAGAGAGAGAGAGAGAGAGAGAGAGAGAGAGAGAGAGTCGCTGTCCCCCTCTTAGTCTGGGAATAAAGGAATGACCCATGAGCTTGCAAGTGTGGCTTCATATCAAATTTCTTATGACTCTAATGATATTCTAACTTGGCCAACCCGTTACATGAATTTGTTATTTGACCTTTAAAAATCAATATCAAATCACCAGTAACAAGGCCACAAAGAACACAGGCAAGTTTTGCTCTTCCCGTTTTGACAATTGCCCATATAGTCCAATACTTCATTCCTTATATTGTGCCAAGGTCGGCTTGAAATATAAAAATGCGAAGCTTCTGCAAGTGGATTAATTAATTAAGGCGCATTGCAAGCTGTACAACCACTCTGGAAATCAGTCTGGCAGTTCCTCAGAAAATTGCACATAGTACTACCGGAAGATCCAGCAATACCACTCCTGGGCATATACCCAGAAGATGTCCCAGCCGGTAAGAAGGACACATGCTCCACTGTGTTCATAGCAGCCTTATTTATAATAGCCAGAATCTGGAAAGAACCCAGATGTCCCTCAACAGAGGAATGGATACAGATAATGTGGTACATTTACACAATGGAGTACTACTCAGCTATTAAAAAGAATGAATTTATGAAATTCTTGGGCAAATGGATGTACCTGGAGGGCATCATCCTGAGTGAGGTAACCCTTCTTTTGGTTACAAAAGAACTCATTAGATATGCACTCACTGATAAGTGGAAACTTAGAATACCCAAGATAACAATTTGTGAACAAGGAATATAGTAACTCTCCTACAATGGAAATAAGATGTAATGCTTGCAACTGAAATTAAGAAAATCACTAAAAATGGCATTAGTGAGGCCTTATGTGGACTATTCTGTGCCAGGTCCCTTATAAACACTGTGCCAAATAATTGTCTTCATTGTACAGTATTCCCTACATATTATCAAAAGGAAAAATGAAGCTCGGGAAGTTTAAGTGGCTTGCGTAAAATTTTGTAGCAATCTGTGCCATAACAAAGCTGCGGCAACAGATGCCTTTAGCATCAGAATCTGCACTTATCCCAGAGGGATCGTGGAGCTTCACACCTCCACCAAGTGGAAAAGTTGAAACCCTCTTTGAAAAGGTGGTGTTTTAACATCATATCGGATTGCAGGGCCAAGGTGAGATACTCACTTTGTAGAAGGGGTAACTAACACACGCAAAAAATAGGTAAAGATGGTGTAAAATGGGAAGGGATTGAAGCAATACAAATGCCCTGAGTTTGTACTCAACTTCAAAAATTCAAGAAAGAATGGAGATGCTTAAAGCCCAGATCTATGAAGATTCCGTTTCGACATTAGAACCCTGCAGAGGTGTAGGCAAGTGTCCAGAGACGAATCTCATATGCTGACCTCAAGCTAACAGTGGCTAGCTGGAAAAGCAGACATGTTCTTGCTACTGTCAGGGCACTGCCATAATAGTCCCAGCCTGTCACACACATGTCCCAGCAAAAGACAAAAAGTCCTAATGGCATCATTTGGTTCTAGGCTCTGTTGGCTGTTACAATTGTTTTTATGTCGACTGTGTCCCCTGAGCATTTCAAAGCTAATCCAGTGCTCAGCATCATGATCATTAATCCAGTTCATCCCGCACACATCTCTGCCAACTCACTGTCATTTATCCTGAAAGAACCCCAACTCCCTTAGAAATAATCTAAGTAAGAAATGACTGGTATGAGTAACATATTTGTTTGTAGCTAATGCTAACAAGGCTGTTATCACATCTGGAGATAAAACTAAACATCCACTTTCTTTTTTAAGCTTTGATTACAGGAACAACAAGGTCGTGTCTGTAACAATAGTATAGAGATGAGCAGTGATGACCAGTCTAGTTTTCCATCTCTTTTGAAAATTATGGTGTCTTAGAGTTGCCGTTGCTATGAAGAGTCACCATGACCAAGGCAACTCTTATTTTTTGTTGTTGTTGCTTTTTTAAAAAAAAATTTATTAGATATTTTCTTTATATACATTTCAAATTTCAAATGCTATCCTGAAAGTTCCCTATACCCTCTCCCTGCCCTGCTCCCCTACCCACCCACTCCTGCTTCTTGGCCCTGGCATTCCCCTTACTATATAAAGTAAGGCAGCTCTTATAAAGGAAAGCAATTCATTGGGGCTGACTTGCAGGTTCAAAGTTCAGTCCGTTATCAAGATGGGAAACATGGCATTGTCTAGGCAGACATGGTGCTGGAGGAGTTTTATATCTTGATCCAACTGCAGCCAAAAAAGACTTTCTCGTGGGCAGATAGGAGGTGGGTCACAAAGCACATCTCCACAGTGACACACTTCCTCCAACAAGGCCACACCTCCTAATAGTGCCACTTCCTTGGCCAAGCATATTCCTGCCACCACCCACAAGAACAAGCACAACCTGCCTCCTTAACTCTTATATACTGTGCTAAATTTGTAAGCCCTGTGATAATAAAGTGGAAGATAAACCCACAGTTTATAAATATTAAAGCAAAGCACACTTTGGCTACCAAGCTGAAGAGCTCTAGGTCCACTCCCTACGTATTGGTAAATTCTGTTTAACATCTCCTGGGCACCTGAGATATAAAAGCACTTTTTTTTAAGGACATGTAGATCAAAACTGTGGGAGGAGGTGTGGGGTTGAGGGATGAGAGGAGAGGAGGAAGGGGAAACTGTGGTCAGGGTGTAAAATTAATTAATAAAATGTCACTGGGCAGTCAAGATGGGTTTTCAAGAGTGATAAAACTTTGCATTTTAAGAATTATGGCCCACCTTTTTTATTCTAAGAGAGCAAATAAAAAAATCACTTTATTTTCACAAAAGAAAAACACAAAAACAAAAACATCCTGTGAGCCCAGGAAGCAATAGCTGGGTAGGAATATGTTGGCAAAGGCATCATGGGAGGACATACTTTCCAGATCCGTTCATCTTGCCATTACTTCTCAGATTGCTTCTTAGACCTTTGCAAATTTTAGAACCAAAGTCTCTCCCTAGGTCCTGAACACTAGCTTTCAATGAGCATTTAAAGTAGAAAAGCATAAGCCTTATTAAATTCTGATAATTATACATATTTTGGGGCTATGTACATTATTAAAACATACATAGTCCTCAAAACTCTAACACAGAGAAAAGTCACTCTTTTGTTTCTACAAAGTCAAACTGCCTGTGGACTATTTATACAAAGATGATTTTAATGCTGCTTGATAAATATTACATTGAGCAGGCTCTGAAGATGGGTTGTATGGAAGACAACATGACCTGTATGACCCATTCATCTGTGTCCTTGTTTGGAAATGTATTCATTTTTATTTGTGTGTCTGTGTGCCTGAGTGACCCCATGCAACGCAGGTTTGCATGAGCTCTCAGAGACCTGGGGGCATTGGACACTCTAGAAATTGAGCTGCAGTTGGTTATGAACTGTGTGTGCTGAGAACCAAACATGGGGACTCTGCAAGAACAGTATGCTTTCTTAACCTCTGAGCCACCTCTTCAGTCCCTTTGCCCTAGTATTCAGAGATCACAGTCCAGTCCAGTGAGGGAGACAAATGTTTAAGCCAGAGTCACCTACCAGTCACCAGGAACCAGCCTTAGGCTGAAATCATCCAGATGTGTGCCATTTGGTTTTTGAAACATTTTCTAAACATCGGGATTCATTTTTAGTAAGAACTTTTACCCTCAGTTCATCTAAATGCCTTTGTCAAAAGCTGATTTACTTATTTACTGCACCTGGCAAAGTCCTTAAGGCATCTGAGATTGGCACCAAAAGACTGAAAAATAAACGCTGTATCTATGGTGATGTTGTGTCTCTGTTACAGTATTTAAAATTAAGAAGGCACAGAGGCTTGAATAGAGCGCATCCTTGCCAGATGTGCTTAAGCACGCTCTAACAAAGGAAGGGATGCCTGCCAAAGCCAGAGAGGCCTTCCAGAGAAGGGGCTTGGAAAGGAGTGTGGAGAACAGAATGGGAGCTTTGGGTCCTGGGAGTCAGAAGGAGAAGGTAAAAGAGAAAAGGATTTACCCTGTACTCACTGAATACTTTCTGTGCACATAAGAATTTCCAATATGCTTCATTTAAAAAAATATGTGTTCATCATCACTGGTTTTGAACATAGAAAATTTTGTTATTCAGCTTCATATACCTATGAGTATATATTTACTCAGGGCATGTGACCCACTAAGTGTAAACATAAGTACAACCACTGGACAGAAACCCCAAAAATCATTCAAATCAGCAAGTGGAGCAAAAACTTAAGTAAACAGATTTTTTTCAGCATAGAGGAAGCATGGTACGTTAGTCTGACCCAATTGAATCACCTTACTATTACGCACACTAAGCCATTTAAATGTTTTCTTAAAAAAAAAAAATATATATATATATATGTATATATATATATATATGTGTGTGTGTGTGTGTATGTATAATGTATACAATATATATTACATTTTTTCAAGAAGGATTTTAAACAGCTTCAATGTCTTTTAATTCTCTTTATTGGTGCAAAAATTAAACAAATTGTAACAGTCAGTTGTTATTATATCCTTTAAAGGTAACTGAGGAAAGATGAAAATTTATTTTACAGTCACTGAAGAAACTGAAATGATACCCCTGTCCTTTTTGCTCCAATACTGGATTATGAGTTATTAAAAATTAACAAGATGAGATGCATCTAAAAGTTATACTACTGTGACTTGGAGGATTAGAAAGTCAAGAGCAAAATAACATCACCTTGATTTGTAATTTTTTTTATTACATATTTTCCTCAATTACATTTCCAATGCTATCCCAAAAGTCCCCCATACCGCCCCCCACTTCCCTACCCTCCCATTCCCATTCTTTTGGCCCTGGCATTCCCCTATATTGGGGCATATAAAGTTTGCAAGTCCAATGGGCCTCTCTTTCCACTGATGGCCGACTAGGCCATCTTTCCATACATATGCAGCTAGAGACAAGAGCTCCGGGGTACTGGTTAGTACATCATGTTGTTCCAACTATAGGGTTGCAGATCCCTTTAGCTCCTTGGGTACTTTCTCTAGCTTCTCCATTGGGAGCCCTGTGATACATCCAATAGCTGACTGTGAGCATCCACTCCTGTGTTTGCTAGGCCCCTGCATAGTCTCACAAGAGACAGCTATCTTTGGGTCCTTTCAGCAAAATCTTGCTAGTGTATGCAATGGTGTCAGCGTTTAGAAGCTGATTATGGGATGGATCCCTGGATACTGCAGTCTCTAGATGGTCCATCCTTTCATCACAGCTCCAAACTTTGTCTCTGTAACTCCTTCCATGGGTGTTTAGTTCCCAATTCTAAGAAGGGGCACAGTGTCCACATTTTGGTCTTCATTCTTCTTGAGTTTCATGCGTTTAGCAAATTGTATCTTATATCTTGGGTATCCTAAGTTTTGGGCTAATATCCACTTATCAGTGAATACATATTGTGTGAGTTCCTTTGTGATTGTGTTACCTCATTCAAGATGATGCCCTCCAGGTCCATCCATTTGGCTAGGAATTTCATAAATTCATTCTTTTTAATAGCTGAGTAGTACTCCATTGTGTAAATGTACCATAATTTCTGTATCCATTCCTCTGTTGAGGGACATCTGGGTTCTTTCCAGCTTCTGGCTATTATAAATAGGGCTGCTATGAACATAGTGGAGCATGTGTCCTTCTTACCGGTTGGGACATCTTCTGGATATATGCCCAGAAGAGGTATTGCTGGATCCTCCTGTAGTACTATGTCCAATTTTCTGAGGAACCGCCAGACTGATTTCCAGAGTGGTTGTACAAGCTTGCAATCCCACCAACAATGGAGGAGTGTTCCTCTTTCTCCACATCCCCGCCAGCATCTGCTGTCACCTGAAATTTCGATCTTAGCCATTCTGACTGGTGTGAGGTGGAATCTCAGGGTTGTTTTGATTTGCATTTCCCTGATGATTAAGGATGTTGAACATTTTTTCAGGTGCTTCTCTGCCATTTGGTATTCTTCAGGTGAGAATTCTTTGTTCAATTCTGAGCCCCATTTTTTTAATGGGGTTATTTGACTTTCTGGAGACCACCTTCTTGAGTTGCTTATATATATTGGATATTAGACCCTTATCTGATTTAGGATAGGTAAAGATCCTTTCCCAATCTGTTGGTGGTTTTTTTGTCTTATTGATGGTGTCTTTTGCCTTGCAGAAGCTTTGCAGTTTCATGAGGTCCCACTTGTCAATTCTCGATCTTACAGCACAAGCCATTGCTGTTCTATTCAAGAATTTTTCCCCTGTGCCCATATCTTCAAGGCTTTTCCCCACTTTCTCCTCTATAAGTTTCAGTGTCTCTGGTTTTATGTGAAGTTCCTTGATCCACTTAGACTTGACCTTAGTACAAGGAGATAGGAATGGATCGATTCGCATTCTTCTACATGTTAACAACCAGTTGTGCCGGCACCATTTGTTGAAAATGCTGTCTTTCTTCCACTGGATGTTTTTAGCTCCCTTGTCGAAGATCAAGTGACCGTAGGTGTGTGGGTTCATTTCTGGGTCTTCAATTCTATTCCATTGGTCTATTTGTCTGTCACTATACCAGTACCATGCAGTTTTTAACACAATTGCTCTGTAGTAAAGCTTTAGGTCTGGCATGGTGATTCCACCAGAGGTTCTTTTATCCTTGAGAAGAGTTTTTGCTATCCTAGGTTTTTTGTTATTCCAGATGAATTTGCAGATTGCACTTTCTAATTCGTTGAAGAATTGAGTTGGAATTTTGATGGGGATTGCATTGAATCTGTAGATTGCTTTTGGCAAGATAGCCATTTTTACAATGTTGATCCTGCCAATCCATGAGCATGGGAGATCTTTCCATCTTCTGAGGTCTTCTATAATTTCTTTCTTTAGAGACTTGAAGTTCTTATTATACAGATCTTTCACTTCCTTAGTTAGAGTCACGCCAAGATATTTTATATTATTTGTGACTATTGAGAAGGGTGTTGTTTCCCTAATTTCTTTCTCAGCCTGTTTATTCTTTGTGTAGAGAAAGGCCATTGATTTGTTTGAGTTAATTTTATATCCAGCTACTTCACCGAAGCTGTTTATCAGGCTTAGGAGTTCTCTGGTGGAATTTTTAGGGTCACTTATATATACTATCATATCATCTGCAAAAAGTGATATTTTGACTTCATCTTTTCCAATTTGTATCCCTTTGATCTCCTTTTGTTGTCGAATTGCTCTGGCTAGGACTTCAAGTACAATGTTGAATAGGTATGGAGAAAGTGGACAGCCTTGTCTAGTCCCTGATTTTAGAGGGATTGCTTCAAGCTTCTCACCATTTACTTTGATGTTGGCTACTGGTTTGCTGTAGATTGCTTTTATCATGTTTAGGTATGGGCCTTGAATTCCTGATCTTTCCAAGACTTTTATCATGAATGGGTGTTGGATCTTGTCAAATGCTTTTTCCGCATCTAACGAGATGACCATGTGGTTTTTGTCTTTGAGTTTGTTTATATACTGGATTACGTTGATGGATTTCCGTATATTGAACCATCCCTGCATCCCTGGGATGAAACCTACTTGGTCAGGATGGATGATTGTTTTGATGTGTTCTTGGATTCAGTTAGCAAGAACTTTATTGAGGATTTTTGCATCAATATTCATAAGGGATATTGGTCTGAAGTTTTCTATCTTTGTTGGGTCTTTTTGTGGTTTAGGTATCAGAGTAATTGTGGCTTCATAGAATGAGTTGGGTAGAGTACCTTCTGTTTCTATTTTGTGGAATAGTTTGTGAAGAACTGGGATTAGATCTTCTTTGAAGGTCTGATAGAACTCTGCACTAAACCCATCTGGTCCTGGGCTTTTTTTAGTTGGGAGACTATTAATGACTGCTTCTATTTCTTTGGGGGATATAGGGCTGTTTAGATCATTAACCTGATCTTGATTCAACTTTGGTACCTGGTATCTGTCTAGGAACTTCTCCATTTCATCCAGGTTCTCCAGTTTTGTTGAGTATAGCCTTTGGTAGAAGGATCTGATGGTGTTTTGGATGTCTTCAGGATCTGTTGTTATGTCTCCTTTTTCATTTCTGATTTTGTTAATTAGAATGCTTTCCCTGTGCCCTCTAGTGAGTCTGGCTAAGGGTTTATCTATCTTGTTGATTTTCTCAAAGAACCAGCTCCTTAATTGGTTGATTCTTTGAATAGTTCTTTTTGTTTCCACTTGATTGATTTCGCCCCTGAGTTTGATTATTTCCTGCCGTCTACTCCTCTTGGGTGAATTTGCTTCCTTTTGTTCTAGTGCTTTTAGGTGTGTTGTCAAGCTGCTAATGTGTGCTCTTTCTAGTTTCTTTTTGGAGGCACTCAGAGCTATGAGTTTTCCTCTTAGAAATGCTTTCATTGCGTCCCATAAGTTTGGGTATGTTGTGGCTTCATTTTCATTGAACTCTAAAAAGTCCTTGATTTCTTTCTTTATTCCTTCCTTGACCAAGGTATCATTTAGAAGAGTGTTGTTCAGTTTCCACGTGAATGTTGGCTTTCTATTATTTATTTTGTTATTGAAGATCAGCCTTAGTCCATGGTGATCTGATAGGATGCATAGGACTATTTCAATATTTTTGTATCTGTTGAGTCCTGTTTTGTGCCCAATTAAGTGGTCAATTTTGGAGAAGGTACCATGAGGTTCTGAGAAGAAGGTGTATCCTTTTGTTTTAGGGTAAAATGTTCTGTAGATATCTGCCAGATCCATTTGATCCATAACTTCTGTTAGTTTCACTGTGTCCCTGTTTAGTTTCTCTTTCCATGATCTGTCCATTGGTGAAAGTGGTGTGTTGAAGTCTCCCACTATTATTGTATGAGGTGCAATGTGTGCTTTGAGATTTACTAAAGTTTCTTTAATGAATGTGACTGCCTTTGTATTTGGAGCATAGATATTCAGGATTGATAGTTCCTCTTGGAGGATTTTACCTTTGATGAGTATGAAGTGTCCCTCCCTGTCTTTTTTGATGACTTTGGGTTGGAAGTCAATCTTATCAGTTATTAGAATGGCTACTCCAGCTTGTTTCTTCATACCATTTGCTTGGAAAATTGTTTTCCAGCCTTTCATTCTGAGGTAGTGCCTATCTTTTTCTCTGAGATGAGTTTCCTGCAAGCAGCAAAATGTTGGGTCTTGTTTGTGTAACCAGTTTGTTAGTCTATGTCTTTTTATCGGGGAGTTGAGTCCATTGATATTAAGAGATATTAAGGAAAAGTAATTGTTGTTTCCTGTTATTTTTGTTGTTAAAGTTGGCATTCTGTTCTTGTGGCTGTCTTCTTTTAGGTTTGTTGAGGGATTACCTTCTTGTTGTTTCTAGGGCGTGGTTCCCGTCCTTATATTGGTTTTTTTCTGTTATTATCCTTTGAAGGGCTGGATTCGTGGAGAGATAATGTGTGAATTTGGTTTTGTCGTGGAATACTTTGGTTTCTCCATCTATGTTAATTCAGAGTTTGGCTGGGTATAGTAGCCTGGGCTGGAATTTGTGATCTTTTAGTGTCTGTATAACATCTGTCCAGGATCTTCTGGCTTTCATAGTCTCTGGTGAAAAATCTGGTGTAATTCTGATAGGCTTGCCTTTATATGTTACTTGGCCTTTTTCTCTTACTGCTTTTAGTATTCTATCTTTATTTAGTGCATTTGTTGTTCTGATTATTATGTGTCGGGAGGTATTTCTTTTCTGGTCCAGTCTATTTGGAGTTCTGTAGGCTTCTTGTATGTTCATGGGCATCTCTTTCTTTAGATTTGGGAAGTTTTCTTCTATAATTTTGTTGAAGATGTTTGCTGGTCCTTTGAGTTGAAAATCTTCATTCTCATCCACTCCTATTATCCGTAGGCTTGGTCTTCTCATTGTGTCCTGTATTTCATGGATGTTTTGAGTTAGGATCTTTTTGCATTTTCCATTTTCCTTGATTGTTGTGCTGATGTTCTCTATGGAATCTTCTGCACCTGAGATTCTCTCTTCCATCTCTTGTATTCTGTTGCTGATGCTTGCATCTATGGTTCCAGATTTCTTTCCTAGGGTTTCTATCTCCAGTGTTGCCTCATTTTGGCTTTTCTTTATTGTGTCTACTTCCCTTTTTAGGTCTAGTATGGTTTTGTTCATTTCCATCATCTGATTGGATGTGTTTTCCTGTTTCTCTTTAAAGACTTCTACCAGTTTGGTTGTGTTTTCCTGTTTTTCTTTAAGGACTTGTAACTCTTTAGCCATGTTCTCCTGTAGTTCTTTAAAGTCCTTCTTGATGTCCTCTACCATCATCATGAGATATGCTTTTAAATCCAGGTCTAGCTTTTCAGGTGTGTTGGGGTGCCCTGGACTGGGGAAAGTGGGAGTGCTGGGTCCTGATGATGGTGAGTGGTCTTGGTTTCTGTTAGTAGGATTCTTACGTTTACCTCTTGCCATCTGGTAATCTCTGGAGTTGTTATAGTTGTCTCTGTTCAGAGGTTGTTCTTCTGGTGATTCTGAGTATCCTCTGTCAGCAGACCTGGGAGACAGGCTCTCTCCTCTGAGTTTCAGTGGTTAGAGCACTCCCTGCTGACAAGCTTTCCTCTTAAAGGGAAGATGTACAGATATCTGGCGTTTGGACCTCCTCCTGGCCGAAGAAGAAGGCAGAAAACAGGACCTTTCCCAGATGCTGTGTTGCTTTGGCAGGTCACAGAAGCTGTAGGCTTCTGTGGTGCACACTCTCAGCTGTGCAGACTAACTTCCTAAGTTCAGTGGAGTCCTGGATCCAAGATGTGCTCCCTGCTCCTGAGGCAGAGGGCTCCTGTGCAGGGCAGACCACTGTCTTCCAGCTGGGAGGGTGCCGGATGTCTGCGGCCCCAAAAGGGTGCTGCCTCAGCGGCTCTGTGGCTCCCGCCTGTCCCAGAAGCTGTCTGCCTCTGTGGTCCTCACTCTAACCTGTACAGACTAAGTTCGGCGGAGTCCCGGAGCCAAGATGGCGCTCCCTGCAGGGCAGATCACTGTCCTCCAGCTGGGAGGGTGCCAGATGTCTGCAGCCCCAAAAGGGTGCTGCCTCAGCGGCTCTGTGGCTCCCACCTGTCCCAGAAGCTGTCTGCCTCTGTGGTCCTCACTCTCACCTGTACAGACTAAGTTCAGCGGAGTCCCGGAGCCAAGATGGTGCTCCCTGCAGGGCAGATCACTGTCCTCCGGCTGGGAGGGTGCCGGATGTCTGTGGCCCCAAAAGGGTGCTGCCTCAGCGGCTCTGTGGCTCCCGCCTGTCCCAGAAGCTGTCTGCCGATTTGTAATTTTATAATATTTTGAAGAATCTGTATTGAGGCTAGGTGTACAACTATAGAGAAAACATGCTGACTTTTAACTGCAAAAGTATTTCCATGTATCTGAATTTATAAAATAGAGCAAATTTTGTGACTGTAACTGTGGTTTAGATTAGAACCATTTTTTGAAAGTAACAGGGTCACAAAAATATTTTTCTCATTTAATTAGAAGTCAATATCAGAATTTATGCTTTGATGTTTGCTGAATATACAAATAGGTCAGTGTATCAACCAAAGGAGAGATGAGGAAGCCACTCCTCTTTTTGTTGTTTGCTTTTTCCATATCTTTGTTTATTGTTTGTAACTGTATATCCAATACAATTTATATTTTAGATGACTTTGACTTTGGAAGCTTAGTTAAATTCACTTATCATTTTTAATAATTAAAAAAAATTTATTGATTCTTCTCTCATACAATACATCCCAACTGACCTTCCCCTCCTTCCAATGCTCTCAGCCCCTCTTCCCTCCCAGTCTCCCCCAGATCCACAGCTTCTCTATTTATCTTCAGAAAAATAGCATGCCTTCCAGAGATGTCAACCAAATAGCATAGATGAAGTAAGACGAGGCACAGGCTGTGAGTTACATCAAGGCTGAATGAAGTAACCTTGTGGGAAGTAAAGGGTCCCAAGAGCAGGCAAAAGAGTCAGAGACACCCCTACTCTGACTGTTAGGAGTCCCATAGAACCCCAAGCTAAACAGCCTTAACATATATACTTTCTGTGCACTTAAGTATTTCCAATATGCTTTATTAAAAAAAAAAATGTGTGTTCATCATCACTGGCTTTGGACATAGCAAATTTTGGACCTAGAGCAGACCTATTCAGGCTCCAGGATTGCCACTTCTTTCTCTGAGCTTCTATGAGCCCAGCTTAGTTGATTCTGTGGACCACGTTCTTGTAGTTTCCTCAACCCCTCTGGCTCCTGGATTCCTTCTTACCCCTCTTCAGCAGGTTCTTCGAGCTCAGCCTAATGTTTGGCTGTGTATCTCTGCTCCCATGATGGCAGGAGGAGCTTTGCAATGACAACTGGGTGGGCTAGCCACAACTAGGCTATGAGTAAACTATGAGGATAGCAAGATGTCATTAGAAATCATGTCATAGACTTTTTTCCTTTTTTTCTTTTTCTCTTCCTCCCTCCCTCCCTCTCTCCCTTCCTTCCTTCCTTCCTTTTTGTTGTTGGTGGTAGTTTGTTTGGTTTTGGTTTGGGGGAGACCTTGGGAGGGGCTGTTGATGATGTTGTTGTTGGGGGTGTTCTGGTCTTGTTTTTGTTGGTGTTGGCCAGTTTTGTGTGGTTCCACCCTAGTTCTCTGGGCTATCCGACTTCCTGTTCCTGGCCACCTAGACAGTGTCAGATATGGGCTCCCTCTAGTGGCAGGAGCCTCAAGTTACACCAGTCATTGGTCATCCACTCTTAAAAGCTCTGAGCCATCACTGCCCCAGTACATCTTGCATGCAGGACAAATTGTGGGTCGATGGCTATAGATTTTTGGCTGGGTTGATGTTCCAGTTCCACTTTTGGACGCCTTCCCTGGCTAGAGAATATGTCATGTTCAGGTTCCATTTTCTCAATTACTAGGAGCTCTCACTAGAGTGACCCAGACCCAGAAAGACAAACATGATATGTACTCCCTTATGAGTGAATATTTAGCTGTTCAGTAAAGGATAATCACACGGAAATCCACAGACCCAGAGAGATTAAGAAACGAGGAGGGCTCTAGGAAAGGCATACGGATGTCCCTGAGAAGGGGAAATTTCCCATATTTTAAGCCTAAATAAAAATTACCTCCCTTCCAGGAAAAATAATTTGACCTAGAAATCAACTGTGCATGCAAGTTCTTTAGATCCTAGGAAATTATTTGCCTAAAGAGGAATATGTCACTTTCAATTGCTTCATTCTTATACCACTTTCTCAGCTAGCTTTTATTGAGACTATCCTCTGTATGTCCTTTGATCACAGTTTCAGGACATCAGACTGGCTGGCCTCAAGGGACACAAGGAGGAATAAACCATTCTAGGCTAAGATGTACATTGGCTTAGCATCTCAGCCTTCATGTACCGCATCAGTGAGGGAGCCAAATCAAAGGTCTCTATGGCCTAAGGATACATTCTTCCAGTGCTGCATCGAAAGATGGCGCTTCTTCCTGGGGTTGGTCTTCTTTGGTAGTGATCAGAAAATTTGAGTGTTTAGCCGCCTTCCTGATTACAGAAAATTAGGGAATATGTTCTCACACATGAATGTATATGACCTTCCTTCTCTTAGAGAACCTGTGGTACTATAAATTATTATGACTGAAAAAAATAAAAAAATGAAAGAAAATACAAGCTCCAGAAGGAATAAAGGAATGTTTATGGTGTCTGATAAAGAAAGGACCCATGTAGCTGGAGAGAGAGGGTTAGTGAAGAATCTCAAGCATTCAGAAGTAGGACTGCCTCGGTGAAATCAACACTTGGAATAGCATTTGACTTAACTGTTTCATTTTCAGAGAAGTATGGCCATTTATCCAAAGACCAGCCATGGAGTAATGTACATGAGACAGCTACAGGGAGAGGAACAGAGCCTCCCTGGTATGCTCACACTCTTTTCAGGTGTACTAGTTCAGATTAGTCCCATCAGCAAACATCTTTGAGTTTGCAAGTATCTCCTGCGTGGATTGTGTTTATTTATTTGTCATAGAGACAATTGACTTTATTTCGGGTGTTATGTTTATTCTGAAATACAGAATATAGGGTCATGTGTGATGTTGCATATTTAAATCCCAGCACTAAAGTGGCAGAGGCAAATTTGGATCAAAGAAAGTAAAGGAAGGAAGGAAGGAAGGAAGGAAGGAAGGAAGGAAGGAAGGAAGGAAGGAAGGAAGGGAAGGAAGGGAAGGAAGGGAAGGAGGGAAGGAGGGAAGGAGGGAAGGAGGGAGGGAGGAAGGAAGGAAGGAAGGATATCAAAGTGGAATAAAACTACTTTTGAAGCGATATTTATTTTTGTATTGGTGCTACAAATATAATTTCAGGTCTGACTGCATTCAGTTTATCTTGACAATGTAATGTAATATTAGCAATACACGGGGTTATTAAAATGCTAGTGTTTGTAACTGATATTAGTGAATCCTTATTTTTAATACTTGTGTGTGCTTTTTCTCTTCATATCCGATTACATAATCCTTCCTTGTCATAATAAAAGGAATACAATAAAGAATTCATGAAGGCATGAACACTTCAACTGTGTTTGCCCTTATTTATTTAAAGTGTTTTCTAATGTATAGACGTTGCTGAGAACGTCTATATAGAAGTAACAAAGTAAGTCTACTATAATCACTACAAAGTCCTGATCTATTTATTCAAGTCTTTGAAATAAAGTATTTTCACCAACACTTTAGCATCCCCCACCCCCAATCATTCCTTATACAAAGTAATCTCCCAACTTCTCTGGTTTTACACCACCTCTAACGACAAAATGTTTGAGCAACCCTTCCAAAGTTTAGAACTAAAAGTATATTTTGTTTCTGTATTTGTTTGTAACTGAAAGAAAAACATTCAAAATGTACATACATAAATAAAAATACATATATATGGACTGTCTGGCCTTGAGTTCCTTCTGCCTGTTTTCCTGCACTCTGAAGTACACCAAACACCCTAAGGTTTGAAACTGTTTACAAAAGGAAACTCATTGTTGCTGAAGCCTCAGTAGAGGCAGACCAGATAGAAACCAGCAAAAAAGTGGTGTACTGTAACTGAATCCTAAAGAGGACTCTTGTGAAGTAGCAGTCATTATCACTTTCATTTTAAAAAGAAGAGAAAGCTCAGCATTCTCTGCCTTTGTGTGCTACGTTTATACAAACACCTAGTGACACCTAATTCTTAATGCAGAGCTGTTCCAGAGACCTAGGAGTGATATCCACTTAGAAACAGGATTTAGTTTCATAGACCTTGCATCAAATATTTTTAATTATTGAAAATAGTTACTCTGCAGGCCAGCTAACATTCAAACACAGAAACCTAAGTAACTTTGAGTCATGCTTTCAAGTCAGAAATCAGAATGCAGGGCATTTCAATGTCTCCTTTTTACAGTGTAGTCTCAGTATATAAACTAGTAGAGGGTAGCCTTTTATTTTTGAGAATTTCATACATGAGTATTGTATCACATCATTTCTACTCTTCTGTCTCCCCATTCAACACCTGCACTCTACACCCTAACTCCTTCTCAAATATATAACCTATTCCTCTTTATTTACACACACACACACACACACACACACACACACACATGCATATGCATGCATGCTCACAAAACCTGCTGAGTCCATTTTGTGGTAATGCATGTGTTTTAGGGCTGACCACTTGTGATCCATAACTTTTTAGAAAGTCTGCCCCCGGAGAAGACTGTCTTCCTCTTCTGCAAACAATTAATTACCTATAGCTCTTCACCTAGGAGTGACATCCTTTGAGCCATCCTTTCCATGTGAGCATGTCAATCGATGGTGTCATTATGCAGGTCTAATTTAGGTGATTGTATTTTTTGAGGTTTCTTGGGTGTAGCTTCCCTGGCATATATAGAAGACATTCTCTGGCAACAGACATCCTGGTCCCCTAGGTCTTAGAATCTTTCTTCCCATCTTCCACAATAATTATACTTTACAACAGCATAATATCTTTCAGTGGATGCTTCTAGCATACAGAGACAGCGTTTTCTTTTGATAATAACACTTTATATATTGCACGGGTCACCAACCCTCTATCTATAAAGCGCTTATAATGGTTTCCCCGACCCTAATTTATGATGTTCTAAGTGTTCTGGAACCACTAAACCTGAGAGCCACTGTTCTAATGAAAGACTCAAGAAACTAACAAGCCAAAAATAAAAATGTTCATGTTATAAATATTTAATATTTACTCTTCTACTGTAACTAAAACTGAAACTTAAAGAAACTGACAAATCTCATGCTACAGATGTAGATGTCGTGACTTCCAATACAGAATAAATTATTGATGTATTTCACAATTAAAAAAAAAGAAAGCCGAATGGGAACAACTGGAGCAATTGTTGACTGAACCTGCTAAAATCATTTTGTATCAACACAGCTGGGTTAGTTACTTCTACCGTGGCTGTGAAACACTCAGGCAAAACAACTTAAAGACAGGAATAATTTACTTGTGCTTAAAAAATTGTCTCCTGGCTCCATGTGCTCAGACAGAGTGTCACATTGCTGGGGCATAGGGTGGAAGCTATCTATTCTTTCTCTCTTAGTGTGAAGGGAACAGGAAGAGAAAGGCAACAGAGGTCTAAGGGTAAGATATTCTAAGTGATTTCATTCTTCCAGCTAAGTGCCACCTGACAAAGTTTCTAGAAAGTTCCCTAATAACCCACCTACTAGGGGAGGGAAATTTTGTATTCAACCCATAACAAGTCTGAAAATTTGATCCCCTATGAATGAATTAAAAATGATACACAATACAATTATCATATAATGCCTGATCTCAGCTGAATGTGTATCCATGCACAGGACTTTTCTGGGGTTCTATTAGCTTTTGTAAAAGAGATCTTTCTTTAAGAAACAGACACTACCATGAATGAAAGACTTTTTTAACCATGGTAAAGAAACATAACAAAGCCATCGTGAGAGGTGCAGTGAGTTTAGTGGAAGGAAAGCTGCTATTAGGTGTGACAGCTGTCACAACAGCACACAGTAATCAATATAATCATAGCAATGAAGTAGTATTTGTGTTTAGTTCTTTCCAAGGAGTTAAAAATAATGAGCTTCTTTTCTAAATTGGTAGTTTTTATGGTGCTCTGAAAAATAGTAAATACAAGTCAACATCTCAAAATGCACACCATATTTAGATTACTCAGAGTCACTGCTCTGAATAGCTTCGTTTTAAGTTGCTTTCATGGTCATTTATAACCTTTTATTCATTGTTCTGTGTGACTAAGTTATTCTTTTCCCTAATAGCCAATATACTTGAACCAATATTTCTATTTCTTGGTTTTAATAAATCATTGTCAGCTAAACTTTTACTTTTTAATATCTGCATAAAACCTATGCCACTTTTGTTGTCATAGTGTATAAATGAATCTGTATTTCTTGCCATTATTTTTTTCCATTATAGCAATATCATTTCTTTTGTGACTTTAAATAAGAATGCTATGCACATATATAAAATTACATTCACCTGGCATTCAGTGAAATGCCACCATTAGTGTCTAGTGTTTTCCAGAAATCACTATACAGAAAGCACTGCAATATAGAAAATGCTTTCTATGGGAGAACTTACACATAGGAACTATTTGTGATTAGCGATGAATGTTCTATGCAGTCACAAGAAGAAATTAATGTCTTTCACTATTCTTTGAAGTTTGACTGTACACTCTCTGGTCTCCTGGATAGATGTCTTTCTTAATGTTGAAAGCATATCAGCTCTGCCATTAGTTCAGACCTAAGTTCAGGGATGCTTCCAACTTTAACCTATTTTTGGTAAAGATTTTAGTGTTGAAAACAGTATATTAGTGACTACTTATATTACTGATGTGACCAAATGCCTGAGATATAAGAAAGAAAGAAAGAAAGAAAGAAAGAAAGAAAGAAAGAAAGAAAGAAAGAAAGAAAGAAAGAAAGAAAGAAAGAAGAGTTGATTTTGGCTTATAGTTTGAGGGGATACAGTCCCTCCCGGTTGAAGAAGGGGTGCAGCTGTCATGGTATAAGGGAGCTAATCACAGTACTTCTTCAGGGTAGACAGGAACTAAGGCCAAACTTCAGAGTCTTCCCACTGTGATCCACTTCTTTAAGCAAAACTCCATCCTTAACGTGTTCCACAATCATCTAAAGCACCACTAACTAGCTCGTGACCTAGTAGTGTTCAGGGACACAAGCCTGTGAAAGATATTTTATACTTGAACCACAAGACAGAATAAAGTCTCTCCACAAACATGGGACTTGCTAAACCAGAGCATGGGAAGAACCACCCCCCGCCAGACACAACATATATAATCCCTCACCCTAGTAGGCTTTCTAGAGGCTTAAATGAGATAGATGCCCTCCGTGAATTGTGTCTCCTGTGCTCAACTAGAATTTCACTTTAGATTTCCCATCTGGATTACTAGAGCTGTCCACTCAATAATAAATAAATTTTCTTCAGAGTGACTATATTATCTTCAGGTCATTGAATTACCAGTTTTTAATGTTTATATTTTACACTTTCATTTCCAACTCATATACAAAGGATAGCAATCTCTCAAATAGGGATTTTTTTTCATTGTTTATTTTCACAATGGAGTTTGTCCTTGGGAAAATCTGTGACATCGCCTCTCATCTCTAGAACTCAATTTGTTAGTTTAAGGAACACTGGTCCTTGATGAAAGTGCTTTTCTACACTAATACCCTTTTGCTCAGAGACTCATTATATAATTTGATCAATAATTTTCCAATACTTTACTGTTGTCTTACTTCATAAAAAGATAAAGGAAAACGGTTCTACCTTTGCAAACTCTCATCATGTCCTCAAGAGAAATCTGTGAAGAATTAAGAACAGTGGTGTATGTTTACTGTTTTATACATATTTTAAATATGCATAAATATAAAAGGCTATGCTTATTTTAGCCATTGGTATTGATACTTCCAGAGCAAAGCACTGTGCTATTTAGACACAACATAGCTTTCAGATGTTATTGGAACAATTTTCTCTGTATTTCTCATTCATGTGGTTGTGGATAATGCAGATGATGTCAGAGACTGACATTCATGTCTGTCTCATCATTTCATAACCTGACTCTTGGAACTAAATATAAATTTAACTTTAAGCTAAATGTAGTGGTGCATAACTTTAATACCACTACTGGAGAGACAGAGGCAGGTGAGTATCTATGAGTTTGAGGCCAACCTGTTCAACATAGAGTGTTCCAGGCCAGCTGAGGTTGCATAGTAAGACCTTGTCTCAAAAGAGAAGAGAGAAAGAGGGAGGGAGGGAGAGAGTAGGGTGGGCAGAGAGGGATGGAGGGAGAAAAGAAGAGAAGGGAGAGAGGAGGGGAAGAAAGGAGGAAGGGAGAAGGAGAAGAGGAGGGAAAGAAGGAAGGAGGGAGAAAGAGGGAGGAGAGGAGGGAGAGAGACAAGAAGAGAGAGGGAGAGGTAAAGAGGGAGAGAGGAAGAGAGGGAGAGACGGAGAGAGGGAGAGAGGAAGGAGAGGAAATTTTATTATAGAACTCAACAGGGTAATATAACTACCAAGAAGATCTTCTCAAGAATAATACAATGGTCTTACAAATCTATGGGGGGAAAAACTATAGCCCAAATCCTTTAATTTCATAACTTTCTTGTGAAGTTTGTTATCATTATTGATGTGAGGTTTAATTGAATGTAAAAGAATTGAATGTTAACTTTTCCATGAGTAAGACTTTGATTGACGTAAATTTTTATCTTTTCTAAGGATCCTTCCCGGCGATTGGGGTGGAAGCCTTCTGCCCCAGCTTCCTAAGGGCTGGGTTTTTAAATGGCATCCAAGCGCCACATCCAGTGACTGCAGGAGGCTCTCTGCCCCCCAGGATTCCTGCAGGTAGGCACTCCAAGTGAATATCTCTACCACCAAATGAACCAGTAGAGCTCTTCTCACAGTTGACAGAAAAATAATACAGAAATGAATACTTCTAAAAAATGTTGAGAAGAAATGTAAATGACTCTGCAATGCAGCCCGCACATCTGTAATATCTAGTGCTATGGAATAGCATCAAAGGGGGCGGGAAAGGGACTGGTACCCAAGTGCCCCCTCAGCATAAGGTTTACATAAGCAATCACAAGAGCCACCTTGCCACTTGGAATGAACCACAAAAGAAAATTGAAAATGAAGTATGTTGACAGATAGTATAATTGGACAAGTCTATAGAGATTTAACTAAAGTTCCATTTCACTAAAGGAAAATGATTTGAAGAAAGGCCAGCAAACAAAAATTGGAAGAAATTTTTGAGATAGAAAATTAATATTCAGTCTTCTCTTTAAATAATAATCTGACCAGAATTATGAAATAAGAGAAAATATATGTAACATTCTGAACTGCAATCTCAGAATTTAGTAAAGTTCTTTTGGGTTATTCATGGCACCCTTTGTCACAAATCCTTGCCTTCTGTAACTCAGTGAAGTCTGGAGCTGCCCTCCTGCAATTTACCCAAATGATACAGACCTACTTTGCACTTATGTGAATGCTGACTCCTGATGTCTTTAATCAAAATTCTTGTGTGTTTGTCTTAAGTAATAGTATGGTATAAATTATGCTAATGTGGTAATGTATCCAAGAGAACTGGCCCACTTAACAGGGTAATAGAATACTTAGCAAGACTGGAAATCTTAATTTTTCAGAAGTCCCAAGATGTGCGTTTGTTTGCTTTTTCTTAACAGCATGCCAACTACTCTTGCAATTATTCTGATATTTCCGTCTTGCCTTAATATATAAAAATCAACTAGCAGTAAATATGCTTTCATGTCCTTTACTTTAGTATTGTCCTTTAATGCTGTGGCTAGAGAATTTATGGCTGACAGTACTATTGATAAAAGTAGATACCAAAATGATCTTAAGAATTTTAGTTCTGATGATACTCTGCTCCATTTATCTCCTCAGAAACAGATTGGGGAGAATGGTGTGCAGAATTTCTACTTCTGTTGCCAAAGAGAAGGGGGAAATCTACATCAACTAAGCTCTCAGAACTAATTACTGGTGATATAGACAAATCACAGCCCTCACCTCAAACAGAAATACTTTAATAGAGAAACAACAAAGGGTGACTATGGGCCAGTATCACATATTTAGGATGCCTGAAATTCATGTTCCAGCAAAGAAGTCATTTAATGGAGGCTTTTTAAGGGTTTAATGTCTTTTTATTTTATGTGTATGAGTATTTTCTCTGCATATATCAATGCACCTCGAGTGCCTGCTACCCACACAGACCAAAGAGGTAGTCTGGAACTGGAGTTACAGAGGGTTGTGAGTGCCATGTGGGTGCTGAGAATTGATCCCAGGTCCTCTGCAGAAGCAGCAAGTACTTTGAATCTATAAGCAATGTCTCCAGCCCTTTATGAACTTTTATAGTAAGGAAACAAAGAAAGCTATAAATAAGGACACTTTTTAAAGGCATCACTCCATAGACAGGCTGTTACAGCAAAGTAGAGGCACTACTGCAAACCTCACATGTTATCTGACAGTGTTCTTAGCTTCTAGGTTGGTAGAAGGTCTGTTTTACATCCCAGAAGGATTTACCGTAGTGCAAGAATATTAAGGTCACGCACAGTGTGAACAATAAAGAATTACTGGGTAAGATAACTCAAGCTATTTGGTTTAGGCCTACAACATTCCAACTTCCCTAGTGTTGCAAGGAGTCAACCAGCTCTGTAAAACATTCAGTGTATGTGTAATTTCTTTCTGGAAAATTAATTTATACTATAATTTTAAAACATAGCTCCAATTTCTATAATTGATATCTCACTGATTAGAACTGTGTAGATACACCCAATTTATACTTTAGTAGTTTAATCCTTAATATTAGTCCAGAAGACCTGACACTCTCTTTGGTCTCTGTGGGCAGCAGGAACTCATGGTACATTGAATTTAGATATATCTGGCAGAGATTATATTATGAAGTTTAACAGTGATTTGAATTATTCAGCAATACTAGCAAAAAATTGAAATAGCCCTTGTCATTTAGCCACTGGGAATGACAGAAGGAAGATGGTATTTCCACAGCACAAACACAAAATACTGCCTTCCAGAGAAGGATCTGAGAGAGCATCCCCAACACTCTATTCTTCCAGGCTTTAAGCCAAATTTGCCTCCAGCTTTCGTAGGAGAAAAAAAAGCTCCATTCAGTTTTCATGACTTACATACAAATCAGGTGAAACAAAATTACTGCATAAAACATTTATGAATCTCAACTTGTTCTTGTTCCTCCTACCTGAAATTAACTCAGCTCGCTCTTCCTGACACAAAACCCTCTCATAAGTGATCCCTGTACATTTTCTCCCCTAACCACCAAGGGCTGCCATATTTTCAAAGGTAATTTGTATTTTTCTCTCATTCAACCCTAGTTAATTTCCCAAGAATTTCCTTCGTAATCTTAAGAGAAGTAATGCAATCCTCACACGAAGTTCTTATTGTTTCCTACTTTTAATACAGCGAAGTATCCCTTTGTTGTGTAATGCTGCAGAGGTGGTCCTTCAGGGTTAGGATGTTAAACCAAGGACAGGAAGCGTGTTCCCTCCCCATCGCTACCAGGACGCTCTTAGAACCAGCTGAAGGGTGATGCCCGCTGGGCGTCTGCTAATTGATTATATGCCACAGAACTTGGCAGTCCCTCAAGATATTTCCTGCGTCATTGATGTATTAGCAAATCTGTTCTAGTGCAGATGTTAATTTGGTTCCTGCTAATCAAATTTAAATGAGATATGCAAGTATGTTTTGTAGAGTAGCAGTGATCCTTTGTTTCCCATCACAGCCTGCTATGAAGCCTCAGTATTTCTATAGCATTTCTTTCTAACCCATAACTTCCATCTTAGAACAACCACTGGATCATGAGAGAGAAAACAGACACACTTGTCTGTATTTGTGTAACAACAGTCGATCATTTGTGAATTTCTTGTTTCTAGACAGGTCCTTTTGAAAGGGTTATTTCTCTGAGTCTAGGATAGAGAGAGACACTAGGATATGTTGGCTAACATGGAGGAGCAAGGAGGACCTTTAAATAGGTAAATTCAGACAAAAATAAGCATGGAAAATCCCCCTACTATTTCCTCGGTGGTTAATCTTAGACGCCGATATTACTCCAGAGGAACATCTCAGTTTTCCTGCCTGTACCATGAATGTGACTCATCTGCTCATTTGCCTCTAAGAGTCTTCATTGTGTGTTAGGTTCAGGGGAAGTGGCTGATTTGGTTAGAGTCTTTCTTTGCTTACCTGGAACTGAATAACAGTATAAATCTGAGCACTAGGCGACTCAAACACAACATATGCAGTTTTTTTTTTTGGAATATAGCTAATACTGTTTAATATCACTTGCTTATTTTCTCAGAAAGAGATTTTAATCCCTCTTAAATTCAAAGATCCAAACTGTTCTACATCTGTATTCTTGCCCCTTGGCTGACTACAATAGAAAGTGGGCTCACATACCAGCTTTATGTATGTCACTAGCATTTCTTAGTTACCTTGGTTTTGTTTTTTTGTTTGTTTTTTTTGTTTTGTTTTGTTTTGTTTTTGTTTGGGGGGTTGGTCTTTTTGTTATTTTGGCCTTTTTTTTTTCCCAGAGCTGAGAACCAAACCCAGGACCTTGCACTTGCTGGACAAGCCCTCTACCACTGAGCTAAATCCCCAACCCTGTCACTAACATTTCAACTGTATCATTTTTTCACAGCAAAGGCCTCACAGTCCTGACTAAATATGAAAATGGCTCCCCAACCCACTTAACTAATGTCAAGATTTCCCTCTCTCTATTTCACAGGAAACACTATCTGATACAGAGTTAGGGAAATTTGTATGCACTGTTATCCAATCTAAAAGAACTTTTTAGAAACATACACTTCAGGTGTACAAATTAGACCAGGAGTGATAAGTGTGAAGCCACAGGAAGTCTTGAGCCTGGTGGCGATGATGCTCTTAGCTCTGGGCACATACAAAGGTTGCAGAAAAGAAATAGCACGGATGATTATGACTCGGTGGCAGCTTTGAATGGAGTAAAGAATATGTTAAAGAAATTTCACATGAACTCAGTGCACCATGGGAAATCAACAGTAGGAAAGTATACATTAAACTTTAAATGTGATCAAACAGTGGTTCAGAAAAAAATCAAATTAAACCATTTGATTCCTTCATATTTTCAGGCAAGCTAAGAGGCTACAGAAAGTGGGGTTGTGGCAGGGACTTTAGCCTGAAACATTTCAAACCCAGTCACTTACAGCAAACCAACTTCTACTGGAAATAGTTCTCCCGATGGTGGTGATAATTAAATTAATTTTCCAAAGACTATACAAAAGTTGTCTTATTTTAATAACATATCATGTACTTCATATATGCCTGATACAATATACTTTATAAGTAGGAGCTTTTCAGGATGAAAATCTGTTATTCATCTGCTGAATATTTTGCAGTAGCAAGTATTGCCAATTACCCAGGATGAATTACAGATGAGAGTGTCCATGTTCCTGCTTAAGTCAAGAGCTGAAGGAAACTGTAAAAGATGAAAAGTGTGAGGACAAGTTCCAAATATTTTCAAATGTTGTACAGTAGAAGAAGAAGAAGAAGAAGAAGAAGAAGAAGAAGAAGAAGAAGAAGAAGAAGAAGAAGAAGAAGAAGAAGAGGAAGAGGAAGAGGAAGAGGAAGAGGAAGAGGAAGAGGAAGAGGAAGAAGAAGAAGAAGAAGAAGAAGAAGAAGAAGAAGAAGAAGAAGAAGAAGAAGAAGAAGAAGAAAATGATGATGATACACCTTCCCCCATAGTACTAACTTCCTGTTTCTCCTTGTCTTGTTAGTAGCGTGACTTCATCCCCTCCCCACCCCTCCATCCTCCCACTTCAGTCTCTACTACTTGTGTTATTCTTTCTAAAGATCTCTCTTGCTCTAAAGATTTGGCAGTTTCAGGCTTCAGAAGAATCGCATCTAAGAAGAGAAACTAAGTTGCAGACTCAGGCAGGTCTAGGCAGGCACCCAGGATTACTGCAGCTTCTGGTAAGAGAAGCCTTGATGGCAGGGTCAGAGATGGAGTAACAGTATACCCAGCCATCAGAGCAAAAGGAAGATAGAATCTGTGACTGCAGTGCTAATCTATTAAGGGAAAACGCCCCCCTTTATATGTTTGCAACATTGTAGTGCTAGGTTCCAGAAGGTTTTTGTTTAAGCACCCACTTAGGACACAGTTTACAATCAATACAAAAGCCAGATCAAAATCTAGATCTTATTTTTGTCAGCTTGCTTACTGTTCAAAGTCAGTGGGCTTAGAAGAGTCGGTGCATGCTCTGATTGTTGGAATTAACTAAGGAAGTACCCCAAAAGTAGGAAAACGATGAAAAATCAGGCCTAAAATATTATTTGGAATTTTTAGAAGTAAGAATAGGAACATACATGAAGTTGAAGATGTTATTAAAAACCTGCAGATAGTAGGCTTGAGAAATGTCAATGCTGTTTATGAACTGAAGGAATCCTAAGGACAAGTCACCCAGTAGAGTGGGACTGTTGCTCTTTTATTTGTTAGCAGAAAGTGAGACTGCTCTTTTGTAACAGAACACCTGAATGTAGTTCTTTAGCCTCATCTCCATGCCCAACACTGAAAAATAAAGGAAAATGAAAGGCTATATATACAGTACAATCTCTTCCCCCAAAAGATGGATACATGTTCATGTGTGCCAACACTTGTAACGCTCGGGCTTGGGAGTGTCTCCAGGTGGCAGACAGTTCAAAAAGGAAGCACTTGGTTCCGCAGAACTAGATATCTGCTTTCAACATTCCGCTCAGTGTTAGAGCTCAGCGCGACCTCCATTATTCAAACTGATAGTATATTAAAACGGGGGAAAAGTGGCTGCACAGTACATTTGATAGCAAACTCTTGAACATGCTTTGAGTTTTTTCTTGTCTGCCAGAGAGACATGAAAAATCTTAAAAGAGCCTTTAAATAATCTCTCATCCACTTATGTGTGTCTATTCACAGTCTTTAAAAAGCTTTACCCTTTGACCTTAGCTAAGCCGTCTTATTAACATAAAAGCTTCTTTTTATTTGACTATCATTAGAATAAGTTTGCATCTTAAAAATATAAATCTTACGTAGCTATTTAAAATCACTAAAAAAAAAAAAAAATACCCAGCACCTAGAGAGCTTGTTTATCATTATAGATTATGCCATTTATTTTTGGTTCTATTTTAAAAACATGGTCAATTCTTGTCAAAGAAATAATTTTCTTCTTACAAAGAATTCTAAGCACCCTCATGCCATTTGCTAATTTAGCTGTGTCTCCATGTGAGTCAGCATTTAATCTTGTCATTGACTAGGGTTGTTTTGTAAGTATATTTTCTCCCTAATTAGAAACACCAAAGGAACCAGTCTGCTCCCATACCTCTATTTCTTCCCTTCAGAATGCCAGTTCCCTCAGGGTAGAATGCATGCCCTGTTGGGCAGCTGGGCCACTTAAAAACACGAGTAAGAGGGAGACCAGCGCTGAAATGAATATGTCTCCATTTGGCGCTCATTCTTCTGCTTTGTAGGGCAAAGCACAGTGGAAGCCGCACTCTGACCCAGTGGGCTCTCCTCAGTTCTCTTCACAGACAGCTTGCAGGGCGAGTTCTTAGCTAAGCTGAACTCTGAGAAGGAAAACTTAAACATCTTGTAAAAGTTGCAGCAAAGATTTGGCTATAAATAGGACCTCTGTGCAGGTAGGGAGAGAGTAGTCGGTGATTTAATTATGTGTGATGCGTTGAGCAATTGTTTTCTCATTATAATTAAAAGTTCATCAGAAAGAACCTGTGTTGATGGTATTATAGGCAGGGATCTGAGTCTGTACGGCACCTGCCGGGGTGTCTCAGGGAACTTGTTGAAATTATTCTGGTTCTTATGTCCAAGGGCAATGAACTGGACAAGAAGCTTGTAGCTAGAAATAAAGATGGAATTTTTAAAAAGGGAATACATTATCTAGGATAAGTGTGAGCTCGCAAGCTGAGTGAAGAGAGCGTGCTCCGAAAGCTCTATGCGGGAACTACATGACCCTTTGTGGACCATCCACAGAGCATCATAAACACAGTGAAAGCAACCAATTAAAACGGAGGCCATGGAACTAAACAGAGAGCTCTCAAAAAGGAAGACGTTAGGAATAACCAAGAATATTGTTAATGTTCAAAATCCTTAACCATCAAGGAACCGCAAACTTAATCTACCTTAAGATTTTATCTAGATTTTATGACTAAGAATATAAAGCAAATGACAACAAATGATGATGTTTGGGGGCACAGGAGCAAGAAACACTTATTGAGTATTGGTGAGCATACAAACTGGCACAGCCACCGTGGAAATGAATGTAGAGACTTGTCAAAAAGCTAGCGACTACCCCAGGATACAGCAGCAGCACTCGGGGGACTATCTCAAAAGGACTGCATATCCTATTACAGATACTTTGCCATCTATGTTCATCTCTATTCAATGTACAGTAGCCAGGAGGAGCAAATAACCTATATACCAACTCATGGATGGATAATGAAATATGGTTCATATATACAATGAAATAGTATTCAGCTGTAAAGCAAGTGAAATTATGGGACTCATAGGTAAATGGATAAAGACAGAGATTTGTTTTATCTTAAATTTCCTGGAGATTTTTTTCTGATGGGAATGATACAGAAAAGTGCATAATTATATAACATATCACTTATATAAGTAAAAGGCAGTTTGGAAGTTAGAAGTACAACATGCTATCACCACTGGGTAACAGAGAGCTTTCTGCTAGCCTTTTAGGGACTCTTAAAAGATTTCAGAAAGTAACAGCGCCTCCATTGCCTTCCCCAGAGGAGCTGAAAAAAAAATATTTTCACATTACCACTCTTAAAAGCTTCCATCTATGTCCCCTTGCAAGTGAAATTCCAAGTGTGAAATTTCATTTGCTTAAGTCCCCTATGAGAATGTGAGGAAAATTACTTTTAAAAAATCAATGTACAATGGAGTCTTGAGACGATTATCATAAAATGGCGCTTGAGATATGGGTGGGAAAAAAATCTCATGCTTTTCTAGTTGTTTTTCTTATCACTTACCTGCTGGTCATAAATAACTTGTCTATAAAAATCTTTGGTAGCCACAGAAGCACACCGTCTGTAATCCGAATCTTTCTGTAGGAAGGCATAAAGGTTTAGGGTGATATTTTATGCTTTCCAGATGACTAATAAAGACTCTAGTGTTATTTCAAAGTTCATCAAGATGGGCAAGTGCTTGGGCTCTGAAAGTTGTTAAAGCCTGGCTTTGCATCAATAAGCTCATCTATTAAACAAATATAATAATTGCATTCACTACAGAAATGCTATAAGAATGAAATTATTTAAAGAAAATTGTTGTCCGTAGGACATTGCCCAACACATTAATAAACATACAAATGTTATTTATTATGTTTATTATGATTAAATTAGGATTTACATCTAGTATGTATTTATTAATTATTTCTCCCCCCCCAAAAAAAAATATTTTTACCTAAATAAGGCCCAGGGATATGGTCCAGCAAGTAAACTGTGTTGCTTGCGAGTCTGAGGAAGCACAGTTTAGATCCCTAAAATCCACGTTAAAGGCTGGAGAGACAGCTCAGAGGTTAAGAGCATTTGATGCTCTTGATTGGAATTCAGTTCCCAGCACATATATTGAGTGGCTCGAAAGAGCTCTTAACTGTAGGTCCAGGCGTTTGATACCCTCTTCTGCTTTCTGATGGCACCAACATAAATGTACATACACACAGAGGGAGAGAGGGAGAGAGAGACAGAGAGACAGAGAGACAGAGACAAAGACAGAGAGACAGACAGAGACAGAGTCAGACAGACAGACAGACAGAGACAGAGAGAGAGTCAGACAGAAAGACAGAGACAAAGATACAAAGAGACGGAGAGACACAGACACATATATACACTTTTTAAAAGTAAGTAGAAATTCTTAAATAAACTGTCCAAAGATAAAAGGCCTAGGCTGTTAAAATTTTGTAACATAGCCCATGCGTTCCCCTTCTCCTCGAGAAAGACAGCATCTCATTAGGCACCTGTAGCAGTTATTTCTGTTGTCTCTGTGACATTTCTAGACAAGAAGAACTTTTTGCCTCTGCGGTAACTTCCTACAAGAAGAGGAATGTTACAGAGTAGTGCGCGGGCTCTTTGATACAGTGGCAGGTCTGCTCGCTGCAACCACAGAAAATGCAGTTTTGTTGGGGGTTTTCTTGTTCCTGTGGTTTGTCTTTCGGCTGATGGTTCTTTAGATTCACACCCCTCATTTCCATGTAAGTAAATCCAGACTGAGAACTGTTGTTTTCATAAACATGACTCCTTCTTCCTGGGAGCTGTGGTTTGGCTCTCTGGATGCCATGCTTCATGCTCTAGCATTTCTCCAAGAGCCCGGGGATCACCTCTAAAGTTTCAAAAAGGAAATGAAGAGAAACACGGAACAAAACCTCACTGGGTTATTAATAACCAGGAGTTTAGACCTGTCAACACAGTATGAAGGACACACGCAGCTAGTGAAAGAAAAATAAAGACGTTCCTTCTGGTAGAAACTGTTTTTTAGAAACTAATATAGTATGATATTTAAGTAAAAAAAAAATAGCCACCTTATGAGAAACAATTTTGTTTATTAAAACAGGTGCAGACCTGTTGGTTTCGGCTATACCGAATTTTAGTGAACCTTTGAGACAATCAGGAAAGCCCCTAAATATGCTGTCCTCGGTCATTTCCAGTAACAAGTCCACTTAATTGTGAAAAACATTCATTGACTTAAGATCCTCTAGCAGCGAGACTGCAAAGTAACATAATGGAGATGTGTGCATTCATTCCTTCATGCCGTTTCCGGGCGATTCCATATTTAGTATTGTATACTTGGATCCTTTTTCTTGCAGCTGTGACCAAATTCTTGACAAGAAGCCACTAAGGGGAGGGTGATTCTCATGGACTATTCAGAGGACAAAAGTCCGTTATAAAGGCTAAGGCATGGCAGTCTGTGAGCTGCTGCTCGCATCTTGGCAGATCAGGAAAGAAAAGAGCAAAAGGCTTGTGCACAGTTTTCTTTTTTTATAATATATTTTTATTAGGTATTTTCCTCATTTACATTTCCAATGCTATCCCAAAAGTCCCCCATACCCTCCCCCCGACTTCCCTATCCACCCATTCCCACTTTTTGACCCTGGCGTTCCCCCGTACTGGGGCATATAAAGTTTGCGTGTCCAATGGGCATCTCTTTCCAGTGATGGCCGACTAGGCCATCTTCTGATTCATATGCAACTAGAGTCAAGAGCTCTGGGGTACTGGTTAGTTCATCATGTTGTTCCACCTATAGGGTTGCAGATCTCTTTAGCTCCTTGGATACTTTCTCCAGCTCCTCCATTTGGGGGCCCTGTGATCCATCCAATAGCTGACTGTGAGCATCCACTTATGTGTTTGCTAGGCCCTGGCCTAGTCTCACAAGAGACAGCTATATCAAGGCCCTTTCAGCAAATGCTTGCTAGTGTATGCAATGGTGTCATCGTTTGGAGGCTAATTATGGGATGGATACCTGGATATGGCAGTCTCTAGAGTGAGGTAAGACAATCACAAAAGAACTCAAATGATATGTACTCACTGATAAGTGGATATTAGCCCAGAAACTTAGTATACCTAAGATATAAGAGACAATTTGTAAAACACATGAAACTGAAGAAGAACTAAGACCAAAGTGTGGACACTTTGCCCCTTCTTAGAATTGGAAGCAATCACCCATGGAAGGAGTTACAGAGACAGTTTGGAGCTGAGTTTTCTTTTTCCTCTTGTTCTTCTTGGTTCTTTCGAGCTCCTCACCTCTAGGGATCCTGCTGCCTGCATTAGAGGCAGGTCTTTCTGAAAACACCCTCAGCGACACACTTGAAGGCATGTTTCATTAATGTCCGAAGTGTTTCTTAGTCCAACCTAGATGACGATCAAATATAACCATATCAACTCCACTCCTTTTCAAGCTGACAGATCCCAGATGTAAACTGTAACATCCCAATGTTTGTTTCTGTGTATTTTCTGATGCAAAATCCATTTTCTCTATCTCAAAGACTCTCTTTAAATGCTAGGAGGGATGTGAGAAAAAGGGAATCCTTTTACTGCTCTTGGGATTAAATTGGTCTAGACACTATGGAAATAAGTATAGATGTTCCTCAAAACCTAAAAATAGAAGCAGCATCAGCCTGAAGTATACCACTTAAGGGTTTATACCCAGAGAACTCAGAGGCAATTTACCACAGAGATAGCTGCACATCTCTATTTATGGCAGGAGCTAAGTCATGAAATCATGTTTATCAACAGATGAATGAAGAAAATGCAATTTATATACACAAAGGAGTTTTCTTCAGTTATGACAAAGAAAGAAATTACGTTATGTGCTAGAAAATGAGTGCGAATGTGGAACATGGCAGTAAGCAAAATAAGTCAGACGCAGGCAAGACAGTGCACACTTCCTCTCATTTGTGAGTTTTAGAAAAATTTTTTCTTAGAACATCCATGGTGATTGATGATCGATCTATTTATGAGAGCAATGAAATTTTCAGAAAATGGATGAGCTTAGAATGTAGCGTATTGAGGCCACTCAATCAGAAAAAGTGAATATAGAGTTATGTATATATGTTGGTACATAAAAACTTGTGAGTGTGTGTGAAGTATAATATTTAAAAAGGAGATCAATAAAAGGTGATGAGGAAATACTGAATGCAGGCAAAAGGACACATAAGACATGGGAGAGAGCTATAGGACTTTGATATTGTGTATGTGTGTCTGTGTGTTTCTTTGTATCTCTGTGTGTCTGTGTGAGTGTGTGTGCATCTCTATGTGTCTCTGTGTGTGTATCTCTGTGTCTGTTTGTGTGAGTATGTATGTGTGTATACCTATGATTTCTGTGTGTGTGTCTGTGTGAATGAATGAGAGTGTCTGTGTGTATCTGTGTGTGTCTGTGTGAATGAATGAGTGTGTATGTGTATCTCTGTGTGTGTCTGTGTACGAGTGAGAGTATATGTATCTCTGTGTGTGAGTATGTGTATCTATGTATGTGTGTATCTCTGTCTTTGTGTGATTGAGAGTAGTATATGTATCTCTGTGTGTGAGTATGTATATCCATGCATGTGTGTGTGTGTATCTCTATGTGTCTACATGCATGAAATGAAAGAAGGGAGACTAGAAGAAAAGAACAGCCTAGTGGGAGGAGAGGAAATGTTGAGGAAGAAGAATAAAACGGAACAGGAGGGGTTAATATGGTCAAAGTACATGATAAACTTGAGAGAAGTTGCCTATATGGAAGTAGACCCTACACAATGAATATATACGAATAAAAAAACTAAAAAGCAAAACAAAAAGAACAGGTCACATGTTTCCAATATGGAATACTATTCAGTTCTAAAGAAAAAGCCCAATAACAGTATTTCCTGGGAAATGGACAGAGTCAGAATGTGTAATATTGAGAAAGGTTCCCCCAATGTCAGAAGGAAAAAAAAGACACATGTGTTCTTCCTTATATGTAGAGCTCAGCCTGTGAGTTATACATGGACATAAATAAATAAGTAATTATATAAATAAACATGCAACTATAGCATAAGATAAAAAGGGGAAAAGGAAGTGTAACTTTAAAAAGACAAAATGCTCACTAATGAGTTCACAAACACAGGTTTCTTTGTGTACATACTTTGGATGTTTTCTCGAGGTTTAGTTCATTTTAAATGCTACATAAATCCTTAAATGGGAAGCATCCACGGAAGGAGCGGTTAAATACTAGGATGCCTGAATTTCAAAATATATTTTAGTAAGTATTTCTATAGGCTATAGTTCTTATTAAGTATTGTTAAATTTAGCAGATTTTAATTTTTAAAAAAAACAGACTCTTAGTTACTCCAATGCAAAGAGTGTGAAGACTGTTAGAAGCATGTCATTTGGGCTCTGCTTCCCCACGCCATCCAAAGAATCCAGGACTGCCAGGAGCGGAAGAGACCGCAGGCTCTCCAGCAGCAAGAACAGACTCTCAAGAGGCAGCTCCTGTGAAGTAGCTCAGTGTAATGGGAAGAACAAAGTCTATTTAAACATTTGAGGTTTGGGTAGGGGCTTTCAGGGTAAGTGTACATTACGGGCCAAGGAGGAATTCCGGGGCTACTGGACATGACCTTATAAGGGATGAAGAGATGAACCTGGCTGCTGGCAGCTTGGTCTCCTCCAGTGGGCCAACAGTGGGAGCGCAGAGCTACATGCACCCCAGGACACACAGGCCAGGGTCAGGGAGAACAGTCCTACTCCTGTCATCCCAGGACAAGGTTTCCAGGACATGCCTCAATCCTACCATTGCCCCATGCTTCCTCTGCACCCCACCCCTGGCTCCCTGGCCCCATAGAAACATATTTAAAAATATCATAATTTTTAAAAAATACTCTGGGAACACTGCTTTATTGTCCCAGAAACTTAAAGGGTAACATGCCAGATATTTGCAAACACAGAAATGTCTTTATCTGTTTCACTGTATATTATAATTCTAAATTGTATCATTGTTGATGAATAAATACACAATTTAAAAACTATGTTTTTAATCGAAATAAATTTATATCACTTCCCTTTTCTTTTTCGAGCTCTCCCAGATACCCTCCCTCCAACTCCCAATTCTCAAGTTGACATCTTCTTTTTCCTTATTTTTTGTTACATACTCATGTGTGTATGTATGTATGAATATACATATGTATGTGTACAGATATATAAGTATGCCCATTAAGTCCATTTTTTGTTGTTTGTGTGGATGTGATTTCAGGACTGCCCACTTTGTACTGGATAACCAAAGAGGAACCATCCTGAGGAGAGGCTAACTCTTCTCCCAGCAGGCATTAATTGCCTGTAGTTTTTTGTCTAGGGGAAATATACTTTTTAAAAACAAAATTCTAAAAATAGAACAACAGATTGCATGCTTCTAATACACGGTGACACATTAACATTCCCATTCGAAAAGTCAGGAACACCTTATGCTAAGGAAACTTAAGACCAAACCAGGATCAGAACCCGGCAGAGCAAACAACCAGAACACACAGCAGCTATGTCATCAGGGCATCATGAGGCATCAACTAGTGTCTGGCTGCCATTCCAGCTGTGTTGCCTGTAGGAACAGAGATCTCACTTGGTCAGCTCCATTGAGTTGCCTGCTGACCTTCTCAATGTAGATGCCCACCTTTTTTGGCATCTACATTATCCTAGCACATCAATTGTGACTTAGGTTTCACCTTCACGGATTCAATCAATGGCTTCTCAATTACTCTTTGCAGAGAATCTGACCCTGGAACACGTTGCTTGGCTTTGGAGGCTTTCTAGACCCTACTGTCAGGCTTCCACCACCCTCATCATTGCTTGCATTTTGCCTGTCTAAAAAAAGGAACATCTACACCAAGTAACACCTACACCTACATCTACACCCACACCCACACCCACACCCACACCCACACCCACACCCACACCCACACCCACACCTACACCTACACCCATTAGCCTGTCTCACCTAGACCATAGCTGCAGAGGCCTTAGTAATCCTTCCTGCCTGACCTTTGGAAAACACCTCTCCAGAAAGACTTTTTCTTTTCTTTTCTTTTCTTTTCTTTTCTTTTCTTTTCTTTTCTTTTCTTTTCTTTTCTTTTCTTTTCCATTAAGTTATTTATTTATTCACTTTACTTCTGGATCTCAGGGCCTCTCTCCTCTCAGTCTTCCTCTTACACAGCCACTCCCCCATCCCTTCTCCCATCTCCTCTGAGAAGGGGAAGCTACCCCCTACACCAAACCACATTAATTCACCGAATTACTAGACACAAGCAGCCCAGGGAAACAGGATCCACAGACAAACAACAGAGTCAGTGACAGCTCCCACTCCAGTTGTTGGGGGACCCGCATGAAGACCAAGCTGCACATCTGCTACATGGAAGGGAGGGGGCTGCAGGGGATGGGGTGAAGATGGGCTAAGTGAAGCCCGTGTGTGCTCTTTGTTGACTTTGTTGGTCTTCTTGTGCAGTCCCTATCCTCTCCAGGTCCCTCAATCCTTGCACAAACACTATCACAAGATTCCCTGAGCTCCGTCTAATGTTTAGCTATGGGTCTCTGCATCCATTTTGGTTAGTTGCTTCATGAAGCCTCCCAGAGGACTGTGATGTACTGTCTAGAGTTCTTTATCTAATGAATTTACATTCATATCCTAAATCTCTTAGTGGGTGGAGTTTTGCAAACCAGACGTTTTCCCAATTACCTGTATAAATTCTGTGGTCTCTCTTTTTTAGTAGCTGTAATCTCTTTAACAATTACAAATTGTTAAGTGCTTTGTCTACACTTGCCTTTACTGCAACTTTAAAGTTATTCATTTTCCAAACTGCACGGTTTTTATACTTCGTTCTGCTCTCTCCAACTGTATGTCTAAAAGCACTGATCAGTAAATACACATAGGATGCCTCCTTGAAATGTTCTCTCCCAAACAACTAAATTCGTATTTTTTGAATTCAGCTCCACGAAGAGTTTTCAGGATATAGACAGAATAGACTGAGTAGAGATATCCTTTGCTAAAGTATAACATGAATGGCTTCCAGTCCAATTCTGGATAGCATCCTCATTGGAGTTAGTGTTACAAATATTGGTAACACAGGTGGAGCCAGAGATCACTGTGTTAAACAGAATAAACACTACATTTTCTCACTCCAGGGTGAAATATAAACTGGTCCATCTTAGAGAAGCTGAGAGAAGGATGGTGATTACCAAAAATCTGGGATGAGTAACAGTGGTTGAGTGGTTAAGTGGATAGAAAATTATATAGGAGCAAGAAATTCTGATGTGCTACAGCGTAGTAACCTCAGGGGAGGGAATGAGCATGCACGCTATGTTTCAAAATGGTGGGAAAGGATTTTGAATGTTTTCCCTATAAAAAAAACGCACAAGGTTTAAGGAAACAGATATTTGGTTCTTAATAAAATATTGCACAATGTGTGTTCCTTGAAATATCGCATAATACTGAAATATCACACAGTACCTGTTAACTATGTGATTATTATATACAAGTAGTAAAATATTAGATTAAAATACATTAAATTTTAATTTATAAATGTAAGATAACTTAAGATTCAAAGTCATTGAAGATGATTTTTGCTTGGGAGAGACTCTGATACTCACCAGCAGTTCCCCAATTTTAGCAGTTATCATGTGAATAAAAATAGTCATTTAGTACATTATATCTTTTCAGACTTATATTATCCATATCTGTGGAAAGCATGACATGGATAAGAAAATTATTTCATTTATTATCAAACTGAGAGGAAATGATAATTATAATTTGCTCTCTATAAAACAGCCAGAGAGGAAGAGTAGATAAAATAAGTGGCTCAAGGAGTGCTGAATTGCATGCGGGTAGAAAAAAAAAAAAAAAAAAAAAAAAAACATGCCAGCGCTCTGTCAATCCAAGTTATCACTGCAGTTTTATAGCCTGGTAGACAAAATATAGACATGATCGAATGTTAAATAAGCTAGAATGATTTAAATCTGTAATAGAGTTCTGAGGTTGTTGAGATTTGTTTTGATTCTTCATTTTACTGGCTGCACATTAGAAATTGCTGAGCTGATTCAAAACACCACATCCGGCACAGGCTCATTTCTTATATAAAAATGGCAAATTTCTGTAATCCCTTTCTATCACAAATCCTCTCTGGAGAAAATCTATTTCACTAACAAAGAGTTTCTCTGAGATTTTTATGAGAAATTTAAAGGATGCCTTTGTTTCCTTTTCTTTAATGCCATCATGAGAATAGTCGAGTGTTCCAATTATATGGATTCTGCAAACCTCCTTAATCAAAGTCATTGTAGACGTTTGGAAGTACTTGAAAAAATATATATTTGAAATATATATATATATATATATATATATATATACAGAGAGAGACATGTTTACATGCATATTATATATATATATATTTACTCTAGTATTCTAAATGAAAGAAAGAAAATAGTTATTGCTGTCTGCAATATAAAAGGATAATAAAGGAATTTTGTGATTATCTTAATATAAGTAAGTAACTTCTCAGATTTTGGTTCTCATGTCATTTAGACTACCCATAACAATATCCAATACTTATAATTTCATAGCCTTGAAAACAATAACTTTGGGTGGCCTGGGAGATTCAATATCAAACCAATGAACTTTCTGTAAATGAAGTGGTAATTTTGAGAACTGACTGGAGTTTGCTCATTGTTGATAGCCCAGTTCAATCAGTAGGGTGATACTGTGTTCTGAGGCATTTGAGGCAACAGGCTAAAATATACTAAAGGAATGAGCTCAGATATTTTTGAAAATTTAGAAATGGAATCGATTACTTCCAAGTATATCTCCTAGGAGCAGTCATACTCTTAGAATATATATAATTTACATATGTAATTGTGCATATTTAAAAAGCAAGACCAAAAAAGAATGGTTACTAAAACACTTTCCTCACCTAAAACAGAAATAAAGGATGGCGTCCAAATTTTCATAAGTTCCCTTATCCCTATGTATTTTTTGACATACATACAATAGGGGACCACAAGTTTGTATGTAATCTTCACATTATACTGTCATAGTTAGGGTTTCCATTGCTGTGCACAGACACCATGACCAAAGCAACTCTTATAAAGGACAACATTTAATTGGGGTTGGCTTACTGGTTCAGAGTTCAGTTCATTGTCCTCAAGGCAGGAAGATAGCAGGTAGACATGGGGCTGAAGGAGCTGAAAAGTTCTACATCTTCATCCAAAGGCAGACATGAGAAGACTGGCCTTGAACTCAGAGATCTTCTTGCCTCTGTCCTGGGATTAAAGGCAGGTATTACGTTGCCTGGGCCTAAGCTTTTCATAGCCACTGTGCCTCAAGATCTCCATGTCAAGATCCAGGTCAGAGGCCTGTGTCTTCCAGCCTTGAGATCTAGATTACAAGTGCCCCCCCCCATTTCTGGATTGTAGTTAATTCCAGATGTAGTCAAGTTGACAACCAGGAATAGCCATCACATGTTCCCTATAGAAAGCCATTAGGAAATAAATTACAGACTAAATTCTAACAGTAGTCTGGAAAGAAACCCACAATTCTTTAATTCAGGCACTCTCCACTGACAGTGCTGCATAAAATGCAAAAGAATGGCCCAAATGAAGATTCTAATTCACAAGAAACAGGGAGAGTCTTCATCTAACTCATTATTGTTCTTATGAGAAGTGAAACTTGTCACCAGTGGGTTTAAGAGTGCCAAAAGAAGTAGTTAGTTATAGATAGATCTAAGCACGGTATACTTGAATTCATATCATTAAAAAATCTTGCTGAAATAATTTAGTGTTATCTCACAAGGATGGTGAAATCAGTAAGAAAACATAGATTGATTTTATGAAGTGCCTACGATGCACAGACCTATAGGAAGCAACCCTCAGAAACCCAATGAATGAGGACACAAGTCTTTACAGGAAAAAGAGACAGTCATGCAATGTGACAAAGGCCAAGCACAACATGCCTTAGCATACCCAATAGCAGAAATAGGAGTTTACAGGAAACATCAGTACAAAACCTTTGCAAGTATGTGCAGTGTTTAAATTCTGGAGTATGGAGTCAGGGTTGGGGGCATTATGGTAGTATTGCTGAGAAGAGCAAGTTAAGAAGTAACTCCAAGGCTGGATGGTGGTGGCACACACCTTTAATCCCAGCACTTGGGAGGCAGAGGCAGACATATTTCTGAGTTCGAGGCCAGCCTGGTCTACAAAGTGAGTTTCAGGACAGCCAGGGATACACAGAGAAACCCTGTCTCAGAAAAAACAAACAAACAAACAAAAAACAAAAAACAAAGAAGTAACTCCAACAGGTAAATAGCAAAATGGAAAGCAGAAGGTTAGGAACTGGGTGTCCTTCACGGGAGAGAATGACTAACCAGACAAGACATAGAGCTACCATCCAGTAATCTTTTCTGAGATGCAACCATGCCATAAAGGTTCAAAGATCCCAAGCACTAGGCCAGATGCTTAATAATGCTACCTATTGGCTTTTGGGTCAAGAAACATAGTTCACTTTTCTATCCCTCATTTATTTTACCTATGCAGTAGGGATGAAGCAATACAAGGAAGTTTATACAAGCTCTTTTGATTCTAATAACACATAATTGAGAAATAGATGCTTTAAAATGAACACTTGACAACAATGGTCAAGAGACATTACAGAGGCGTGAAAATAGAGGGAGGACCTGTTCCGAGAGCAGTAACTCAACATCCCTCGTAAATGCTCATCCCAGTACCATTCTACCTTGAATTTTTGCTCAGAACTTGGTGTTGAGGTGCAAAGCTGGCTTTTTTATCTTACTGACTTTTCTACTTAGTTAGCCTTAGATTCTTACTTTTTGGGTCCCTAAAATCAGTGGACAAATAAAAGACAGAATGTCAAGTTTAAACCATGTCTTCTTGATTTTTATCTATAACAGTGCTGACAATTCATCTCACCTCTATAATTGGTGATAAAGTTCCTTGTTCATATGGGTAAGATTAATAGCTTTGAGGGGCATTATAGAAAATAAGTTAATATTCTCCCCAAATGGAAAAATTCCTTAAGTTTGAATTCTATGCATGATAAATTTGGAGCTTTATTGCACCTTTTAACCTTTAGCTCATCTTTTTTTAAAATATACATTCAAATGTAAAATCTAGCATTTGCATACATTGAAGCAATTTCTGATGGCTACCCTTTCTAACCTGCAAGACTTTGAGTTCAGAAAAAAAAAAAGGCTTGAAATATGAGTCCAACATTTTCATCGTTGGCACTGGCACAGTTTCTTTCCAGATCATTGTATGTGTGTGTGTGTGTATCATAAAAATAGCTATGTGCCATTCAGATTGAATCATCAAGAATTCTAATAGGAAATAAAAAATAATGTAGAAAGAAAAAGTAAGCATTGATGGATTCCTATTTCAGGTAAATATCATTTTCCACTCAATTGAAATTTTATCTTTTAAGCCTGTGCAATTGGAAAGAGTAAATGCATTCCCTTCTTTGAGACAAAACAAAGTTATTTATGTCAAATACTCCACCTAATAGAGATGTATCGGGCACTGTAACAATTGATGTGCTCGAAGAAGTAAACGATGCCCACTTCCTGATGATCACATCTGCATTTGACTACAAGTCAGAGTCGCCTGCTTTTCATGCACTGCCGTCGTCCTTCTGTTTATCAAATCTGTGTCCAATAAAGAGATGGTCAGGCATGCGTACAGATCCTGCCAGTGTGCAACATTCATCAACCTACTGAAAATTATTCTGCTTGGAATCCCTTAAAAGCAGTCTATGTCTGATTTTTTATAAGGACTCAAGGAGGATTTATGAATTTCTCTTTTCTGCTTTGATTTAGAAATAATTTCAGAACTGCCCACCCTAATGTAAGTGTCAGGGGGAAAGTACTGCAGCATCATGGAAACCATGCCAAACTTCAAGGACAGCAGCAGTAACCGCTTAAACCATGACTCCAGCCTGTTGGTTGTCATGTATGGGAGAATACAGGACAAAAAGAGTATCATCTACATAAGCAATCACATTTTGTAAAACATGTCGGATTCCTTTGTAACTCAGATTTTAATCCATGTCCCTTTATGAACTCAAAAAGAAATAATACTGTAGAGACATGAGATGCATATGTGAGTAGGCTTTCATAAAAGAGGATGAAAAGTGAAGTTCATCTTTTACAAATACAAATAAATTAGCTATTGCAGCCAGAGATCCCTACCTGCAGCCCATCTCTCTGTCATGGTGCTAACCATGTGTGTCCCTTGCTTCCTTGCAGGTCGGCCAGTAATGATCGTAGTAGAGTATATGGAGAATGGATCACTGGACTCCTTTTTGCGGGTGAGTTTTGTGGGTGGTGAGGTGCTCTTTTCTGATGTCTTTAAATAAGCTATTCTGAGATCTAGGCTTGAGATCATTTATCATAAATTAATTTTTGTGTAATGTCATGCATGAATTTTCTGTGGAGAATGACAATAATTTCCTCTGGTGCATTTCTCTGATTCTGTGATGCATGAAAACATTACTGAGGGAATAGGATGTACACAATAATAACTTAATTTGATTTCTCCTATTCATTTACTAGACATATTAATGATTTTACACATGTATATATATAATATACATACATACATAGAGTTCTATGTGTAAAGAAGTAAAAAGTAAAACTCAGTTGCCATCTATAGCTATTCATGAAGCCATATCGCACTTACCAATTTAGTATGGTATTTTGTGCATTTCCTAAAGCGCTAAGTCCTTATATTGCTGGGCAGTTACCAAAATCCTACCAATTTTGTCCTCATGTTCATTTGGCTATTTAAGGAGGAAAAGAAAGAATAAGATCCCCTCAGCAGTGTTATATTTAAAAAAACAAAAACAAGAACAGAACAAAACAAAACAAAACTTAAAAACCATTCTGTTGAAGACGACTCCACATAACTATATAGGGGAACAAAATAAAGCTAAGGAAGTGTAATAACATTATTTTTCCAAAGTGTGTTCATCACATGTTAAGATTTAAAGCACTACTGTAATATGCCTGGAAAATACACATTGACAGTGAAAAACAAATATAAAAATATTCGCTGCAGTAAATGTTTTTATCCCCAGGAGAGGTGACATATTTACTTGCCAGTGTACCCCTTAATATATCCAACAAAAGGCACAAGCATTATCTCTGGTTATGAAATGGCTGACTTTCTTTCCATTTGAAAGGTGTTGTCTCTGTTTTGATTTTCACCTCATTTTCTGTTCCTTGCTATTTGGACGTTTTTCCATTTGCATCTAGTCTGTCTCCCATGATCTCATTTCCACTTGTTTTGATTGGTTCTTGTTCTCATCTTCCAACTGCTCTGTGTTGGTGGGGATGATATATTTGTACTGTGACTTGACTCCATGTGCAGATTCAATCCCTGAAGTTGAATTCAGCAGCATCTTTGGGTTGTAATAAACAGAAACTACTTCTACAGCATACAATCTTGACCAATGCTGCTCTTTAAGCAAAATGAAATTCATAGTTTGGGGACATGAGCTGTTTTCTCTCTGCTGTGTGTGTGCATTCAGAGCATTCTATTCTATATCTTAAGTTCATTACCTCTAAATGCTCAAAATTATTTTTGAATAATTTATCAGGGCCACCTACAGTGCTCGAAATGCATATACACTTATGTCTTTCCATTATTTTTTTTTCAAAACACATTTTTATCAAATGCATAACAAAATGACTCATTGTCTAATAATACGGGCCAGAGGTGAGTGTTAGATTTTTTTGTAACAACTACCCAAAAGCCAAGAAAACAGAAAATAATATAGCAGACATTCAATTTAAATTACTGCTGAAAATTGGATCAAATGGCTGGTAAAGAAAAAAAAAGGTGGAAAATGTTAGTTTCAGATATACTTTTATTTTACTGAGCCAGGAATAAGTTATAATACGATACAAAGAATCAATCATTAAAAGAAAGGAACCTTTGATATCACAAGCTTATAAGTGATATATTTTATGAGTTACCTTTTCAAAGTTCTAATTATGCACCATATAGGTACCTGACGTCTAGGAAGTAGCAAAGCTTTAGTTGGTGGTGGGCACAATTACTTCTACTATGAGAATCTAGAAGTCTATGTCTGTTCATTTCTACTCTGCCTCATACTGGCTTTGGGTCTTTGAATGTGCTAATAGATTCCCAGGGTCTTTTCTTATCCAGCTGTATAATGGCATGGTGTATAGTATCTACCTCCTACAGTTGTTAAAAGAAACTTGTTGGCTATTATAAATAAGATTGCTATGAACAGGGTGGAGCAGGTGTCCTTATTACCTTTTTGAGCATCTTCTGGGTATAGGCCCAGGAGTGGTATTGCTATGGTAGCACTATGTCCAATCTTCTGAGGAACCACCAGACTGATTTCCACAGTGGTTGTACCAGCTCGAGATCCTACCAACAATGGAGGAGTGTTCCTCTTTCTCCACATCCTTGCCAGCATCTGCTGTCACTTGAGATTTTGATCTTAGCCATTCTGACTGGTATGAGGTGGAATCTTAGGGTTGCTTTGATTTGCATTTCCCTGATGACTAAGAATGTTGAAAAATTTTTTAGGTGCTTCTCAGTCATTGAGGTATTCCTCAATTGAGAGTTCTTTGTTTAGCTCTGTACCCTATTTTTAAATAGGGTTATTTGTTTCTCTGGAGCTGGAAAGAACCCAGATGTCCCTCAACAGAGGAATGGATACAGAAAATGTGGTACATTTACACAATGGAGTACTACTCAGATATTAAAAATAATGAATTTATGAAATTCTTAGGCAAATGGATGGATCTGGAGGATATCATCCTGAGTGAGATAACCCAATCACAAAAGAGCACACATGATATACACTCACTGATAAGTGGATATTAGCCCAGAAGCTAAGAATACCCAAGATACAATTCGCAAAACACATGAAACTCAAGAAGAAGGAAGACCAAAGTGTGGATACTTTGCTCCTTCTTAGAAGGGGGAACAAAATACCTGTGGGATGGTATACAGAGACAAAGTGTGGAGTAGAGACTGAAGGAGTAACCACCCGAGACTGCCTCACCTGGGGATCCATTCCATATATAACCACCAAACCCAAAAACTACTGTGGAGGCCAAAAAGAATTTGCTGACAGGAGCCTGATATAACTGACCCCTGAGAGGCTCTGCCAGTGACAAATACAGAACGAGATGCTCACAGACATTCATTGGACTGAGCACAGAGTACCCAATGAAGGAGCTAGAGAAAGGACCCAAGGAGTTGAAGGGGTTTACAGCTCCATGGGAGGAACAACAATATGAACCAACCAGTACCCCCAGAGCACCCAGGGACTAAACCACCAAAGAAAGAGTATACATGGTGGGACTCATGGCTCCAGCTACATATGCAGCAGAGGATGGCCTAGTCGGACATCAATGAGAGGAGAGGTTCTTGGTCCTGTGAAGGCTCTATGCCCCAGTGTAGGGGAATGCCAGGGCCAGGAGTGGGTGGGTTGGTGATCAGGGGGAGGCGGGAGGGTAAGAGGAGGGGAATTTCAGAGGGAGACCAGGAAAGGGGATAACATTTGAAATGCAAATAAAGAAAATACCTAATTAAAAAAAAAAAAGAACCTTATTGACTATTTTAAACTTTATAAGAAAAGATCCAAACATAAGGCTTCATGACTCCAAAAGTGATGAATTTCTATATCATGAGTTTTCTGATTATATTGATATTTATTTGCTTCTCCGTGCAAGTCATTGCCAACACCACATGTGGAGAGTATCATCTCTGTACATGCATGTCTCCCTAACGTAAAAATTATATCATTGAAATAAACAAAGAACTCTAAAAGCTTTAGAAATCAAATAAGCCGTTTGATAACGGGGCTAATGAAATGAAGATTAGGTTCTCAAAAGGTGAATTACAAATGGCCAATAAACATAAAATCCTTATCCACTGAAGAAATGCAAATAAAACTACCTTGAGATTCCATCTCACCCTTATATTGACATTCATACAGAAAACAAATACCAAATGATGGGAAGGATGTGGGCAGAAGGGAGCCTCTCATACATTGCTGGTGTAAATGTAAACGCATCCCCCCACTATGGAAATCAGTATGAGGTTAATCAAAAGCCTCAGAATAGAGTCATTAGCCCTTCTATACCACCCTGTCTACTTAGCTGAAGGACTCTGCTGAAGCCAGCTCCAGCTGCAAGCTTCAGGACCTGAGACAGAGAAGGAGGATTCGTGCAAATGAAGATGTTGACTCCTGTTGTCTTTCATGCAGGTGTCCAGAATAGCTTGAGACATCTTTATTTAAACAATCACAAGCCTGCTCTCCTGGGCAGTGACATCAATGGTTATTTTATTTAAAAAAAAAATCATATCATTAGCATTATAGAAGCCCCATCATTAAAAAAAAACAAAAAAAAAAACAAAAAAAAAAACCCACAATAGTTTTCCTTCTCCTTCTCCACTCCCGCTGGGCCAATCGCCACCCACCCCCAAAATTATTTTGAACTATAAAGCCCAATTTCTGCAAGCCAAGAATAAATGTGGAGCCAGGCATGTCTGGTGGACATGAGCATATACCCAGCTGGTAGCAAATGGGGTTACACGGTTATGCAAGGTGAGAGACAGATTAAACACCTGTGAGAATAAGTTCAGTCATCAAATAGCACCCCTGTGTCATAATCCTTTTAAAATTGCAGACAGAGACGTGTCCATTGTACCAAACAACCTTTCCCAGTATGCACATATCAACCCCTGATACCATCTGTCATGGTTTGAATATGCTTGGCCCAGGGAGTGGCACTATTTGGAGGTGTGGCCTTATTGGAGAAGGTGTGTCATTGTGGGCTTGGGTTTAAGACCTTCACTCACTCTAGCTGCCTGGAAGTCAGTCTTCCACTATCTGCCTTCAGATGAAGATGTATAGCTCTCAGCTCTTCCTGCACCATGCCTGCCTAAATGCTGCTCTGCTCCCCACTTGATGATAATGGACTGAACCTCTGAACCTGTAAGCTACCCCAATTAAATGTTAACCTTTATAAGAATTGCCTTGGTCATGGTGTCTATTCACAGCAGTAAAACCCTAACTAAGACACCATCTTTCCAAGAACAATTTTTAAGTCTCTATTGACCAGACATAGCTTCCCCATCTGAAGTCTTTGTTGATCAGACATAGCTTTCTCAGAATTTATGCAAGCAGGACCCACTGCTCTCCACAACTGCCACGGGTTTACTCACTGTTACTGTAGTTGTTTCTCTAAGGATATGAGCTCTTGTCCCAAAATACCCAGAATTAATGGTCTTGTCTGGAGGATCAATAGAGGTAGACAGAGGAGAGGAGGGTTTTTTGAAATTATTATTAGATATTTTCTTTATTTACACTTCAAGTGCTATCCCGAAAGTTCCCTATACCCTCCCCCCGCCCTGTTCCCCTACCCACCCACTCCCACTTCTTGGCCCTGGTGTTTAGCCCTGGAACGAATCATCCACGGGGCTTTCCACCTGCATGGTCTCAACCTTGGCCCATGACTGACAAAATGAAACTAAATATTGCTGTGAGTATAAACAAGCATAGAAAAACCCAGGAGAGCTTGTAGCACACACCATCTAGGGAGTAAGTATAAAGAACACCAAATTCACCACAGGTCCCTGCAAAGTGGGAAGGGGATTCCATGGGCCTTGCCACACTCGAGTCCAAGGGTCTCCATTGGCCTTGCCACAATAGAGTCCCCTCAGTGAAGCACTCATATGCTGTTCTCTGCAGATGCTGCAGGGCCATGGCCAAGACTCCAGCTCAGTACAACACAAACGTATTTGCACACTGGTGTTGATTGCAGCACTATTCAAAATAGCTCCGTGACAGAACCAACCTTTGTATCCTGCAACAGAGGAACAACTAAAAGTGTGGTGTGTGTTGCCAGTAGAACATTTTCAGTCACTACAAGAATGCAGTATGCTATTTGCAGGAAATTGGATATAACTTAAGATAGACATAGTAAGCTAATTGTCGTATCAGAATGACAAATATCACATTTTTCTCTCATATGGTATCTTAGTGATTGTTCCTTTGCTGTGAAAAGACACCAGGTCTAAGGCAACTATCATAAGAAGAAACTTGCCTACAGTTTCAGAGGTTTAGTCCATTCTTATCATGACAGGAAGCATGGTGGAAGGCAAGCAGGCCCTGGAGCAGTAGCGGAGAACTGCATCCTGACCCATAAGCACAGAGAGAGATTCTGGGCTTGACATGGGCTGTTGAAACCCCTAGGCCACCCCAACAATACAATTCCTCTCAAAAGCCCACACCTCTTAATTATTAAATCCTTTCAAATAATTCCACTCCATAGTGCCTAAACATTTAAATGTATGAGTCTACAGGGAATATCCTTATTTTAAAATATGTGCTCTAGATTTTATACAGATGCATAAAATCATATCTGTATGTGAGACATAAAAGTCAAGATGGAGCTGTCTAGGGGAAAAATGGAGATGGTGGGAGAGGAGGAGAGAGGGAGTGGGTAGGAAGAGGGGATATGGGGTAATAGCTCAGTGTACATTATATACATGGAAGAGAGTGTCCTTATATAGCCCAGTACTAGGTACAATGAATAAATGCCAATGGGGGAGATAAATATTAATCTTAACATAGCAAACTGTAGAAGAGTTTATATAAACCCAGATGTCTTTTTAAAGGAAACATTAACAATACTTTCAAAAGTCTATGTGCATAATGGATGTTTTCTTCAAAGTTAAAAAAAAAAACAACCTTATATTATTAAAAAATACAAGAAGGGTAGCATTACATGCCTGTAATTTCAGCAACTCAGAAGCTGAGGCAGGAGAATTACCATCAGTAAATGGCCAGCCGGGGCTACATAGTTAGTCCTTGTCTCAAAATATATTGAAATAAATGCAGAATGACAAAAATAAGAATGAAGAAAACTACAGGCACTAACATCTGACCCTTTTTTAACATTCTGTTCCCTTTGTGATCGTAACCCTTCTCTTCCAGGAGCTCAAAGTATAAACCCATATAAACTCATGTCAATAGCAGGCACTCAATTCTCCTTGCCAACCACAAATAAAACATATAAGTATATATAGCCCATAAACTTTGGAAAGCTAAGTCATTTTTTCCAACTACTGCTCTAGAATTTGATAATCGCAGCCTCTGTAAAGACAGAAGGCAGACAGTGGATGGATGCATGGTGGGAGAGCCATACATGGCTCATTAATGGCCTCCTGTGTTTACTGGAGGCAAAAACATTTCCCTCTGGTCTCCCACACTGTCTGAAAAGCACTTCAATTTGCTATTTTATTATGAAGGAGTTGTAGCACAACTAAATACAAGATTGCAAGTCACTTCTAGTGCTGGTGGCTAGCTGACTGGGATATTGCTCCAAATTGATAGATCTAATGGTCTTTTGATCCTTGAGGACATTTTTACCAGATACATATTACCAGTGGGGGTGCATGGTCAAGAGTTCAGGTGTGTGTGAAGAAAAGAGCACTGGGTATATGTGTGACTGTATGTGCTTTTGGTTTTAAAATGTAATGCATTACAGCTTAGGGAAGGAATCCTATAGCTGCCTACCCAAAAACATGATGTCACAGAGGCGTTGGGTTTTCTGACTTTGCCAATGGAAAGTTAAGTCGTTAAGTGTTCTCTTAACCAATATCTCTGCACACTATCTCTTCAGTGACACGGATGAATCTCATAAATAAATTTTGTAGTGCTTACATAAATACTGTCAGTCGCCCAACTTTCCAACTTCCTTTTTATAGCATGGCGTCCCGCCATCATTTCCATAAAACATGACTTCACAGCAGACTTCCTAGGCCTCTGGCCCTTACAATCTTTCGTCCTCCCCCCACTTGCATTATGCTTCCTAAGCCACGGGTATGGTGGTTACATTGTGTGTGTATCAACTGGGGCTGAGTAACGAACACCAGTGGTTCTCTACATTTTGACCAATTGTGTCTTTCTGTAATGTGCTCCAACTATTACAAAATGAAGCTTCTCTGATGTAGGGTAAGAGCTACACTTACCTGTTGTGTGCATAAGGATAAGTATTGTAAAATGCAATTTTAAAGTATACAGATTTTTGGAAAGTGGCACTAATAGATCTTCCTTTAAGATCTATGATCTCACTAGACACCAGTCACAAAAGGTTTACAGAACCAAGGATAATCCCCCTCCTGTTGAGTGAGTGAATATCTGTTTAGACTATTGGACTATTAGGCTGTTGGTCGCCAAGACTTAAGTAAGTATCACTCTTGTATCTTTAATGTAATCTCTCATTATGCTAGTCGTTATTGTCATTCATAGGCATCACAGCTGATAAGCTACTTAGCAGCTTGCATATCACCTTCTAGGACTATGAAATCCAGTCCTCCAGTCCTTGGGAGGAGGCTTTGAGGCCAGGTCCAGTTTTCATCTTCTGACCCCTTTATCAGAAGTACATGGTATCTCCACCAATAGGGACTCACCCTTGATTTCTGGGAGGCAAACAAGGGCAACATAAATAGCTTATACTGTTTTGAAAATCTCTTCCAGTCGCTGGAACTACAACTTGGAAAGAGGCCTCTCTTGCTAGGAATTAGGATTTTTGTTAGTCTATGGCTCTTGAAGGAGCATTATCAACCTAAGTGGCATAATGCTATAACTTCATATAATGCACATATGTGTCTCCATTTTACCTAAGAATTTCATGAATTCATTGTTTTAATAGCTGCGTAGTACTCCATTGTGTAAATGTGTGTCTCCATTTTAAATACACACACACATATACATATATATATATATATATATATGTATGTATACACTTATAAGTATTGCATATATTTTTAAGTAAATATAAAATAATGTGCTTGAAACCTAGTGTCTGTTAGCCAGCTATACCTACTTATCTCAGCTCCTGGAAATAATCATTCTAATTTCTAGTCTTCAGGTTGTTAAGTATATTGTACTAACAAACAAATAATATACACTAAACACATAGAAGGGCATCTTTCAGATAATGCAGTACCAGTGATGTCATCTAAACTAGTATTCTTATATGTTTTAGAACACAAAGAATAGTTGTTTTCCAGTTTACCCCTACCCTTATTTTAATCAATGGTTTTGTTTTCTACCATTCAAACGACCCTGATATACCTCAGGAATATGAGTATTTAATAATGCATATGCACTCATATCAGCATTTCAAAAGCAATGTGAGTCATTTGAAGTGCTCCTTGAACAAATGCAAAGCAAATATTAATTTAAAAAATTAAAGGGAGGTTTTAAATATTTATGTCCTCAAATTATAAATCTAGTAAAGATGGCATTTTACCTTATGCTAGTTATTTATTAATAATGAGAGCTGAATTTTATTAGCACACTTTTCTTGAAAATTGTATGTGTCGGGTTATATTCATGCAGAGGCACAAAAATGAAATTAATCTGTATCACAGTCATTTTATGTTCTACAGTGAAAAAAAAATCTCACTTACTCATTAATAATGCTTTAAACCATGAAATTTATAGTTGAATCTCATCTTAATTAATTTTAAGAGGAAATAGGTGAAACTTCAGGCAGAACAATGTTATTATTTATCTTGTCTATTCCAACTTAGCACTAAAAAAGATCTAAAATTGCTGTGACAATAATTATTCAGTTACAGGAAACCATGGTATACTAGAACCTAGACATGGCTGGCATGACTCTTCTATTTTCTTTTCTTTTCTTTTCTTTTCTTTGCGAAAAAGTATACCCTTACTTTCTTAGCCCATCTTTAAAACATCTTAAGTTGCTGGGTATCTTTATGTATTTTAAAATGTATACAAAATAACAGATTTCATTGTGGTATTTTCATACATGTCTGACGTTTTCAAATTAAGTCTTAATTTATAGATAAGTAATAACCCAACTTTATCTCATTAAAATTTTAGTGCTGTGATATGTAGTATCATTCATCTTGTCACCATGAAATTAGCCTCTATTAGTCTGCCTTTTTTATTTATTCTTTATTTACTTTGCATCTAGATCACAGCTTCTCCTCTCTCCTCTCCATCCAATCCCTCTCTCTCATCTCCCCTGCCTATCCATTCCTCCTCAAAAAAGGGGAGCCCCCAACCACTTGGTATATTAAGTTGCAGTAATATTAGGCTCACCTTCTGTTGAAACTAGACAGGGCAGGCCATCAGAAATGATTCCAAAGGCAAGCAATACAGTCAGAGACAGCCCCTGATCCCACTTTAGGAGTCCCACATGAAGACTGGCTACACAAGTGTTACATGTGTGCAGAGGGCCTAGTTCTGTCCCATACATGCTCTCTGGTTGGTAGTTCAGTCTCTATAGGCTTCTATGGGACCAGGTTAGTTGATTCTGAGGGTTTTCTTTTTCTTTTTTTAATATTTTTTTATTACGTATTTTCCTCAATTACATTTCCAATGCTATCCCAAAATTCCCCATGCCCTCCCCCCCACTTCCCTACCCACCCATTCCCATTTTTTGGCCCTGGCATTCCCCTGTACTGGGGCATATAAAGTTTGCGTGTTCAATGGGCCTCTCTTTCCAGTGATGGCCAACTAGGCCATCTTTTGATATGTATGCAGCTAGAGTCAAGAGCTCCGGGGTACTGGTTAGTTCATAATGTTGTTGCAATGTTGAGGGAATGGCCAACCAATGGCTGCAACCCTCTGAGGGTTGCAGATCTCTTTAGTTCCTTGGATACTTTCTCTAGCTCCTCCATTGGGGGCCCTGTGATCCATCCAATAGCTGACTGTGAGCATACACTTCTGTGTTTGCTAGGCCCCGGCCTAGTCTCACAAGAAACAGCTATATCAGGGTCCTTTCAGCAAACGCTTGCTAGTGTATGCAATGGTGTCATCGTTTGGAGGCTAATTATGGGATGGATCCCTGGATACGGCAGTCTCTAGATGGTCCATCCTGTTGTCTCAGCTCCAAACTTTGTCTCTGTAACTCCTTCCATGGGTGATTGTTTCCAATTCTAAGAAGGGGCAAAGTGTCCACACTTTGGTCTTCATTCTTCTTCAGTTTCATGTGTTTTGCAAATTGTATCTTATATCTCGCTATACTAAGTTTCTGGGCTAATATCCACTTATCAGTGAGTACATATCATTTGAGTTCTTTTGTGATTATGTTTCCTGACTCAGGATGATGCCCTCCAGGTCCAACCATTTGCCTAGGAATTTCATAAATTCATTCTTTTTAATAGCTGAGTAGTACTCCATTGTGTAAATGTACCACATTTTTTTGTATCCATTCCTCTGTTGAGTGGCCTCTGGGGATTCTGAGGGTTTTCATGTGGTGTCCTTGACCCCTCTGGCTCCTTCAATAATTCTTCCCCCTCTTCCACAGGACCCCCCTGAGCTCCACTTAATGTTTGGCCATGAATCTCTGCATCAGTTTCCATCAGTTACTGGGTAAAGCCTCTCTGAGGACAGTTATACTAGGCTCCTGTCTGCAAGTATAGCAGAGTACCACTAATAGTGTCAGGAGTGAGTTCCCTTTCATGGCATGGGTCTCAAATGAGAACAGCCATTGGTTGGCCATTCCCTCAAATTCTGCTCCTTTTTTTTCTTTCCCTGCATATCTTTTAGGCAGGAAAAATTGTGGGGATAAGATGCTGTGGCTGTCCCCATCCCTCCATTGGAAGTCTTGCCTGGTTACAGGAGATGGTCAGTTAAAGCTTCATATCCCCCATTGCTAGGTGTCTGAGCTAGGGTCATCCTCATAAATTCCTGGGAGTTTCCATTGTCCTAGGTTTATAGCTCATCCCAGAGATGCCCCACTCCCAATTCAGTTGTCTCTCTGAGTACTCTCTTGGTCTATATTACTCTTTTTTTTTTAATTTCTCCTTTTACGTACAACAATTTTGCTGATAGTTTTAATTGTAAGTTTTCAAGAATTTCATGCATGAGTACTGAAACACTCTGATATCTCATTTCCACTTTTATTTCCCCTTGCTAACTCCCTGAGTCATCTACATTCCCTCTTGAATTCATGACCTTTTCTTCTGTAATTATTACTTTGAAATATTTATACACACATACAATCCACTGAGTCCAATTAGTGTTTCCCATGTGTACATGTGTTGGGGCTGATTGCTGAGGGTTGGGAAAACTATCATATAGTTCATGCCCAAGGAAACCTTTCTCTCTCTCTCTCTCTCTTTCTCTTTCTCTCTCTCTCTCTCTCTCTCTCTCTCTCTCTCTCTCTCTCTCTCTCTCTCTCTCTCTCTCTCTCTCTCTCTCTCTCTTTCTCTCTCTCTCTCCTGCCACAGTCACTATCTATGCCTCGTCTTCTAGCAGTTTTATGTTGCAACATTTTCCCCATCCATGCTGACATGTTAACTGGTATGCCCTTGTACATGTCTTGTGCTAGCAGCCATATTACTGAAAATCCATAGTTGTAGCATCTCAGTCAAATCCCGAAGACACTATTGTGCAGCAGCCATCCCGATCCTGGTTTTCTCAATCTACAACCTTATGCCCCATCTACCTCTGAACCTGCGGTAGAGGGCTTGTGGTTGTAGATGTCCCCACATTCATTATTGTCTAAATTTTGACTACTTGATGATCTGTGTAACATCTTCCATTTGCTACAAAAAGAAGCATCTCCGATGAAGGGTAAAAGCTGCACTTATCTGTGGGCATGAGGATAAGTATTTAAAATATGGCTGAAAGCTATATTCATCTAATAGTAACAGGCTCTCCTCTGAGGTATCCCTCCCAGCCTTCTCAGAAAGATTTATAAAAGGCATGAGTTCCCTAATACTGAGTGAGCTTTAAGTTGTTAGGTGGTGCTTTGGTTACTCATAAAACATGTGTCACTATTACATTGTTGTAGCTCAGAGGCTTTCAGCTCTATCAGACTGAATAACATAGTAAGATAACACCACCTCTAGCAACTTACAGAGCACTTTTTGATTCTGTAAAAATCAGCTCCCTGGGATGAGCATCCTGGGTCAGTGTCAGCTTGTGCCTCCAATCTCTGTGACAGAAATATGTGGTATCTAAAGAAATAGTGTTTGTTCTCAAGTTTTAGGAGTCAACTAAGGACAATAGCAATATTCTATATTGGACTCATGTGAGCACACACATGGATGCATACATGAGTGCGGGCATGTGTGTGTGCGTGTGTGTGTGTGTGTGTGTGTGTGTGTGTGTGTGTGTGGGTGTGGGTGTGGGTGTCTGTGTGTGTCTATGTGTGTGTAGTTTAAATATAGTTACTCTGCACAGGTTTATAATGTTTCTCCCCAAAAGGCATAGAATATCTAGTAATACCTCCAGTTCCAGGTATGGGAAATTTCCCTTTAAGTTGTTGGTCAGGGATAATCCTAGAAGGAACTCATGAAACAAGATAGAATGATGTTATTGCCTTTATTTGCAGCTAGAACTTGAATGTATGATGCTATTGCTGAAGCCACCACATCCTTGAACACATTTGGAAGAATCAAACTAGAACTGACCTAGCAACCTCACCCCTCTGGACTAGCTCAGACCATCCAAAGATGCTACAGAAGCTGCCATGGGAGAAGAGCAATAAATACTCCTACTTAGTTGTAAAACCCACAAACAATAATGATGGGTGCTCTAATGAAGTATCTCCCATTGTTACATAGTAGCATTGTTTTCTTAGAGGAAACTAACATCTTGTTAGCCTAAGCCCATTCAGTAGGAAAGCAATGCAGGGTACTATTAATATGGCTAACTTACCCATTACTGGAGAGGTCATAGACCCTGGAGGAGAACCTCCTACTGCTGTTTTCTTCAAACAATATAATTTCTAACTGTGTTCTAAATAGTTACCCTTAGATGCACACACAAGTGCTACTCTCTTCTTTTTGCATCAGATGATGACTACTGCAGAGATTCTGCAATGGACACCATGCAGAGAATAAATTAGTCAATCTTAATTGATACATTTAAAATACAATGCCTACTCCTAAAACTCAGGAGCAGCCAGGGGAGAGGGGGTTCGAAATTTTTTAAAAGTCTGAAGACCATAAAATCTGCTGTGATACGGTGTCTTCCAAGCATGACAGGAAGGCTGCACTTAGTCGGGGGCGGGGGGTGGGGGGATGTCATGAATTTGAGAGGGAGTGGAGGAAATGAGGTAAATAGAGTGCACAGTGTCCCCAAGTGTTAAAATTAGAATGAGAGAAAACATCTTCTTTCTGTGTGTTATCTTTCCAGGTCTGGGTCACTCTACTCACTGTAAAATTCCCCAGTTCCATTCATGTACCTGAACGTTTCATGGTTTCACATTCATTATAATTGAATAGAATTCCATTCATTTATAAACTGATGGAGCATCTAGGAAGCTTCCATTTCCTGGTTGTTATGAAGGAAAAGGGACAAGCATGGATGGGGAAGTATGAAGGATATCAAGTCCTTTGGGCACAAGCCAAGGAACAGTATTCTTGGATCATGGTTCTCTCCACTGATTTCCATAATGGACGCTCAAGTTCACAATCCCACCAATGGCGAATGAGGGTTTCCCTTGCCCTCCATCCTCAGCAGAATTGGTTCTCTTTCTCTTGCAGTTTTTTTTAAATCAGTGATATATGTGACTGTTTCATCTGCATTCATACCTGTGCTCCAGATATAATGGTTAGTGTACAAGGAAGACAGAGAGAGCATTGCATACCCTGGAACTGGAGTGACAGATGGTTGTGAGCCTCCATTTAGGTACTGATAATTGAAACCATGTCATCTGTAAGAACAGCTGTGCTCTCAACTACTGAGACACCTGTTTAGCCCATCAGTTTTCCTGATCTTAGCCATTCTGCACGGGGTACTTCTTAATTGATATACAATACAAAATTATACTTGTAAATAGAGATATTTCATATACCTATCTGTACTCCCCTGTGGTCTCCTTAATGGGTTTCAATCATACACCAGGTTCTGGATTATATAACCAGATACTGATTTCTGTGTAAACATGCACAGATATATTCCACAAATCCCAGAGTAATATTGTTGCACTTCAATAATTCTCTGCTCCAAATAGAAGACCAAACAACTTTAAATTTTCTTGACTTCACAGAAAGGCTATACACAGTAAGTTACATAGATTATGTTCACAAAAACTTTACTAAAACGTTTAAAAAGAAAATAAAATTCCAAGTTCAATAGTAAGCTTGATAGGCTCAAGCCATATTATACTTAGATCAATTTTAAGTTCTTAAATGTAATTCTGAAATCCAGCTGCCATGCTTCACAAATCCGTGCCTGCTTTTCTTCCTAGATTGTCAGAATAGGAAAAAAAATGATTTTTAGTTCTTTAAAAGTTTCTGATTCGATCTGGGTCTTCTCTCGCCTACAATTAAAACTGTAGCTTTCTATCAGAAGATAACTACCAAAGAATGGCTTTGAAGTATTTATTAAGCATTCATGAAAATTATAAGACTCTCAATAAGGAAACTACAAAAAAATCAACAGACTTTTCAGTCGAAAATAGATATTAACTCTATTTTTTCCAATTACTATTTCATGGGTCTTTTAAACCTACAAATAATCCTAGCCATTTCTTTTTCACATTCAAGAGTGTGCTAAATAGTCACTCCTGGCCAACCTTCTGATTTGAAAACACATCAGCACTGGATTTTTAACTTTAAACTTAAGTCATAAAAGTTGTCCTGCATGGATTGACTTCTTCAAAGTCACCTATAAATAGTCCGTTCAGAACTCAGAATACATCCTACCACAAATATTTCTCTTAAAGATACCACTTAAGTCCCTAGATAGGCCCATAAAAGTCTCCTTTTATACAGACTCTTAGCTAACGGATATTACATTTAAGAATAAAAAAATGCTGCGAGTCTCCTATAAAAATGGAAAGAGAATGATTTCCTCATTCTAAACATTCCTCCCCAGCCATGCTTTGGCTTTTTGGGTTGGGTTTTTTGTTTGGTTGGTTGTTTGGTTGTTTGTTTGGTTGGTTTCTTTCTTTCTTTTTTTGTTTTGTTTTTGTTTTGTTTTGTTTTGTTTTTCTTTGTTTGTTTTTTGGCTTTTTTTTTTTTGACACATAGTTCCATCTTCATGTTCTCTACCCAGGTCCTTAAACACTCTGTTCTTACTGCTGTAAATCCCCTGTGGTAGCACAACCTCCCCATGCCCTGGTGCCCACAAGGCAGACTTTTCTCCAAGTCCTACGTCATTTCTGACTACTTTTAACTTTGTCTGACCCAGGTCAAAGCAACCATCTACCCATTTGAACAAATGTTAGCATATAAACTTTGGGGAACTCTTACAAGAAGGTTACTATTCACATTCCTCCTGAAGAAAGCTTTTGTGTGCATTTGTAGACCCAAATTGAATTTATCAGTGGAAAAGCAGCTATCAAAATCAAAGACTGCAAAGCATAAAGACAAAGTGGGTGATGATAGTTTAGGACCAAGGGACTGTAGAAGCCAAAGGGCAACTTTTCTCTGCTATGTCCTCACAAACTGTAATTTTTACTCCTTTATGATCTGACGGCAAAGCTTGGTTTCCCACACTAGTGTCTAGTAACACAGAAGTAGAGGAGAAAAAGGCATATACTGTCCAGGTTTATATACCAGGTTTGTAAAACACTTCTTTTTTAAAATATTCTTTTATTACATATTTTCCTCAATTACATTTCCAATGCTATCCCAAAAGTCCCCCACTTCCCTACCCACCCATTCCCATTTTTTTGTCCCTGGCCTTCCCCTGTAATGGGGCATATAGTTTGCATGTCCAATGGGCCTCTCTTTCCACTGATGTCCAACTAGGCCATCTTTTGATGCATATGCAGCTAGAGTCAAGAGCACCGGGGTACTGGTTAGTTCATAATGTTATTCCACCTATAGGGTTGCAGATCCCTTTAGCTCCTTGGGTACTTTCTCCAGCTCCTCCACTGGGGGCCCTGGGATCCATCCACTAGCTGACTATGAGCATCCACTTCTGTGTTTGCTAGGCCCCGGCATAGTCTCACAAGAGACAGCTATATCTGGGTCCTTTCAGCAAAATCTTGCTAGTGTATGCAATGGTGTAAGTGTTTGGAAGCTGATTATGGGATGGATCCCTGGATATGGCAGTCTCTAGATGGTCCATCCTTTAGTCAGTCTCCAAACTTTGTCTCTGTAACTCCTTCGATGGGTGTTTTGTTCCCAATTCTAAGATGGGGCACAGTGACCACACTTTGATCTTCATTCTTCTTGAGTTTCGAGTGTTTAGCAAATTGTATCTTCTATCTTGGGTATCCTAAGTTTTGGGCTAATATCCACTTATAAGTGAGTATATATTGTGTGAGTTCCTTTGTGATTGTGCTAACTCACTCAGGATGATGCTCTCCAGGTCCATCCATTTGCCTAGGAATTTCATAAATTCATTCTTTTTAATAGCTGAGTAGTACTCCATTGTGTAAATGTACCACATTTTCTGTATCCATTCCTCTGTTGAGGGGCATCTGGGTTCTTTCCAGCTTCTGGCTATTATAAATAAGGCTGCTATAAACATAGTGGAGCATGTGTCCTTCTTACCAGTTGGGACATCTTCTGGATATCTGCCCAGGAGAGGTATTGCTGGATCCTCCGGTAGTACTATGTCCAATTTTCTAAGGAACCGCCAGACTGATTTCCAGAGTGGTTGTACAAGTTTGCAATTCCACCAACAATGGAGGAGTGTTCCTCTTTCTCCACATCCTCACCAGCATCTGCTGTCACCTGAATTTTTTATCTTAGCCATTCTGACTGGTATGAGGTGGAATCTCAGGGTTGTTTTGATTTGCATTTCCCTGATAATTAAGGATGTTGAACATTTTTTCAGGTGCTTCTCTGCCATTCAGTATTCCTCAGGTGAGAATTCTTTGTTCACTTCCAAGCCCCATTTTTTAATGGGGTTATTTGATTTTCTGGAGTCAACCTTCTTGGGTTCTTTATATATATTGGATATTAGTCCCCTATCTGATTTAGGATAGGTAAAGATCCTTTCCCAATCTGTTGGTGGTCTTTTTGTCTTATTGACGGTGTCTTTTGCCTTACAGAAACTTTGCAGTTTCATGAGGTCCCATTTGTCAATTCTCAATCTTACAGCACAAGCCATTGCTGTTCTATTCAGGAATTTTTCCCCTGTGCCCATATCTTCAAGGCTTTTCCCCACTTTATCCTCTATAAGTTTCAGTGTCTCTGGTTTTATGTGAAGTTCCTTGATCCACTTAGATTTGACCTTAGTACAAGGAGATAAGAATGGATCGATTCGCATTCTTCTACATGATAACAACCAGTTGTGCCAGCACCATTTGTTGAAAATGCTGTCTTTCTTCCACTGGATGGTTTTAGCTCCCTTGTCGAAGATCAAGTGACCATAGGTGTGTGGGTTCATTTCTGGGTCTTCAATTCTATTCCATTGGTCTACTTGTCTGTCACTATACCAATAGCATGCAGTTTTTATCACAATTGCTCTGTAGTAAAGCTTTAGGTCAGGCATGGTGTTTCCACCAGAGGTTCTTTTATCCTTGAGAAGAGTTTTTGCTATCCTAGGTTTTTTTATATTCCAGATGAATTTGCAGATTGCTCTTTCTAATTCGTTGAAGAATTGAGTTGGAATTTTGATGGGAATTGCATTGAATCTGTAGATTGCTTTTGGCAAGATAGCCATTTTTACAATGTTGATCCTGCCAATCCATGAGCATGGAAGATCTTTCCATCTTCTGAGATCTTCTTTAATTTCTTTCTTCAGAGACTTGAAGTTTTATCATACAGATCTTTCACTTCCTTAGTTAGAGTCACGCCAAGATATTTTATATTATTTGTGACTATTGAGAAGGGTGTTGTTTCCCTAATATCTTTCTCAGCCTGTTTATTCTTTGTGTAGAGAAAGGCCATTAACTTGTTTGAGTTAGTTTTATATCCAGCTACTTCACCGAAGCTCTTTATCAGGTTTAGGAGTTCTCTGGTGGAATTTTTAGGGTCAGTTATATATACTATCATATCATCTGCAAAAAGTTATATTTTGACTTCATCTTTTCCAATTTATATCCACTTGATTTCCTCTTGTTGTCGAATTGCTCTGGCTAGGACTTCAAGTTCAATGATGAATAGGAATGGAGAGAGTGGACAGCCTTGTCTAGTCCTTGATTTTAGTGGGATTGCTTCTAGCTTCTCACCATTTACTTTGATGTTGGCTACTGGTTTGCTGTAGATTGCTTTTATGATAGTTAGGTATGGACCTTGAATTCCTGATCTTTCCAACACTTTTATCATGAATGGGTGTTGGATCTTATCGAATGCTTTTTCCTCATTTAAAGAGATGATCATGTGGTTTTTATTTTTGAGTTTTTTTACATCATGGATTACATTGATGGATTTCTGTATATTAAACCATCCCTGCATCCCTGGAATAAAACCTACTTGGTCAGGAAGGATGATTGCTTTAATGTATTCTTGGATTCAGTTAGTGAGAATTTTATTGAGAAATTTTGCATTGATATTGCTAAGGGAAATTGGTCTTAAGATCTCTATCTTTGTTGGATCTTTCTGTGGTTTAGGTATCAGAGTAATTGTGGCTTCATGGAATGAGTAGGGTAGAGTTCCTTCTACTTCTATTTTGTGGAATACTTTGTGCAGAACTGGAATTAGATCTTCTTTGAAGGTCTGGTAGAACTCTGCACTAAACCCATCTGTCCTGGGCTTTTTTTTTTTTTTTTTTTTTTTGGCTGGGAGATTATTAATAACTTCTTCTATTTCTTTGGGGGATATGGGACTGTTTAGTTCGTTAACTTGATTCTGATTTAACTTTGGTACCTGGTATCTGTCTATAAATTTTTCCATTTCGTCCAGGTTTTCCAGTTTTATTGAGTATAGACTTTTGTAGAAGGATCTGATGATGTTTTGGATTTCTTCAGGATCTGTTGTTATGTCTCCCTTTTCATTGCTGATTTTGTTAATTAGGATGTTGTCCCTGTGCCCTCCAGTGAGTCTAGCTAAGGGTTTATCTATCTTGTTGATTTTCTCAAAGAACCAACTCCGAGTTTGGTTAATTCTTTGAATAGTTCTTCTTGTTTCCACTTGGTTGATTTCACCCCTGAGTTTGATTATTTCCTGCTATCTATTCCTCTTGGGTGAATTTTCTTCCTTTTTTTTTTAGAGCTTTTAGATGTGTTGTCAAGCTGCCAGTGTGTGCTCTCTCCAGTTTCTGTTTCGAGGCACTCAGATCTATGAGTTTTTCTCTTAGAAATGCTTTCATTGCGTCCCATAAGTTTGGGTATGTTGTGGCTTCATTTTCATTGAACTCTAAAAAGTCCTTAATTTCTTTCTTTATTCCTTCCTTGACCAAGGTATCATTGAGAAGAGTGTTGTTCAGTTTCCACGTGAATGTTGGCTTTCCATTATTTATGTTGTTATTGAAGATCAGCCTTAGTCCATGGTGATCTGATAGGATGCATGGGACAATTTCAATATTTTTGTATCTGTTGAGGCCTGTTTTGTGACCAATTATGTGGTCAATTTTGGAAAAAGTCCTGTGAGGTGCTAAGAAGTAGGTATATCCTTTTGTTTTAGGATAAAATATTCTGTAGATATCTCTTAAGTCCATTTGTTTCATAACTTCTGTTTGTTTCACTGTGTCCCTGTATAATTTCTGTTTCCACTATCTGTCCATTGATGAAAGTGGTGTGTGGAAGTCTCCCACTGTTATTGTGTGAGGTACAATGTGTGCTTTGAGCTTTACTAAAGTGTCTTTAATGAATGTGGCGCCCTTGCATTTGGAGCATAGATATTCACAATTGAGAGTTCCTCTTGAAGGATTTTACCTTTGATGAGTATGAAGTGTCCCTCCTTGTCTTTTTTGATAAATTTGGGTTAGAAATTGATTTTATTCGATATTAGAATGGCTACTCCAGCTTGTTTCTTCAGAACATTTGCTTGGAAAATTGTTTTCCAGCCTTTCACTCTGAGGTTGTGTCTGTCTTTTTCCCTGAGATGAGTTTCTTGTAAGCAGTAAAATGTTGGGTCCTGTTTGTGTAGCCAGTCTGTTAGTCTATGTCTTTTTATTGGGGAATTGAGTCCATTGATATTAAGAGATATTAAGGAAAAGTAATTGTTGCTTCCTTTTATTTTTGTTGTTAGAGTTGGCATTCTGTTCTTGTGGCTGTCTTCTTTTTGGTTTGTTGAGGGATTACTTTCTTGCTTTTTCTAGGGCATGATTTCCGTCCTTGTATTGGTTTTTTTTTTTTTTTTTTCTGTTATCCTTTGAAGGGCTGGATTTGTGGAAAGATAGTGTGTGAATTTTGTTTTGTCGTGGAATACTTTGGTTTCTCCATCTATGGTAATTGAAAGTTTGGCCAGGTATAGTAGCCTGGGCTGGCATTTGTGTTCTCTTAGTGTCTGTATAACATCTGTCCAGGATCTTCTGGCTTTCATAGTCTATGGTGAAAAGTCTGGTGTAATTCTGATAGGCCTGCCTTTATATGTTACTTGACCTTTCTCCCTTACTGCTTTTAATATTCTATCTTTATTTAGTGCATTTGTTGTTCTGATTATTATGTGTCGGGAGGTATTTCTTTTCTGGTCCAGACTATTTGGAGTTCTGTAGGCTTCTTGTATGTTCATGGGCATCTCTTTCTTTAGGTTTGGGAAGTTTTCTTCTATAATTTTGTTGAAGATATTTGCTGGCCCTTTAAGTTGAAAATCTTCATTCTCATCAACTCCTATTATCTGTAGGTTTGGTCTTCTCATTGTGTCCTGTATTTCCTGGATGTTTTGAGTTAGGATCCTTTTTCGTTTTGTATTTTCTTTGATGGTTGTGCCGATGTTCTCTATGGAATCTTCTGCACCTGAGATTCTCTCTTCCATCTCTTGTATTCTTTTGCTGATGCTCACATCTATGGTTCCAGATTTCTTTCCTAGGTTTCCTATCTCCAGCGTTGCCTCACTTTGTGTTTTCTTTATTGTGTCTACTTCCCTTTTTAGGTCTAGTATGGTTTTGTTCATTTCCATCACCTGTTTGGATGTGCTTTCCTATTTTTCTTTAAAGACTTCTACCTGTTTGGTTGTGTTTTCCTATTTTTCTTTAAGGACTTGTAACTCTTTAGCAGTGTTCTCCTGTATTTCTTTAAGTGAGTTATTAAATTCCTTCTTGATGTCCTCTACCATCATCATGAGATATGCTTTTAAATCCGGGTCTAGCTTTTCGGGTGTGTTGGGGTGCCCAGGACTAGGTGGGGTGGGAGTGCTGCATTCTGATGATGGTGAGTGGTCTTGATTTCTGTTAGTATGATTTTTACATTTGCCTTTCGCCATCTGGTAATCTGTGGAGCTAGTTGTTATAGTTGTCTCTAGTTAGAGCTTGTTCCTCAGGTGATTATGTTAGCCTCTATCAGCAGACCTGGGGGACTAGCTCTCTAGTTAATTTCAGTGGTCAGAGTACTCTCTGCAGGCAAGCTCTCCTCTTGCAAGAAAGGTGCCCAGATATCTGGTGTTCGAACCTGCCTCCTGACAGAAGTTGTGTTCCACTCCCCAGAGGTCTTAAGATCCCATGAAGGGTCCTGTAAGGACCTTGCGGGTGTCCAGAGACTCCCCGGACCAGGAACCCCGGTACTGCAGTGGACCTGAAGGGATGTGTGCCGCTGATCAGTCTGGGTTATTTGCTTCCTTAATTAATGCAGTCTCTGGTCCCGCGCGATTGGATTGGAGCAGATGCTATGTTCCACTCAACAGAGGTCTTAGGATCCCGTTGGGGATTCTCTGTGGGTCCTTTTGTTTGTCCAGAGACTCCCCGGACCAGGAACCCCCGTTCTGCAGTGGACCGGAAGGGACTTGTGCCTCTGATCAGGCCGGGTTATCTGCTTCCCTGGTTAATGCAGTCTCAGGTCCCGCGAGATTGGATTGGAGCAGAAGCTGTGTTCCACTCACCAGAGGTCTTAGGATCCCGTGGGGGATTCTGTGTGGATCCTTTTGGGTGTCTGGAGATTCCCTGGACCAGGAACCCTGGTTCTGCAGTGGACCGGAAGGAACTTGTTGTAAAACACTTCTTTCTTTTATTTTTTATTATAATGGTTTTACTTCTTTAAAATTTTTCATTTTATTTAACCATTTCTCATTCATTTTATTTAATAATTTTCAAGAGCTTCATACATGAGCACTGCATCTACAGTACACACTCATTTCCCTCCCCTTTTCAATCCCTAATACTCCTCCTTCCTCCTTCTTTAGTTATTGTCATTGCACATTTGTACATATGAATATATATGTATGTACATAAGTACATGCCAAGAACCAGCCTCAGCTAGGTCGAGATTCCTGAGAGAAGGAACCTGGATGTCTGGGGGCAGCAAAAACGAAGGGTCTGGAAGTCAAGTCAGGGTCCAAGCTGGTAGCCTAGGTTGTGCTGAGATGGCTTTCCAGACTGTTTCCTCCCCTCTGTCTTTGTCTCATTTTCTCTCTCTCTCTCTCTCTCTCTCTCTCTCTCTCTCTCTCTCTCTCTCTCTCTCTCTCTCTCTCTCTCTCTCTCTCTCTCTTTCTGTGTGTGTGCCTTTGTTTCATTCTGTCTCTCTGTCTCTGTCTCTCTGTCTCTTTCTCTCTCTGTTCTGCTCTACTCTAGACAGGCTTTCCTTGCTATTCTAAAGACTCTCTGGTTGAGACAGCTCTCTCTGCTAGTAAAAATTCTAAAAGCTCTCTGGATAGCTCATGGATTTCTGACCAATTTTAGGAAAGCTGATATATATATATATATTGGATCTTCTGACCAACGCAGAAATCCTGACTCTCTGGTTGAGACAGCTCTCTCTGCTAGTAAAAATTCTAAAAGCTCTCTGGATAGCTCATGGATTTCTGACCAATTTTAGGAAAGCTGATATATATATATATATTGGATCTTCTGACCAACGCAGAAATCCTGTTAGAAAAAATTCCAAAAGTAATTTTTGAGCTTTCCAATCAAAATCAGAAAGTCGAGAAAATTCTAAAAGAGCCGTGTTTGCTCCAGAAAGCCTCTGCATAGTTGATAGAAAACACTCAAAAAGAGCTGTGTCAGCTCTCTAAGTAATTCTTGGGATCTGACCAAGTCAGAAATCCTGTTAGAAAACATTCTTAAAGAGCTGGGTTTGCTCTCCAGAAATCTCTAGATATCTTGGCTCTCACAGAGAAACATTCTAAAGAAGAACTGTTACTGCTTTTTTCTTAACTCATATCACACAGACTTTGGTCTGTCCACAATTTTTTTATTGCATATTTTCTTTATTTACATTTCAAATATTATCCCCTTTTCCGGTTTCCCTTCCTCCTGGAAACACCCTATCATATTCTCCCTCCCCCTGCTTCTATGAGGGTGTTCCTCCACCCACCCACCCACTCCCACCTCCCTGCCCTATACTGGGGCATCTATTGAGCCTTGGTAGGACCAAGGGCCTCTCCTTCCATTGATGCATGACAAGGCCATCCTCTGTTACGTTTGCAGCTGGAGCCCTGTGTACTCCTTTGTAGATGAAAAGCCCACTTTTTAATTTACATATCAATTTAGTTATTTATTCCAGGTTTCCTTTTGATTTCCTTTTGATTCTCCTATGAATCAGCATCCCAAGACCCCAGCCCCTTAATTCTTAGGAAACAACAAGCACACATTTTCTTTTAACATTGCAAAAGAATTCAGAGATCTGCCTAACTCTGTAACACACAGATGCTGGGTGTGGCCCGTCCTGAAATTACCATTTCTACCATACCTGGGCCTAACATTGCTGTGTCCCAGGCTGACCTTGAACTCAGGAATCTGCCTGCCTTTGTATCTTCCTACCTTTGTATCTTTCTGAAAAGATGACTCAGTATAGCTGCCTCTGTTCCTGTAGATCTTTAAGGCTCCTTATATAATGTGTAGTGCATTCTAATATTTTTGCATAGTTAAGAAATTATATATTTTCGAACTCATGTTTTAGAGTTCATCTCCACAGCCTTATGGGCTATCTTGAAGGTCCCAGCTTTTACTGCATTGATGAGACATTAGCTACACCTTCACCTCTTAGACTCCTGCTGTCTGATTATCATGGAGACATTGACATCAACAGGAGGAATGTAAAATATGTACATGATTATACAAACAAGCCTTATGCCCATGGAAGCCATTGACATTCCTGGAGGCCCATGTCTGCTGGCCCTGTCCCAGGGGCAGGAACCATGGCATTCTGTCCCCACCAAGGCCCTGCTGGCCCAGGCAAGTACATATGTATATATGCATGCTTGTATATACCACCTATTGAGTCCGCTGTTTCTCAGACCTGCATGTGTCTCGGGTTAACTACTTTGAACTGATCAACCTTCGTAGGATCACTTCTCTTCCCCGGCAGAGACTGATTTTCCCCTCTCACAGCAGCCATTGGCCATCTGGAGATTATCTTTTTTTTTTCTTTTCTTTTTTTAAAAAATTATTTATTTGTTTACATCCCAAATGTTGCCCCCTCTCCCAGTTCCTCCTGGCAGAATTGTTCACCCATTCCCCTCTCCTTCACCTCTGAGAGGGTACCCCCCTACCCATATGTCCCCACCCTGTGGCATCAAGTCCCTGCTGGATTAGGCTCATCCTCTCCCACTGAGGCCAGACAAGGCAGCCCTCTGCTACATACGTGTCCTGTCTGAGCAGGCCCTGTGGGCTCTTTGGTTGTTGGCCCAGTGGGCTCTCTGGGAGCTCCCAGGGGTCCAGGTTAGTTTTCCTGTGGGGTTGCCATCTCCTTGAGGGTCTTCAATGCTTCCCCTAACTTTCCCACAGTGGTTCCCGACCTCAGTCCAATGTTTGTCTGTGGGTGTCTGCATCTGTGTGAGTCAGCTGCTGGGTGGAGAATCCCAAAGGGCTGCTATGTTAGGCTCCTGTCTGCAAGCAACACATAGCATCATAAAGAGAAATGTGTAACCCAAGCTGGCCTCAAACTTGTGATCCTCCTACCTCTGCCTCCTTCAGCAAATCCTCCTGGCATGCCCCACCACAACCTTCAGAGATTTTCATCTAGGGTGGAACCATATGGGATTTCAGTGTCCATGACGGCAAGTTAACTCTTGTTGACATCATGCCAGTTTTGTTCAGGCAATCATACTGTTGAGATTTCATGGGTTCATTTCCCCTGTCATATCTGAAGAATGCTATCTAGCAACAGTCATCCTCACCCTCTGGATTGTTAAAATCTTTTGTCCCCTTCTTCAGTCACTTTCCCTGAACCCTGTATATAGGGGTTGCATCACAAATGTATCAGTTAGGATTGGGCACCCCCATAGAATTTGATGCTTAATATGATGTATTTTTATCTTATCCACTCCCTACTCAGTGCCCCCAACTCCTCTACCATCCTTCCCACACACCACAAGTACATATTCTAGTCTCTTGCTTATGTATCTTACCAAATCAAATTAATACTGCCCATTTGCTTATGGGTGTGGGATGTTGAACAGGGGCATAGTAAGTCTACTATGGACAACACCACTAGGGAAAATTGACTTCTCTCTCCAAGCAGCCATCAACTGTCAACCTTTCCCCAGGCAGGGAATAGAGCCTTGTGAGCCCTTCCCCTGTACCTTCTGGAATGTTGCCTTCTAGAAGGTTCACCTGCTCTGAGTTCATGAGTGTAATGATCCTGTCATGCCCAGAAGACACTCTGTCCTGATGCTCCCCAAACTCTGGCTTTTACAATCTCTCAGCTCTATGTTCCCTAATGTTCCCTGAGCCTCACAAGGAGGAAATACAATATGTGTGTTCCATTTGTGTCTGAGCTCTCCACAGACAGTTGTTCTCTACACTCTGGCTGGCTGCTGTGAGTCTCAGTCTTAATTGCTACCCACTACACAGAGGAGCTTCTCAGAAGGATGCTGAGCACTTCAGGGATCTATTGACCCGTCCACCAGGTCCAGTTATTCGAGAGTCTCGAGGGAACCTTCTCCTAAGAACCAAATGTGGGGTAGAGAGAGATGAGAACCTTGTGCAATGAACGACACACGGAAGCAGTCTGAGTAGCATCAAGGTCCCACTGTATTAGCAAGGCTCAAGGTTTAAATGCACAAGCAAAAGGGGAAGTACTTCTCAGCAGGAGGACTGGGGCAGTGGAAATGCACCTCAACAGGAGGGATGGGGCAGCAGAAAAAGAGGAAGTACTTCTCAGCAGGAGGGATGGGGCAGCAGAACTTTTTCTTTTGGCAACTACATGGGGAAGCAGGAACTTGGAGGAATCAGGGTACATCTTGAGGTCAGGACATCCAGCGCTGACTTAGGGCTGGAACAATCTGTGGTTGTTCTCGGAGCAGTGGGTGGGTAGCACACTTTTGACCCCCTTTTCTTCTCAGGGGCAGGCCCAATTCAGAGATCAGGACAATAGTGTTGTCTTAATAGCTCCCAACAATCTATGACTAAAGAGAACCTTATTGGGATGTGATCAGATACTATGGCCGTTTAACAAAATAACTTTGGCTTATGGCTCAGTGTCTGCCTCCAACACTTCTATAAAACCAACAAATTTGCTTTAGCTTTTAACCCACTTGTTGACTTATTTCAGTGTTCTGAATGAGTCATTAGGAATAGCTGTCCTAAAGATTTATTATTCAATTTAGGAAATCAGCCCCTTACTTTTTTATTTCCTTTTTTTTTAATTAGGTATTTTCTTCATTTACATTTCCAATGCTATCCCAAAGGTCCCCCATGACCTCCCCCCCGCACTCCCTCTTCTTGGCCCTGGAGTTCCCCTGTACTTAGGCATATAAAGTTTGCAAGACCAATGGGCCTCTTTTTCCACTGATGGCCCACTAGGCCATCTTCTGATACATATGCACCTAGAGACACAAGCGCTGGGGGTACTGGTTAGTTCATATTGTTGTTCTACCTACAAGGTTGCAGACCCCTTTAGCTCCTTGAGTACTTTCTCTAGCTCCTCCATTGGGGGCCCTGTGTTCCATCCAAAAGCTGACTGAGCATCCACTTCTGTGTTTGATAGGCCCAAGAATAGCCTCACAAGAGACAGCTGTATCAGGGTCCTTTCAGCAAAATCTTGCTAGTGTATGCAATGGTGTCAGCGTTTGGAAGCTGATTATGGGGTGGATCCCCGGGTATCATTGAGAAGAGTGTTGTTCAGTTTCTACATGAATATTCTTATTGAAGATCAGTCTTAGTCCATGGTTATCTGATAGGATGCATAGGACAATTTCAATATTTTTGTATCTGTTGAGGCCTATTTTGTGACCAATTATATGGTCAATTTTGGAGACGATACCATGAGGTTCTGAGAAGAAGGTATATCCTTTTGTTTTAGGATAAAATGTTCTGTAGATATCTGTTAGATCCATTTGTTTCATAACTTCTGTTATTTTCACTGTGTCCCTGTATAATTTCTGTTTCCACTATCTGTCCATTGATGAAAGTGGTGTGTGGAAGTCTCCCACTATTATTGTGTGAGGTGCAATGTGTGCTTTGAGCTTTACTAAAGTGTCACTAATGAATGTGGCTGCCCTTGAATTTGGAGCATAGATAATCAGAATTGAGAGTTCCTTTTGGAAGATTTTACCTTTGATGAGTATGAAGTGTCCCTCCTTGTCTTTTTTGATAAATTTGGGTTAGAAATTGATTTTATTCGATATTAGAATGGCTACTCCAGCTTGTTTCTTCAGAACATTTGCTTGGAAAATTGTTTTCCAGCCTTTCACTCTGAGGTAGTGTCTGTCTTTTTCCCTGAGATGGGTTTCCTGTAAGCAGCAGAATGTTGGGTCCTGTTTGTGTAGCCAGTCTGTTAGTCTATGTCTTTTTATTAAGGAATTGAGTCCATTGATATTAAGAGATATTAAGGAAAAGTAATTGTTGCTTCCTTTTATTTTTGTTGTTAGAGTTGGCATTCTGTTCTTGTGGCTGTCTTCTTTTTGGTTTGTTGAAGGGTTACTTTCTTGCTTTTTCTAGGATGTGGTTTCTGTCTTTGTATTGTTTTTTTTTTTCTGTTATTATCCTTTGAAGGGTTGTATTCATGGAAAGATAATGTGTGAATTTTGTTTTTTCGTGGAATACTTTGGTTTCTCCATCTATGGTAATTGAAAGTTTGGCCGGGTATAGTAGCCTGGGCTGGCATTTGTGTTCTCTTAGTGTCTGTATAACATCTGTCCAGGATCTTCTGGCTTTCATAGTCTATGGTGAAAAGTCTGGTGTAATTCTGATAGGCCTGCCTTTATATGTTACTTGACCCTTTTCCCTTACTGCTTTTAATATTCTATCTTTATTTAGTGCATTTGTTGTTCTGATTATTATGTGTTGGGAGGAATTTCTTTTCTGGTCCAGTCTATTTGGGGTTCTGTAGGCTTCTTGTATGTTCATGGGCATCTTTTTCTTTAAGTTTGGGAAGTTTTCTTCTATAATTTTGTTGAAGATATTTGCTGGCCCTTTAAGTTGAAAATCTTCATTCTCATCTACTCCTATTTTCCGTAGGTTTGGTCTTCTCATTGTGTCCTGGATTTTCGAATGTTCTGACTTAGGATCTGTTTGCATTTTGCATTTTCTTTGATTGTTGTACCGATGTTCTCTATGGAATCTTCTGCACCTGAGATTCTCTCTTCCATCTCTTGTATTCTGTTGCTGATGCTCACATCTATGGTTCCAGATTTCTTTCCTAGGGTTTCTATCTCCAGCGTTGCCTCACTTTGTGTTTTCTTTATTGTGTCTACTTCCCTTTTTAGGTCTAGTATGGTTTTGTTCATTTCCATCCCCTGTTTTGATGTGTTTTCCTGTTTTTCTTTAAGGACTTATAACTCTTTAGCAGTGTTCTCCTGTATTTCTTTAAGTGAGTTATTAAAGTCCTTCTTGATGTCCTCTACCATCATCATGAGATATGCTTTTAAATCCCGTTCTAGCTTTTCGGGTGTGTTGGGGTGCCCTGGACTGGGCGAGGTGGGAGTGCTGCATTCTGATGATGGTGAGAGGTCTTGGTTTCTGTTAGTAAGATTCTTGCATTTGCCTTTTGCCATCTGGTAATCTCTGGAGTTAGTTGTTATAGTTGTCTCTGGTTAGAGCTTGTTCCTCTCCTGATTCTGTTAGCCTCTATCAGCAAACCTCGGTGACTACCTCTCTCCTCTGAGTTTCAGTGGTCAGAGCACTCTCTGCAGACAAGCTCTCCTCTTACAGGGAAGGTGCACAGATATCTGGTTTTCACACCTGCCTCTTGGCAGAAGATGAAGGCCCGAAACAGGGCCTGTCCCAGAAGCTGTTAGCTTCTGTATTCCACACTCTCACATACGCAGACTGGTCTCAGAGGGATCCAGGTACCAAGATGGCGCCCCCAGGTGCTCCAGCAAAGCCCTCCTGGACGGTGCGGACACCTGTCCTCTGGCAGGGAATGTGCCCGGATGTCTGGAGCCTGAAACGGAGTCTGCCTCAGAAGCTGTCCTCTAGGGACCTTGTGGGTGTCCATCGACTCTGCGCCCAGGTGACCCAGTGCTGGCCCCAACCAGAAGAGATTTGTGATCCTGGTCAGGCTGGCTTTTCTGCTTCCCTAATGCTGTCTCAGGTCCGCGAGATTGGATTGGAACAGAAGTTGTGTTCCACTCACCGTTGGTCCTAAGATCACGTGGAGAGTCCTCTAGGGGACCTTGGGGGTGTCCTCCGACTCTGTGCCCAAGGTGACCTGGTGCTGGCACCTACTGGAAGGTGACATTATTCATTTTTGACTGAAAGAGAATTCCACTGTGTATGTTTTTAAAAGGTTGCAACCATTTCAGGTAACTTGGAGTAGGTGAACCCAAAAAAGTGCTTCTAACATACACATGAACCAAACTTAGTAACTTCTTTCTTAGACCATACAGTGTCATTATCCAATAGGGTTTATTTTATTGTCTGTGTGATTTATTCATTATAGATAGCCAAGACCTTGTGCTGAAAATTGGGTCCTCTATAAATATGTTCAAAGAATAATATGTAACTTTAGTAATACTGCTCAAAGAACTAGCTTGCCATCAACTGGGTGTAATGTTATCACTCATAGTTAACCTTTATGGGTCATGAATCACTAGAATGATCTACCTTTTACAGAGTATTGAACATTTTTCAGCGAGAGCTTGAGAACATTGATTTATACTACAGTACTCAGATCTTTCGTACTCCCTAATGCTATTCAGTTGGTATAGGCTCAATATCACCAAGGTTCTTCATTAACAACCCCCTAAAATACAAAGCAGAAATATTAGATGATATTTATTCCCCTCTTTCTAACTGTGTAGCAGAAATGTAAAGATCTGTTACTTATAGTCAAAGCATCTTGTTTTCAAAAGTGGAGATATCTTTAAGTATGATCAGCATTTCAAAGCTTGTTCGCATATGATATCCTTAGGTAAAGCCCTAGCAAAGTTAACTTTCTACGAAAAAAAATAGTTCAAAAAACATATTTTACTGCTTACTGCAGATTTGAATAGCTTCTCTCTCTACGAGAAAAATGCATTCAGTCATTTATTTCATTGGATTTGTCTTGAGTGTTTATTGCTTGCCAGTCTTGGTGCTAGGCCCTTAGAGTGTATGGATAAACACTCATGTAAGCATGACAAGGTAAGTCTATCCCATAGAAGCAATCAACTTCCTAACCAGTGTTCTCTTCTGTTCACGTAATCACAGGCTTTGTTGGACAGCTTCTAAAATAAATTTGGAACTTCATTCAAGCCAGGTTCTTTCTCTTGAATTATCTTAATAACTTCCCAACTTATCTCTGCTTCCACTATACACATGAAAATTTAAAAAAGGTGTTGGTCTATCTTAGCGTTTTACTGCTGTGAACAGACATCATGACCAAGGCAAGTCTTATAAAGGACAACATATATTTGGGGCTGGCTTACAGGTTCAGAGGTTCAGTCCATTATCAACAAGGTGGGAGCATGGCAGCATCTAGGCAGGCATGGTGTAGGCAGAGCTGAAAGTTTTAAATTTTCATCTGAAGGCTGCTAGTGGAAAATTGCTTCCAGGCAGGTAGAAAGATGGTCTTAAATTCCAGACCCACAGTGACACACCTACTCCAAAAGCCACACCTCCTCCAAAAGGGCCATGCCTTCTAATAGTGTCACTCCCTGAGCCAAACATATACAAACTATCATACAGTTTGTGTGCCTGCTTTGCTGGGTAGCTCAGGGAAGACAGAACTTAATCTATGATAGGAGTCTCAGCCCATGTTCTTCTGGGTGAAAAAACACTGGGATCCGAGGTGGATGCTGTGGTTCTCAATCTCCTATGTACCCAGAAGCCACAGGGGGACCTCAAGAAGTTGGAAATGTGGGTCCAAAGGTCTGAGCTTTCCCTACCTACACACCAGGCAGGAAGGGGATGGCTGAGCCTGGGATAGGGAATCGGTTTGGTTCCCAGTGAGTTCCAAAAGTAGGAAGGGGCTGAAAGAGAGGCCTTCTCTGGAAGATTAAGGAGAGGCTCTTTGTGAGGAAGGCCAACCTCCCCAACCCCCTGCAGCAATCCTTGATGAGGGAGACAGCACTTGCTTGTCCAAACTGTTTTATTCATGGTGGAGGTGAATGCATACATTTTACCCAGGGTGAACCAGAGATTAAATACCTTTTGTAGGAAGGGATGCCAAGGAAGGGAAACTCATTGGTTAAATACATGAAGCCTAACTAGCATGGAGGATTGCAAGTTTTTATGCTATGTGATCAGTTGTCATGACTGTCTCAATGGGGTGTTTTGATTTTTTGTTCCAGGACAGATAGACCCTGGTCAGGAGTTGGTTTTAATGTCTGCTGTTCTCAAGTATGAGAATTCTGGGGAGTTGAACCTGCTTCTACCTTACCAGGTCTTCTGTCTGGTGGTACCATCCACTCACACCACATGTAGCGTTTTCACTTACTATGAAATCATACTCCAGCTTCTCCTTTCCTTCTTCTATTTTGAATAGACTTTAAGCTATGCTAACTCTCATGGATCTCCCTGACTTTACCTTGTCAACCTTTTTAGTACCTCTTGTGCTTTGAATGCAAGAGACTCCAGCCTGTCTGGCTTTCCCTTATCTTGCCAAACTAATCATTTTTTATCTCAGACATTGGTGTGTGCTAATAACTGTCCACAGACTCCAGTATGCCATTCTCTTCCGAATCATTCTGTGGTATTTGTTTTACCACCATTATTTAAAATGACTTCACTTATTTTTTTTACTATTTCTTTTCTAGTCTTCTGTCTCCTATTTCCTACACAGAAACTGCTCTCGGTTTGGGTTTTCATGTCAACCTCTGTCAACCAGAGCAATCATTGTCCCACAGTAGACACTTGAAGAGTATTGTCTTGGGGCATGGATTTGTGTAAAACGCCATCTGAAAGATTAAATTTGTCATGAAAAGCTCAAGGGAAGAAAAAAAGTCAATATTCCTTAATGGGGTAACTGTATAAGCCCAGCATTTAAGTTGGTACCAGTTTTAAGGGTGAATAAAAAAGATGGATCAAAACAAGGATGGGGGACTAAAGATAAAGGGGAGTCACAATTTCATATTCATGATGGAAGCATTGCATCTTGCTCTATCTCTGAAGAATGTTAGGCAATGACAGTATAAGACTTCAGTATTATTAGGGCCTCCATATATTTATCAAAAAGCAAAACTTAGCACATAATTATATGGTAGCTTCCTATAGCATGACGCTTTAATCCAATATTTGTTCTAAACTCAGGCCAGATACCTGAACTCTAAGAAGAATAAGCATTGAAAAAGCTAACATATCTATGGGTGCACCTCACTAAAAGGGGGGGGGAGGGGGCCTTGAGAACCATCAAAACAGCTGGAGTTGCTGCAGAGATGATGTGACATGCCAGTGACAGCTTAGATCTAGAGGATGCTGTGCCCCAGGGTCTGAGGGAAGGCTTGATGGAACTCTCTGCAGCTTTCAGAATAGCAGTCATTATTATGTATAGCTTTCAGCAAACCCTTCCAATTGGGCTCACCCTTCCTGTCAGTTAGAGGGTAAACTCCCTGTTTCTCAGCAGTCAGAATGAGAAAGCAAAGAAAAAGCCAGGTAAAAACAAACAGAATTCTAGTCACTGAGTTCCAAATTCATCATATAAAGATGCCACCTTCAATTGCTTTCATTTGGATCTCCGTTTTGGGAAAGAAATCATATGTCATATATAAAAAAAAAAATCACAGTTTCCTTTTGATTAATCTGCAGTAGGAAGCCCAAAGATATTAAATTTCAGTGTTCCCAGACTTCTCTCCACCCCTCGTAAACAATTCAATTGAATTTGAATTAATATTTATCAAGCACTACACTATGGATGGCAGTATAGTGGATGCTGTCATACAAGTGCTACATAAAAGGGCTACGACTCATGACCAGCCTTAAGATAACAATCTGTTTTATATAGAACAATGGGATTATAGCAGCAGTTGCCATCAGTATCCCCACTAGATGCTAAAAAAACAAAAACAAAAAAAACAAAACAAAAAACTTGTTTAAATTCACTCTTTATTAACTACACACCATATTCAAGAAAGAAAAGTTCTGAACTGAATTTGTAAAAGTGATGTCATCAAGGAATAGAAAAAGGGAAACAGATTTTGTTAGGAGAAGAGTTACATTATTTCTGGAGAAAAATGTCCTATAACGTCTCATGTGTGAATAAATGAGGCTACTCCTCTTAGCCAGACAGAGATGAATAGAATAGCCTCTGTTGATTTTCCTGTAACGTTCTTCTCTCTCTCTCTCTCTCTCTCAATCTCTCTCTCTCTCTCTCTCTCTCTCTCTCTCTCTCTCTCTCTCTCTCTCGTTTTTTTTGTTTTTTGAGACAGGTCCTGCAACGTTCTTGCTTGCTTGTTTTTAGTTCAATACTCTCAGAGGTCTTTTTATGGCATTCTTTATTATTCCAAATAGTGCTGTCCAAACTATCCTAGGCTAGGTGAAGACACGATTAGCTCTTTTTCTGACAATTCTAATACACCAGAATGTATGCTTACATAGTCAGGCCTTCTTAATTATTTCTACTCACAATTTCTCTCACCCCAGAAACTTTTATATAACTTTAGGTATGTGTGTATATAAAAACAGGTATAGAAACCAACCATTTAACCATTTACTAATAACGAATCATGAAGAAATTGGTGGTTGAAATCAGCTCCTTTTCCACGCACGATCTCATTAGTTTTAAAGACAAATGGAAATGGGCACACTAATGAGGTGCATATGAACATTTGTGTACACATAAAGAATTAGGACATGGAATCTGAAGCAATGGCTCTATGGTTTACAGCACTTGCTCTCTCAGAGGATCTGGGCTCAGTTCCAAGTACCCACGTGGTGACTCTACCATTACTAACTCCAGTTCTAGTGGTGTCTTCTGACCTCTACAGGCACCAGGCATGCACATGGTGCTCACACATACATACAGGTAAAGCACTCATACACATAAAATAAATAAATACATTTTTAAAGAAGGAGTTATATGTTAATGCTGGGGGTTGGAGAGGACTGCTCAGAGGGGATATCTCTTGTTGTACAAGTATAGTGAAATGAGTTTGGCTTCCTGAAACCCTCATAAACTCAGATGTGCTAACATTTGTCTCTAATCATAGGAGTTCTCTGACAAGATGGGAGGCAGAGGCATGAGCTCAGGTGCTCATAGGCCAGACACCCTGCTGACTACTGACATGAACAAGACATCCTGCCTCCATTAATGTAGAAGGGAAAAACAAACACTTGAATTGTCTTCTGTCATCCACAAGTATAGCATGGCCTGTGCAGGCCTATATTCACACACTCATATGCATGTACATACATACACATAATACATACACATTATTTTAAAATAATTTTTAACTGATAATATTTTAGAATAATTGAGCCTTTACTGATACTTGAAAATATAGGACACAAAGCATCTTTAATGATTTCAGTAGTTCATCAATATTTCAATTCAGAATTATCAATACTGAGGGTGCTACTTTGTACAAATATGTAATCTAAAATGGCAGTACATTTAGCACCATTTCAATTATTATTAAAAACTCTGTTCTAATTCCAAACTACTATTCATCAAATGATTTTCTTTAGGAATCTCACCTCTACTCTTCAATTAGCAAACTCAACGGTTCTAATATAATACAATCTAGAAGTATATCAATTTGATAGTTATGTGCTGAAGAATTACACAAGAAAATGTTGTCTTTGTTTTTCATAATTAAAGCATTATGTTTTCATAACAGCAGAAAACGTCACATGTTCAGCAGAAACCCTGCAGTTCCTAACATCCAAGTTTTATAACGGAGCTAATGTATTTCAAGCGGCTGTGATCCCTTGGTACTTCATGTCATCACAGCATGCACATTGCAAAGTGCACATGTGTGTTCAGAGCCAGTTCTGAAGCAAAGTCCCAACAATGCAACCTGAGCTGAAAACACCTGGATTTTCCTCACAATTGTTTTTAATTAATTTTTTGGCATTGCATCGCCCTAAACTTTCTACTATTAGAAAGTTTACTTTCTAATATTCCCGACCCCAGACCCAATTACATAATCCCATGAGCTACAACCCATAGTTTACAAAGCTCTGCTGTATAGTATTTATAAACGCTAGTTCCACTGGTACATGATGGCAATCCTAGCTCCACTTATCTCGCATAGTTATTTTGAGAATTAAATGGAAACATACCTGTAAGATTTAAGATTGTTACACGTTTATAGTGATTTATAAATGTTGTGTATTTTCCCCAGGCAAATGTGGTAGCAAATAAGATATGTTGACCCAAATAATATTTCATTATTTAAATATCTAATTTAATATGTAATAATATTTAATTTTGGACCTTACCTTTATTTTATTTTTATATTTACCTATATTTTTTGAAATAACAAGATTTTAGTTTTGGGCTTGCCATTAGAAAAAGAAAAAGAATCAACACAAATAACAAGGAATCCACTAGGCAGTTCCCATCTGTCTTAAATGGCTGTGGATTTCCCACAAAACCATGACTTACCAGATTCCACTGCTCGCTTGTGTGAGCTCTGATTTTACATTCACTCCCCGGGTGCAAACAGATCACTTCTAGCAACACTAAGTCACTTGATCATGGTGGATGGTGACTTTGATGTGTTCTTCAATTCGGTTTGCGAGTATTTAATGGAGTTTTTTGCAACAGTATTCATAAGGGAAATTTGTCTGAAATTCTTTTTCGTTGTTGAGTCTTTGTATATCAAGGTGATTGTGGCCTCATAGAATGAGTTTGGCAGTGTTCCTCCCATTTTATCTTGTGGAATAGGTTGAAGAGTATTAGTATTAGCTCTTCTTTGGAACTCTGGTAGAATTCTGCACTAAAACCATTTGGCTCTGGGATTTTTTTTTTTTGATTGGGAGATTTTTAATAACTGCTTCTATTTCCTTAGTGTTTAAAATACTATTCAGATTGTTTACCTGCTCTTGATTTAGCTTTGACTTGGTATCTGTCTAGAAAATCATCCATTTCATTTAGAATTTCTAATTTTGTGGAGTAAAAGCTTCTGAAGTAAGACCTAATGATTCTTTGAATTTCTTCAGTGTCAATTTTTATGTCTTCCTTTTCATTTAGATTTTGTTAATTTTGTACTCTCTCTCTTTCTCTCTCTCTCTCTCTCTCTCTCTCTCTCTCTCTCTCTCTCTCTCTCTCTCTCTCTCTCTCTCTCTCTGCCTTTCAGTTAGTTTTGTCAAGAGTTTGTCTATTTTGTTGATTGCCTTAAAGAATGAAGACATATATTTTTAATGTGCCGCCATTTAAATGGCCATCATGCTTAGTCCTGCCTTTAGTCTATCTCACAAGTGTTGATCTTGAGATTATATAATCCCAGACAAAATCTAGAAATACTAATGTTCCACGAATATACCAAGGACAATTTTTTTAAAAGGCTGTTTTTAACTTTCTCAACATGTAGCAAAGGAGAACATAACAATAGCAATCAGTTTTTACTTGGGTGTTATTACCTTGATTTATATTAGTCACCTGACCTTTTATCTATCAGGGTTTTGTACCATTCACACAAATATAAGCTTAGTGGTAACAAGCAGAGATTTGTCATATTGTTATTATGAAAATCGTTTTGACTCCATGGACTCAGAAAGAATTGGTCAAATGAATTAGAAATTAATAAGGAACATTGTGTAGCCTCTGAAACAACAGTACAAAGTAGTTCAGGTTATTTTCACAAACCAGCATCTCCGTTTTTAAATGCCACTGCTTGTGATTGTTAGAACACAAATTGCCACGCAGTTGATAGGAAAGCAGTTAATCCAAATCTCTTCAAGTGTTTTTGTAACAATATTAAAATGATCCATTAAACACACACACACACAATCACTAAAACATAGAAGAATTCAAGTGTTCATCAACTTTCAGTGAATACAAAAGAAATAAAAAGTAACAATACAGAGATAAAACACTGATTATCTGCTACAATGTGAAAAAGTCTTGGAAACATTAGGCTACAACATGCAAGAAGTCAGCTATAAAAAGCTGCATGTTTCTGATTGGAAAATATTGAGAGCAGGCAAAATCCCAGGAGGATAGAAAGTAGCTTAGTGGTTGCATAGCGTAGTGGGACTACCGGGCATAGCGGGGATGTGATGGTGGATATGCGATGATTCTCATGAGGGTCATGGGAAAAAATCTTAAGCTCTATTAATGCTGTGTGCTGTCAAAGGCTGAGTGTCATGCTATGGGAACTCTGGGTTACTAAGCTGTTGAAAAGAACATGATGCTACATTGGTGAAGACTTGATAATGGGATTGGTGGGTATGTAAACTAGTCCAGCCATTATGAAGGATCAGTAAAGATGTTCCTCAAACACCCAGAAATTGAAATGCCATGTAACTTACTCACGTGTTACAATCTGAAGGAATCTAAGGCAGCAATAAAATAGAGATCCGTGTATGCCCTTCATCACAGCACAATTCATAGTAGAGCCACATGGAGTCAGCATAGGAGCCCAGTGATGGATGCACAGAAGAAAAAATGTGGCCTATGTAATTGTGCATTCTTCATCGATTAAACAAGAATGAAACCAATGTAATTTATTCCAGAATGTGGATGGAAGTAAGGACTATCCTGTTAAGCAAAGTTAGATAGTATTAGAAGGGGAAAGATGGTTCATCTGGTAAAATGCCTGTATAAAGGATCTGAGTTTACAATTCCAGAACACATATAAAATGTGCAGGGTGCACACATGCAAACCTAAGGCAACAGGAGCAGAGCTGGGAGGATCCATGTAGCTTACTGATCAGCCAGTGTGGCTGAGTCAGTGAGTTGTGGATCCAGTGAGTGCCTTGGCCCAAAAATAAGGATCTTTTAAATGATGGACATCCAGTATCAACATTACATAAACACACACACACACATTCACACACAAACACACACACACACCACTGTCCAGTCTTAGACACATAAATTTCTTGCATATATAGAATTTAAGAAATGAAAGGGAAATTAACAAAAACATAAAATTATTAATGTCGAAGGGAGGTTAAAGAGATTAGTAGGGGGGCTGGAGAGATGGCTCAGCCATTAAAGGCTAGGCTCACAAGCAAAAATATAAGAGATTAGTGGGGGGACCAGAAATGAGATAGAATGCAAGTGTCTCACATAAGTAATACGAGGGTAAATATCAACAAAATATATTACACATATGCATGATAACGTCCTAATGAAGTTCACTATTACTAATTTTAAAATGTGTTTAAAATAATAATTTTGGTTTTTGTGGCATTCTCAGGTTAGATTGGAACCTACATTTCCACGTGACCTTGTATAACTATTTCCCTTTATAGATACAGGTGTTTAGATTATCAACAGATTTTTTCAAAAAACAAAATTTCTGATACATTGACATGGTAAAACTTTATGTAATAATAACCAAGACTCACTAACTATAAAGAATTATTAAAACAATCCAAGAGTTGTTTGTATATTTTATATGTGAGTCTTTTAAAACTCGGGGTTGGATCACTACACTTGTACAGAGAAAGGAATGAGGCTTTTTTTTTTCCACAGATGGGCCAGGAACTCTTCCTCCTGTTTAGAAGTTCTGCCTGACAGTAACTATGAGCTGACAGAACTTTACTTCCTAAGAAAGAAGAATTACCTTTTAAAGTGTAGTGTAGTCCTTTCCAGAAAATAGAATTTATGTTTTCAATTCTCAAGTTTTGAAATTCCTAATAGAAGAGAGTTAGGTAGAACACATGATCGAAGAGGCCGATTCACTCTAATAGTGGACTGCCTACAAAGATGGATTGGAAACATAAAGAGCTAATAACACCAAGGATTTTCATTGCTATGTTATCTCTTGTACATTAATTATACAGCAGAGCCTGCTTTAATGGACACAGTTTCTGTGAGGATGCTTTGTTTAAGAAAAGCTTCTTCCCTTTACTCCAATTTGAATGTGGAGATACAATCTGAGAGCTATCAGAGAGATTTGATATGTAAAGCCAAGTTTGCACCATTGGTAATGTAAGCTTATTCTTCTACATAACCAATGGGTCAGCCTAGTAGAAGAGGCTGTGTCCCTATGAGGGATTCGCTGGGTCTCATCACCCTGTGCCTAAGTGACTCTGTGGTTTTTATCAAACATTCATGACAACAGCTTGTAACATAGAAAAAATGTAATTATCTTTATGTATGCTTCTACTATATAAGATAATATTGCCTTAGTTTCTTACTATATAAATCTACTTTTAATATCATTCATAAATTAAGTTGGCCCAATATATTAAAATGACTGGAATCCTTTATGCTTCTCTGTAACTCACTGATGATAACACTCTCCAAACAATTAAATAAATTAATATACATTACTTTTATTTCTATTCACATGTCATCTGATACCAAGACTACTGCCTGTATTTGGCTTTGCTTGTCCTTGCATTTTGCACAGAATACCACTGGACTGCTTTTCCTGTTTTGTAAATTATGCATTGTCCTGAACTCTAGGTGGAAGGATAAGATGTAATGTATTGATTATTGTCTGTTTTATTATTCACATTGCAGTATATGGTATAATTCTTCTAGCCAAGAACTTCAAATACATTATTTTATATTTGTCCAAAATAATTGAAAACAAAATCTAGTTATTTTTTGTCTACTTGTGTTATTCTATTTTGTCTACAGCTTTTCTAAATCCATTTTTTGTTTATATATCTTCATGTGGTTTTTTTTTTGAATGACCTAGCCTTGGCCTATGTATATATATATATATATATATATACCTATATATATATATATTATTTCTAAATACCACATGAATTTCTCCAAATCTCAGGCTTTGGTGCCCTCCTGTCTACTTGTGCTGCCCCAGAGAGGCTTATAAATGCAGAATGTCCATTGTGTATTCTCCACACTTTTCTCTCACACCATTTTACTTCAGTTTGCTCTTCTTAAAAAAAAAAAGTTGGCATAGTTTTTTTCTGGAAGTAGACATGGCTTGCTGTCCTCTGTCCTTGTTTAGCTTGGCTCTTCATCACCTCTAGTTAGCTTCTTATTCCATCCTTAAATATCAAACAAGGTCTCATATTTTGTTATGAAGACCGGCAGTGGTCAGCTGAATTGATGTTGTCTCACCAATATATCCTGTACGATTCGTTTGTGGTTCAATTTACTACATATATATGTATGCACACTCTATTAAGATCAGGCATCTAATAGGTGTGATTCTCTCACAGAAGCATGATGGCCACTTCACCGTCATCCAGTTGGTCGGCATGCTGAGGGGCATCGCGTCAGGCATGAAGTATCTTTCTGACATGGGATACGTTCATCGAGATCTAGCCGCGAGGAACATACTGGTGAACAGCAACTTAGTATGCAAGGTCTCTGATTTTGGTCTCTCCCGAGTGCTGGAAGATGATCCGGAAGCAGCTTATACAACAACGGTAAGTTTCGGCGCCCTGTTCCGTCACCGTGTTTACTTTTAGTTGTTTAACACTGTTAGAATAATTGTTCCTGGTTCCTCGGTCTCATGTCCTCACTTCTTATTTTCCTAACTGATATGTTACTCAGTTAAAAGGATTTTCTATATTTGAAGGCTCCGAGGGTCGTTGTTGCTGCTGCTGTTCTTTTAAAATAATAATAATAATCACCACACACACACACTTCTAAGATTTCGTCTTTGGGCTCCTGACACGCTGGAACTCTATGACCTTCATGGAGATGTGTGGCTTGACTTCCTTCGGATTAAACCTGCCCTTGCCTGAGGTATTTTAGCTTTCAATACATGTTCTTCTTTAAATATACTTCTTTATATATTTAGCAACATTGCCTCTAATACTTCAAGGATAATAAGGAGCCAGTGATTCAGAAATATCTTCTTTTTAAGTGTTACGGGGTGATCTATACACACTTATAAATGAATGACATAAGCTTCTTTGGCGATGTTTAAAGACTCTAACTCTAAAGCATTTTTCAGAGTACTCAGGGGGACGGATCTAGAAAGAAAAGGCTTAAGCTTTAAACCCAAAGCACCATCTTAAATAATATGATGTCAAATTCACGGTGGATATCTTAAATATTTATGAATTCTCTCACTCAATTCTTTGTATTCACCTCCTTGGATATTGTTTAAAGAACTGAGTCTTAACATCTCTATTGGAGTATAATAATCCTGTTAAGTTTTACTGTGACTCTCATTTGTTTATTAAAATTCGGGCCACTGATTCATTTGATATTTAAAACAGCTTCAGTGAAAAAGCAAGCAAAAAACTTACTCAAAACATATTTATTCTTTTTCCCTTTTTAACCATGCTAATAATTTTTAAATGGTACCCCTTTAATTAATTCCTCTTTATTTTATTTTCTATTAATTATTTTGAAGTTTTACTGTATTCAATAAGCCTTAAGGTAAATGGAAGTTTGACACTATTGATAAAATATTTATGTCCTTATTAGTATTTTTATTGGAATCCCCTATGATAATTTGTCAACATTTTCACATTTCAATATAAAATAGGGTTCCGTGGAAAGTAAATTAATCTCCAAGTCTGATGTATAAGGTAGAGCCAATCATTATTCTTTTAATTTAACCAAAAACTTTATGAAAATAAAAAAATCTATAGGACCTTAAAATACATTAGTCATTTTAGTGAAAAATTGATATCTCAAACTCCATCTTCTATTTGGAAAATATTGTAATTATTTTCACTTTTCTAAAACCTTTTTCTTTCTTCAACTTATAAATCCATAACATCCCAATTATTAGGATTAATAAAAATGCAACCCTAACACTTTGTATTTGTATAAAATATTAATTGTAATATTTTAAAAATTTTTTATACATGCAATGTATGAAAAAATACAATAAAATAATTAATGAGCCCATTGAGCGTGGACATATGTACTAATGTCTGTATATTTATAACACTTTAAGTAACAATTTAATTGCTTTTTAAAATATGAAGCCAATAGCGAGAAAAATATCTTCATAAAACTAGTGGGTAACCCAAAGTTCTGAGAGCTGGGACTAAAGGTGAGCACCACTGAGGCTAAAGAGATGGCTGTGGTTAAGACTGCTCTCCTGAAGGTCCTGAGTTCAAATCCCAGCAACCACATGGTGGCTCACAACCATCTGTAATGAGACCTGATGCTCTCTTCTGGTGTGTCTAAAAACAGCTACAGTGTACTTACATATAATAATAAATAAATCAAAAGAAAGAAAGAGAGAGAGAGAGAGAGGGAGGGAGGGAGGGAAGGAGGGAGGGAGAGGGAGGGTGAGGGAGGGAGGGAGAGGGAGGGAGGGAGGGAGGGAGGGAGGGAGGGAGGGAGAGGGAGGGAGGGAGGAAATAAAAATGACATTATTTGGTTAGTTGCCTTTATAATGGACCTGGATAGTCAATCCTAAAATAACAAAGCCATTTCTCTCTAAGACTTCTTTGTTTTACATGGCTCCAGCCACATATGTAGCAGAGGATGGCATTGTCTGGCATCAATAGGAGGAGAGGCCCTTGGTCCTGGGAAGGTTTAATTCCCCAGTGTAGGGGAATGCCAGGGCAGTAAGGTGGGAGTGGATGAGTGGGAGGGGAACACCCTCATAGAAGCAAGGGGAGGGGGAATGGGATGGGGAATTCCAGAGGGGAAATCAGGAAGGGGAATGTAAATACATAAAATATCCAAAAAAATAAAAGTCATACATTCTTGTGCTTCCCAACACTTTGATATGTCCATTGTTGTTATAGAAGTCGGAACAAGAAATATTGTGATAGCAAGGATAAGTAGCCTAAGGCAGGTCTTCTTTAAAAGGGCTAAGATTGTATCATAGCATATAAAATAAATTAGACTTTTGGATGGAAGGCATTTCCCATGAAGAAAGAAAGGGGAAAAATATGGAAATATAGATATATGAACAGGCAGGTGGGTAAATATGTGGACAGTTTAAAATTGAGTCCAGAAGAAGTGATAAAGCCAAGTTCGTCAGCAATAATTTTCAAGGTTCTTGAATGGCACTCCGAGAAATGTGAAAGTATTTCTATAGCAATTAAGAAACAGCCACTGACTGACAAGTAAATGAATCTTTTATTCCCCTTGGAGGTTTACTGCCTTTGTCTGCTAACCTGGAAGCTTCTAGCTTCTGTACACTCTAATCTAGGCCTAGAATGTTCTCCGCCTCTGAGACTTACTGCTGAATAAGCTCACCCTTCCTACTTCCTTCTGAACTCTGGTTGGCTGGTTCAACTCAACTCTTCTGGCTCAAATTCTTCTCCAAGATAACTGATTCAATATGTCTTCTCTCAGTTTCTCATTGTTCTGCTTGGCCTCAAACCAACTCTGGCCATTTATTCTCATCTTCTGGCTCCTTCTTTTTTATTTTTTAATTTTTTTTATTATGTATTTTCCTCAATTACATTTCCAATGCTATCCCAAAAGTCCCCCACACCCTCCCCCCACACTTCCCTACCCACCCATTCCTATTTTTTGGCCCTGGCATTCCCCTGTACTGGGGCATATAAAGTTTGCATGTCCAATGGGCCTCTCTTTCCAGTGATGGCCGACTAGGCCATCTTTTGATACATATGCAGCTAGAGTCAAAAGCTCCGGGGTACTGGTTAGTCCATAATGTTGTTCCACCTATGGGGTTGCAGTTCCCTTTAGCTCCTTGGGTACTTTCTCTAACTCCTCCATTGGGGGCCCTGTGATCCATCCAATAGCTGACTGTGAGCATCCACTTCTGTGTTTGCTAGGCCCCGGCCTAGTGTCACAAGAGACAGCTATATCAGCGTCCTTTCAGCAAACGCTTGCTAGTGTATGCAATGGTGTCATCGTTTGGAGGCTAATTATGGGATGGATCCCTGGATATGGCAGTCTTTAGATGGTCCATCCTTTTGTCTCAGCTCCAAACTTTGTCTCTGTAACTCCTTCCATGGGTGATTGTTTCCAATTCTAAGAAGGGGCACAGTGTCCACACTTTGGTCTTCGTTCTTCTTCAGTTTCATGTGTTTTGCAAATTGTATCTTATATCTTGGGTATACTAAGTCTCTGGGCTAATATCCACTTATCAGTGAAATTCCTAGGCAAATGTTTGGACCTGGAGGGCATCGTCCTGAGTGAGGTAACACAATCACAAAAGAACTCAAATGATATGTATTCTGGCTCCTTCTTAATGCCGACTTCAATTGCTTCTTCTGGCCTGCACTGCGCTCCATGAACTCATGAATGAACACCACTGCACTGCATTGCACCCAATGTAATACCTCCCAGCTGAGTGACCCAACTCCACTACACTGAACTTAACTGACTGGACAGACCTGAAGTCCTCTCTCTTCCTGCACTCCTCTTAAATAGGTTCCATTTCCTGTGCTGGTCTATGACTATTGGGCATATTGTATCTTATCAAAGCTTTCTCTGATTTGCTGCTTTGTCTGTCCCTCAATTAGACATCATTGTTTAGGATTAAAGATGTGTACTAAGGTTACATCTATATTCCAGATGTACCAGATCATACCCTAATCCAGAGCAGTAACAGAGCATGTTACTGGATTAAAAATTTTCTACTTTGGCACAAATCAAAGAACAAAACAGTACATTCATGTCATAGAAGATGCTGCTAACAACAACAAATAAATGAAGGGAAGAATAAAGAAAAGAGGAATTGGTAGTAAAATTTCCACGTAGGCATTATGGCTACAGACCCAAAAGGTCACACAGGCTTACTAGAGTGAGGGCAGCTAGAATAAAGAAGAGAGGAAAGGATTGAAATCATGATAACCATATAATATTCAAGATTCAATAATTAATCAGGCATAAATTATATAGAAAAGGAGGAATTAAAGAAGGCATTACTATAAGTAGATTTAACAGCTAGTTGTTGAGAGACACTATTAATCATGACATAGAATCCCCATTAAAGATGCCCTAGATACCAGTATTAGATCACAAGTAAAAACATCACAAAGAAAATCATAGCTCCTCTGTCTCAGATTCATTCGGATAATGACGGCAAAGATCACGGTTCTGTTGAGACTTACATAAAACTTTTTTACTTCATGGGCATGCACTTAGCCCCCAAGTCATTTTTATTTTTCCCCTTAAAAGGGATGGTGGTTGGGGCAGCACCCTCATAGAGGCAGGGGGAGGAGAAATGGGATAGGGGGTTTCTGAATGGGAGACCTGGAAAGGAGAAAAGGTTTGAAATGTAAATTAAGAAAATATAAAATAAATAAATAAATAGGATGGTATAGCTAGAAAATGTTATTGCTTTGTGAAACTATACCACAATTCATTGAAATTAAGTAAGAAATGCTAACTTTAATGACAAGTGCTTCTTGCTAAACCATATAAATATGACATTTAAAATCTAGCTCCCTTCTTCAGTTATTAAAGAAAGTTTGACTCTGCTTTTTAAAGTTAATCAGTGGATAACATTCTTGGAATACAACTTTACTATAAATTATTCTATTTTCTTTTTATATAAATATATTTTCAATTGTCTCATTATTTGTAATAGTTTTATCATGCTCATAAGAAGGGGACTGGAGCCAAAACAGGTCTGTGAAATATTTAAAAACAAGAAAACACTATGGGGTAAAAAAAAAAATCTGTGTTTAATTTTTCTTTAATTTTCTGTCTACTTGTACACTACACCAAATCTACTCTTTCCTAATCAAAATGAAGTCCAAATAAAAAAGCTTTTTTCACTAATGCATCTTTGTTTATTTAAAACAAACCCATATTACAACAAAAAGCAGAGAGAACTCACTAAATACAGCACAGGCCCAGGGAACCCGGTGCTTACCGTGGCACTGAACTGATACACAGGCAACCATAAGTAGAATGGGTATGTGATCCAGCATGACCAGACCAGGAAGAAAGGTGAGCAAAGAAGTCACCCTATTATAAATAAATGAATTCTTTATATTTAAAATCCAAATACTTATAACATATAACAGTATTTCTGCATTATAAAACTCCATAAAGTAGGTTAATGGGTGAGGTTTACAATTAAATATAACCAGAGATTCTCATGTTTGTTCCTACGCTTGAGTATTAATTGGTCCTGATTTAGATCTAAAGCCGATTCTTTAAATGTGTACCCAATACCAATAATTATGGAGCTACCACATTGGTATGTTGTTCGTTAATGGATCAGTTGTGGAGTGGGTTCAGATTACTTCTCATGAGAAAACACTCCCACTCTGTAGAAAATAGCCATGCTTGTACTGTGTCAGCCTCCAAAAATGAAAGTACACACATGACTTATATCCTATGAATCCTGAACTAATGGACAAGTCTACCATGCATTAACTACCAAATTGTCTTGAGTCCAGCAATATAAGGCATGCATGCACACATATCAGAAGAAGTGGCTTCGGCTTCACAGTTTACAGATAGGCAGCAGAGCACACAAGTTCTAGATTCACTGTGTGGGATCTCAAAGGCCTCCCAGGGTGGATGGAGTCTTAACCAGTCAGGACCTCCTTCATATTGCCATTGAGAAATACTGAATTGTAGGCAGGTCCATGGCGCATACCTCCAAACAATCAGGCTTAGTGGCCAAAGCTTGTAAGGACTTCCTGAATCCACAGAAGAGAGAAACAGGCTCCCTGAGAATTCTTCCCCAGCTCTAGATGTTACATAACCTAGAAGGTGTAGGCTGGCTTGTGTTGTTTAAAACAATACCCCTATTAGGGGTATTTACATTCCCAGAACGTTCCACTGTGGTTCTTAAGAACTAAAATCAAGAAGAGGTGGTGACTCAGTTGTTGCAATACCCTCCAACGAGCTGCCTACACCGACAAAGACTGTAGGCGAGAACAGATACATAGCTATATGGAGACAGAACCCAGAATAACCAACTGCAGTGTATAATAGAACTCACATCTCTGCAGCCATAAAGAGTGAACGATGCAGTTTAAAAGGAACTTCAGTAATAGCAAATGCTTCCAGTAAAGCACTTAAACCCTGAACTAAAATACATCAAGCCTCTGCTAAGAGACCTTGGGACTTGGTAATGATAAGGACACCATGAATTGTGCAATGTAGGCCAAAGATAGAAGAAAATGAGTGACACAAAAATAGTGTCTTGACAAGAAATAAGACCTTGCTTTTCTGTGCCAATTCTGTGAAAAACTTTTCAGATCCTCAGAAGAGTGACCTTTACCCAAAAATACAAATGGAGTTATCCTTTTTTTTTTAACTAAGTTAATCTAAACAGAAATTATTGACTCTTTGGGTGTTTTGATATTTGTTTTATTTTATTTTGGTTTTTCACATTCGATAAATAGTCTCCTGTCTGGCTAAAATTTAAGGGTGAAAAATCTCTTCCATTTTGAAATCTGACACATATTCACATGGACAATTGCTTTATAACCAGTCCAAAAAAGGTACCCTAGCTCATTTAAATATTGCTAGGCAACCACTTCTTATACTTCTATTGAAACTGCTAAGCCTCTTTGCTTTCAATTATGAAAATGAGGTCCTATGTACCTTAAAAAGAACATTAAAACATGTATTTTGGCTCACACTCACGCAATGTAAGAGATAATTTTTATTTGGAATATAATGGTAGTGTTATTCTTAATCATGATAATGATTTCTGTTATATTTTAAAGATGAAAGCAAAGCTCAGGAACCATCATATGACGCCTGACAGGATTCTGTGGCTTTGATTGCTACTTCTCATGTCACCTGAGGAAAGTTTTGCTTGTTGTTCTTCAACAGCAGTAATAGCATATCAGTACTTTCCTTATTGGAATGCAGAGTATAGTAATTGATAACATAGTCTGGACTTAGATGTCTGGTAGCACCTTAGTTTTGGTAAATTCGACTTCATGGGCTCTCTTTCCATATTCTGTAAGAAAAGCCATATGGGAAATGTTAAGTCTACCAGTCTAAGAAGATATGGCCTCTGCCTAACGTGTAAATTATTACAACTAACAATGCAAGAGATTGAAAGGGGCCTGTGGACATTTACATACTGACATTAATTGAGAGCTCAACTTCATACCTAATCCAAGTATGTATGAATTGTCTTGACTTCTTATATTAATTTTTAGATCTTGGAATTACCTTTTTCAAGAATAAACGTGCTTAATGCAAGGATAAATTGACAATATTCTGTTAGCTAAGCATAGTGACATAATCCCAGAGTTTAGGAGCTTAAGGAAAATATATTGTAACATTGGGGGTAACCTAGGCTATATAGTAAAACCCTCACTCACACAAACAAACAGAACAACAACAAAAAATACTTAAGCTAAACTTAGTAACTGATTTCCCCCCCACCCCCACCCCCGGAGTTGTGCTAAAATTCCAGAGTAACACTTACCCAGGGTATTTACTCATTTGTTTGTTTTACATTAAAATTTTACTCTAGAATGTGTCTTGGGAGGAAAGAAAAATAAAGTTTTCTATTAAAAAAAGTTGTTCCTTTACTTCTAAAATTGAGGGAAGGCAACTGTTCTTTGACATCCTACCAAGACACTTTTCGTTCATTAGAATGTGGTGTAGGGACTGACAGGAGGCTAAAGAATAGTTTTTATTTCATGTTTTAGAGCTTTGCCAAGCTAAAAAGTTAGCAGATAAGAAAGTATCGGTACAAGGCAGATACTAAGGCAGAAAGCTTCAATAACTAGCAACCTTCACAAAGCTACATGCAGGGGAAAAAAAACAGATTCTTGTACAGCATTCACTGAAAATTCCAGATGAAGGAAGTGGCTATTTCTTTTAGGCTAAATGCAGCAATAGAAGTAAAAAAGGAAGGTAACAAAAATAGCGATATTATCAGAAAGCTATTGATAGTGATTAAAATAACGTCTTGCTCAATAAAACAGGTGATGACAAGCTACACATTGGAAAATGAAAAGAAACAAAATCCAGGCTAGAAGAATCAGATCTACTTTCAAGGAAGGCACTTACCGTTAGGAAAAAAAGAATAAAATGCAGTTTAACCCACTCACAAAGACAGTTCTTACTCAACTGATCCTCTGATAGCTGTTAATCAAAAGAAGTTAACTCCCAGGACATTATCATTCACTGAGGAGAAAAAAATCACATATGTCAATAGAGGATTTCTAAATTGAAAGGAAACAAAATATTCTTGAACTGAGAGAGAGAGAGAGAGAGAGAGAGAGAGAGAGAGAGAATTTAATAGGCTAATGTATAAAAAGATAATCTGAGTTCTTATTGATTTTTTTGCAATGTGCTATTTTGGTAATAGAAATTCTAATGGCGTAAGTCAATTTAAATATATGTCAATATATGTCATATATATATATATGTATATATATACACACACATGCATGTAGGTATGTATGTATCTTCTAAAACTCATAAAGTTTCATCAATATAACTACCTATAAATGAGCTTAATGACAATAGACATGCTAAAATGAATGGGAGAAAACCATGATGCCTAAACCCTACAGAACTTTTGAAGCTACAGATAACTGAGTAAAGCAAAACAACAACAACAACAAAAAAACAAACAAACAAACAAAAAAAAAAAACCTGAGTAAAGCTGAGAGAAAGGGAGATAGTCTTTGACCAGGAAAGAGTATACCAAGTGGTCATCTTGAAAACATTGTACAGATGGAGAAAAATATGTTTAGTAATGCATGTGTGCATACATATATGCAAGTAACAACATTAATAAATAAGAAGTTATTAGTTTGAAAGAGCTAGGAAGGTATGATGACTATGATGACTATTGCTGGTTGTCAACTTGGCTATATCTTGAATGAACTGATGAATGCAAAAATAGAGGGCATACCTGTGATCTGGATTTTGAGGCAAGAAAATAACATGTCTTTGATCTGGATCTTGATGGTGGAAGTCACAGGCTTTTGATCTGGATCTTGAGATAGGAAGATACACCTTCTGTTGGAAAGCAATGGATGACAATGGATGAAACAAGGGTTCATTTTTTTTGCCTGCTTGTCCTTGCCTTTGCTAGCAAATCCATTCTTTCACTGGCATGGAAGCCTACTTCTTCAGAATCCCAAAATATACAGAAGACCAGCTGAGGTACCCAGACTTGTGGACTGAACAACTACTATACTCTTGGATTTTCTGTTCACAGCTTGCTATTGTTGGATTAGCTGAAATGCAGCCTGTAAAGCATTCCAATAAATTGTGTGTGTGTGTGTGTGTGTGTGTGTGTGTGTGTGTGTGTGTGTGTGTGTGTGTGTGTGATTTATATAGACTATAGATAGATGATAGATAGATAGATAGATAGATAGATAGACAGACAGACAGAGGGACAGATTCATTCCATAAGTTCTGTGACTCTTGAGAACCCTGACTAATATGAAAATACCAAGAAAAAACTTACAATATAAATAAAAGGACAACAAAGCTCTATAGCAGCCACAAAGAACATGACCTAAGTACAAAGGCAGAGTCATCACCTGTGGTAAGCACCATAGGCACCAAGCTAAATCACAGGCTGGGAAAAGCAAAACCTTAATGCTGACTCTCTGAGAGTCAGTGGGAAAGGATGTGCCCATTTAGAATATAGCACTTGGGTTACTTGAAAGTGGCAAATCTTAATCAAGATAGAAGCAGAGGCTAATACATTTTCAAAGAAATGATCATCTAAAGAGTCATCCCCAGGTAGGGTACAGGTCACTGGTAAAGCATTGGCATGGCCTGTGCAGAGTCCTGGCATCAATCCCAATGAAATTAAATAGACAGCATTCAAGAAAATAGGCATTTCTTAAAGATCTCTCATCTCTGAGATTTAAGAAACAATAGATTATTAGCCCCAGTGCTCTTTGTAGGAAGGGAATAAAACAATTTAACTGTAGTCACTCAAAGGGAAGAAAATGATATAGAGTATAAGGCTAGATTTTCAGGTTAGATAGGACAATCTAAGGCAGGTGTAATCATAAGAGGGTAAACAGTGCTAGGGGAAGTATTTCATTCATTCATTTATGAAGAGTAAGCACTGTAAGAAAAACATTCTAGGTGTAATCCTATCTCTTCGATGTGTGTCTTAAAGAAAAATACTCTAAGGCCTCAGAACTGGAAGACATTCTTTAAAAGAAGACTCTGTTAAGAATCCATCTTTCTAAGGACCCTGATACAGCTGCCTCTTGTGAGGCTATGCCGGGGCCTGGCAAACACGGAAGTGGATGCTCACAGTCAGCTATTGGATGGAACACAGGGCCCCCAATGGAGGAGCTAGAGAAAGTACCGAAGGAGCTGAAGGGATCTGCAACCCTATTGTCGGAACAACATTATGAACTAACCAGTACCCCGGAGCTCTTGTCTCTAGCTGCATATGTAGCAGAAGATGGCCTAGTCGCCATCATTGGGAAGAGAAGCCCCTTGGTCTTGCAAACTTTATATGCCTCAGTATGGGGGAACGCCAGGGCCAAGAAGTGGAAGTGGGTGGATAGGGAATGGGGGAGAGGGTCTGGGAGACTTTTGGGATAGCATTTGAATTGTAAATGAAGAAAATACCTAATTTAAAAAATAAATTTAAAAAAAGAATCCATCTTTCTATTCAACATATGCATAGTTTAATTGGTTCTTTTAATTTTTGTTTTTGTTTTAAGGGATTATAGCACTTCAGATTCATGCACAACCCTGGAAGATACAAGATTTATTTATTCTTGACCTTTCACCTTTATTTATCCTTGTTTGTTTGTTTATGTATAGAGTCAGAGGATAAGGCTCCAAATACCTTTAACTACAAAGCCATCTTGCTAAACCCTCTTCTTGACAGCTTTTAAAATCTGTCCAGTATGTATACTGGTTTACTATAGTGACTACTTAATCACTGTGAATAAGGAAGCTATGGAGAAACAGGTGGGAAGTATTGAGGCTATTATCATAGTGTCCAGCAGAGCCACCATTATTTCTTGGTTGTTACTGTTAACCACCACCCAGTACTGGGTATGCCTGGAACAACCCTAAATAAAGTGTAACGAAATGAAAAGTCTGCAATCCAAAGAAGCCAATGGAACCATTAGTGCAACATTAATAACGATAGATTAGGTTATTCACAGCAAAGAAGATGATACCATTTTTCAAAATCTCTGAAAATGTATTCCATAATACTTTGAGCACAACACGGATAATTTAAGAAAGATGGAATGCAAAATCACAGAATGTACATTTTAAGGGAAAGGCAACCACCTCTTCTTTTCAATACTTTTTTGAAATTAAAACTCAGTTACATCATTTCCTCCCTTTTCTTTCCTTTTCTTCCTCTAAAACTTATGAGGGAATCCCATTGCTCCCTCATAAAATCATGGCTTCTATTTGTTATTAAATATGCATAATATTGCTATGTATATTACATAGTAATAACACTTTATATTCCTAACTATATAAGTACAATAAGATCAGTGTGCATAACTGATGTTGGGCCCTGACATCACACCATTTCTCTCTCTCTCTCTCTCTCTCTCTCTCTCTCTCTCTCTCTCTCTCTCATGCACACACACACATATATATTCATGTGTGTGTGTATAAAATTTCACTCTGCACAAAATCTATAATGTATATACATAGATATAGATCACAGAATTTTATATATTTATTTAATTATTTTGGTATGTATTAGATGAATATGTTGTCAGGGTTCAACCCTAAACATCCAGTACTTCTAACACTGATGCTAACCATGAAGAATGTTATCTGAACTTTTAAAAAGGGGATCTACCATTTGCAGCAATATAAAACACCCTGAAGATCTAAAAGACATTATGCAGAGTGAAATAATTCAGACACAGAAAAAAATATACAACTTATCTCACATATATATAGAACTGAAATCAGTCCATATCAGAGACGTAGAGGGTAAAACAGCTCTCAGAGACTGTATAAAGAAGAAATGGGACATGTTGGCCAGAGAATATCAAATTTCAGTTGATCAAGGAAAGATCTGTAATAGGAATAATACTGTACTTTATTGGTGACATTCAATACGAGAAGTGTATTTAATTCTTCTGACAAGAAAGAAAAGAGTGGGGGGAAACATGCGAACTTGTTTTATTATAGCGGTCATTTCATGTAAATGAATTCATTGTATATGAAAGCATTATTCATATATTTCATGTAACTTGTTTTTCCATTTTAATTCATTAGGCTTGTAGAAAGAAGAGTTTCTCAGAATTTGGGAACAAGACAGGTATATGATCGTGTTCTTGACTCATTACAACCTGAGGGCTTATAAAATGGTGGGTAGTAAGTGCCTACTGGATTTCAGACACTGTTCTACAGATTTTCCAAACAAGTCAGTCTCTTGGACTTTGAAGTTCTGAGTATGTTGTAATAAATATGTCTTTAAAATTTTAAAAATGTATGCAATTATAGGCATAAAATAATAATAATTGCAGTAAATGTGTTGTTAAGATGTGGCCAGAAAATACTTCTTTAATTAGGGACATTGAAACAAGACCTTAAAATTAGGAAGGTGGCAGCCAAGAAAATATCTGATGCCAGAATGTTCTAAGGCAAGGGAAGAAAAAAATCTGCAGGTGGGAATGAGCTTGGCATATTTTGCAACTAGGACTCAGGCCAGAACGGGTGATGCACAGAAGAAGTGATGAGAAAGGTCCTATAGGAATTCAGTGTCAGGGAAAGAAGTGGAAATTTTAGTGTAACTACAGGCAAAACCCACTGAACATTTGACAGAAAAGATGATAGAATTGATGCTATAAGAGCTACCTGTGCCTGGCATGTTGAGAAGAATGTGTAAAGGAACAAGGAAGGATGTAGGGAAGATGCTTGATTCAGAACTGGTACTTGGTATAAATCAGTGTAAACCCAAAGATTGGAGAAGGGCAGGCAGCCTTGGGGAACAAAATCTCTGAGAAAAGAAAAAAGGCAGGCAAAATATATAGTGTCCTGATAATTTGTGGAGTGTGTGTATGTGTGTGTATGTGTGTGTGTGTGTGCACGTGTGTATGTGTGTGTGTGTGTGTGTGTGTGTGTGTGCTTTGCTTTTATAAGTTAAGAAATTGAAGGGCTGGAGAGATGGCTCAGAGGTTAAGAGTACTGACTGCTCTTCCAGAGGTCCTGAGTTCAATTCCCAGCAGCCACACGGTGGCTCACAACCATCTGTAATGGGATCTGATATACTCTTCTGGTGTGTCTGAAGACAACTACAGTGTACCTATATAAATAAAAATAAATAATATTTTAAAAAAGAAAAAGAAAAGAAATTGAGGGTGAAAGAAATTTAGTGATGTGCTCAACACCATAACATATGGTCATTTTATAAAATCTAGAGTGTCTAGAGCCAGTAGGCACTTACTACACACTCATTTCACACGATCTCAGGAGATTCAAGAACATGGTCATTTCATGGCTGTCTTGTTCCCAAATTCTGAGAACTTTTCCCTTCTACAAGCTTAATGAATTAAAATGAAAAAGCAAATTATATACATATATATGAATAATGTTTCTATGTGGGTCATCAAATAGTTTTAAGTAGTAATATTAAAGAAAGTGCTTGTCCAAGAATTAAATAATAATCCTCCTGTGCAAATTCTTTCCTTTCATTTTCAAACTCCCCTCTGTCTGTCACCTTGAGACCCTTGCCGAACAGGACAGTAGACATAAGAGCTTTGGCAGTTTTAGAAATGCAAAGAATCATCACTCGAGATATTCATAGAAATATACAAATCATATAATTCTATGTATTTAATCATTTTGGTTTGTTGAGTTTGTAAATTTTCCCACAGTGCATATTTTACTTGTATGCTAAAAGAATAAAAGTACTATACATCTCAAACATAGCGAAACAGTTCCTGATAGAGTTGCAAAACAATTTCTTCTGCTAGGTCTCAGACAGTGACTAAGCAATGCGTTAATATGGCTTCTCTACTGACAAAGCTGGCTGGAGATCATTTTGCTGGATCACGTTTTCTTTTGACTGAAAGACAAGACGATAAAGGAAATGAACATTCCTATCTCACCGATTTTGCACAGTATTCTGGAACATAATCCCAAGAAGTGCCAGGTTCCTTCAGAGATTTACATTTAACATCGGGTCTTCATTGTCACCACTAGAATTACCATCACAGTATTAACTTTTATAGGCTGATAGCCCTGAGTCCAAGATGCAATCTGAAAAGAGAATGACTGAGTCTTGAATTTCAAACATTACAAAACTTTATCAGTAACCTTGTTAACAAGGAGGTATCCTTGCCCCTGGTGGACTCTGTTCCTCGGTTGGCTATCTGTTGATAAGCTTAAGAAGGCCATCACTTATCAGGATTTTACAGATCACATATTGGCACAACATACCAAAGATGTCAAGGAGAGAATTACCCCTTATCTACATAATCCTTAGGTTTCATCATCAAGACATTGCAGTATTCCAGTGTGGATGCTTTTCCAGTCTAATAAAGAAAACACTATGGACATCATATAATAGAGGAAACAAGAAGTATAATCTTGGAGCTCTGATTTTTAATCTCAATTTGACCATAATTTAGTAAACAAGATGAATCACTCATTTAAAAACCCTCGTGCTTCAGTGGCTGCATCTGGAACAGAATTCATAAAAATGTCCAGTTGCCACAGAAACATTGTAAGACGATATCAAGCTAAAGTGTGGCCACTGTTGAGACTGCCCACTTAAGAAATGCTTGGAAGCATTTATAGTGAAGACTTCTCATTTGGGCCGAGATTCGTCTTCATTCATCAGGCCCAAGAGAAGAGTAACAACATGCGATCAGAAATTTTGAGTTTTCAATAAACACCCAGGCGACAGTGATTCAATTTATCTGAAGACCTCATCTTGATTAGCTAGGCTAACAAAGTCTAGACCTACACCCAATTATCTCCTCCTGCAGCTTTGTGCATCATTAAAGATGACAGAAGTTACAAGCAGATAAAAGACTTGTCAATACAGTGGGGAAAGGGATAGAAGAGGACGGGGAAGGCAGGAGAAACAGAACACTAGGGTTTGTCTCGTTCAATTTATGAGAACAAATTTCCAGCAAGCTAAATCTCTTCTCTGGTACTGTTTTAATCTATGACACTCCATACAGCTCAAATACTTTATTCTCAATTTCTGAAAGAAGATTGTTTCAAGCATTGAATATATTTTGTAATAATGAAGCCATTGACCCCTATAATACATACTTACTTGACAAATTTAGCATATTCAACTTTTATAGAGTCTTCCTAAAGATTTTTCCCACTATCTCTTTAGAAACCTGCAATACTTGTGCTCCTCCATCAGCATTTATTATCAGCCTGTAAAATTCCATGCAAATATTTTATGGTGTAGCTATAAACTGTAGGCAAATAGCAACACCTTTTTGCAGATAGCAAAATTACTTAAGTTGCCTCAGTTTTTATTTCAGTTGTATTAAAGTAAGTATATGTATTTCAAATTATGTAATTGAACATTTGATATCTGTAAAATTAGTGAAGTTTCCAAATACTAGAAATAATCAGATTTTGCTTGAAATCCAACAGGTTTCATAGGAATAAAACCAAGCTTTGGGAGCTATTCTTGTGATTCCTTTATAAGAACTATGCGTGCTGAGGAGTGGGGGAGATGGATAAAAGCTGATAAATCCTTTCATGAATGTCCATTAACAGAAGCTGTCAAAAGATCATGAGGCTGTTAATACTGCCATGGCTTCCTATGGCTCCTGAATGGGGCATAGTACATTTTGAAAACTTTTCTGGATACACACAGTGTGATTTTCTTAGTTGAAAATTGTCAAAAATAAAAGACACATACCTTATGAAAATTAATCAAGAGGTATTTTTCATGTGTATCTTCTTAAAGACAAAAATTTCCGAGCCTTTCTCCTATATAGGGGAGAACTGAACAAAAGAATATATCTCTTAGTAGTTCAGTAAGACATTGGTCAGATTTCAGTTGAGATTCCAGCAGCTGGCTCTACATTGATTCAGTCAGGGTTCTCATCCATTAAAAATAAATGAAGGTTTAAATGGATGTATAATCTTGGTGAAATGATCAAATGTAAAATTGCAGAAAAAAAATGAGTTGTTGAGTGAAGTAGTAATTGTTTACAATGAGAAAGATGAAATGTAGGAGAAATAGAAATTTGTATAAAAATAAAATAAAACACATAAGCTTTTCAGCAAGTATTTTAAGTGGTTAGTTGTTTTTTCTAGGAATGAAATAGTTTTGTGAACCCTGGAAGAAATATGAAAGCATTCCATTGTCCATGGTTTCTCAACCTGAGTTGAGACCCTTCACAGGGGTCACATATCAGATATCCACCACTTCAGATATTTACATTACAGTAGCAAAATTATAGTCAAAACGGAACAATGAAAATAAATTTATGGTTGGGGTCACCACAACATGAGGAACCATATGAGAAGGTTGCAGCATTGGGATGGTGGAGAATCACTGCCATAGGGGAAGAACCACCATGGGCCTAGATGTGAGGCAGTGGATGCATCTATAGACTTAGCTACATTAAATCCAATGTTACACATCACATTCTCATGGTTATAGACAGGGGGAAGTCTGTAGAGAGTCCCACTGCGAGATTAAACTCTAATTATAGAGGCAATAATTCAACTTGAAGAACATGTTAAATTACCACAGGGGATTTTCCATATGTTGAAAAAATTACCAGAGGTTATACAATGAAAATGCAAGTGCTACTTTGAGGAGAAAGAGATATTTATGCATTTCCCCAAATTTTGTGGTTATGTCTCTCAATTAATGTATTTGATATGACAATATACAGATTAATTTGGGTGGGTTTTTTTTATTTATTTCTATTTTACCTAGGAGATATGCTCTGTGCGTGTGGGGGTGTGGGGTGTGTGTGTGTGTGTGTGTATGTTGAATATGTTGAATATTGTGTTGTAGAAGAGGCCTGTTGTCCATACACATGAATGTACAACCACATAGCCTCTTACATAAACGTGACAAGGTCAGAGCAGGAAGTTGGATATCTTTCTCTGTTGGTGTATACATTTTTTCCTTTAGATGGGATCTATCTCTGAATGAGAAACTGGTCAGTTCAGTGAGGCTGGCTAGCCAGGAATGCCTTGAAGGGTCTGCCTGTTTCTGTACCCCACCACTGAGATTACAGGCATCTTTGACTTTTTATAAGGATGCTGAGTATTCAGAAACGCCCCTTTGCCCTCTGAGTCATCTTCCCAATACTTGTTTGTTTGTGGCAGTTTTAACTAAGTAGCCCTGACTGGCTAGAATTGGCATTCTAGACCAAGATGGCTTTGAACTTATGGCAATCATGCTGCTTCTGCCTCCTCAGTACCGAGATTATAGGTTGGTAATTTTGTTTGGTTGTTTGGTTTTTGGTTTGGTTTGGTTTGGTTTGGTTGTTTGTTTTGAGACAAAGGTTCTCTGTATAGCCTTGGCTGTCTTGGAACTCACTCTGTAGGCCAGGGTGGACTCAAACTCAGATCTGCTTGCCTCTGCTTCCCAAGTGCAAGGAGGAAAGGCATGCGCCATCACTGCCTGGCTTATTTTCTTATCCTAAGACAAATATCTAATAGAAATGCATATTTTCTATTGTGTTTTAAATCTAGTATCTAGCTATGTATTTTTGTGAAATATTCTTTAAAACATGTTGACAGAATAATTATAATAGTAGTCACATAGAATATTATTCCTTATTCTTTGCTTGGCCTTTTGTATTGTTCCCCTGGTTTTTCAAAATATCACAATATTTTTTTACTAGCTCTCCAGCTTTCAATTTTAGGGATTAATCCAGGTCATATTTCCAACAACAACAAATACATTTTTTTTAAAAAACTCATTATGTTCCACAGCTCGCTAAATCACAATCTCCCTGCCATTCACACTGACAGAAGATGCAATGCAAATGAATTTGAACTTCACAACCTGAAAGGTGTTGGGACCAGATTGAGTTTGCTTGTCTAGAACAATGCAAATTTTTAAAAAGTTTAAAATTGGCTCCCTTTTACAATAGATACAAGAATGAGAAGAGCACCAAAAGGGCACAATTTCACAGACATATGCCCCATCCAAATAGCATCTTGCAAAATGGACTGAGCCTGATTTGTGTTGTGAGGGCTTTAATAGATGTCATTTATAGAGTCTTTTCCAGTCCTGAAATCATTGGGATGATAAAAGTATTACTTAAGTTTTCCTAAAATGTGGAATATAATTCACTATGTAAGAAGTTAACTATAGATGCCCTTAACACTAAGAAAATGAGATCCAGGTTCATGGGTAAAGACCTTTCCTTACGTGCACAGAGCCCTGGGCTTGATCCCAGCATAAATTAAGTAAATGATCAAATGAATAAATGAGCATCAGTTATTAAATCCCAACTTCTCTTAAGTAAAAGTCGGAAAAGCTGCAGCTAAAATATAATGCTTTTATTTTTGTTTAATTGAATCCTTCCCATTTTCAATGAGTCTCCTCTCTGTCCTGCACTTTTATCAATACATTTGCACAAAGCCCTTGTTAGGTCTCAGCTTTCCCATTCTACTTCCTCCAGTGAAGTATTAATTCCGTATTGTATTTTACAGTCCGTAAATAACCTCCCTTTGTATGGTAAGATCATACCTCCAATCTCCTTTTGTGTCTTCACACTATACATCTTATTTTTCACATAAATCATGTGTAGTGTTATCTAAAAGAATTTCAGAGTAAGAATCATTTTAAGCAAAGTAACGTAGCTCAGAAAGGTAGATTCCTTGTTCTTTCTCATTTGTGGGTCCTAGTCACTAACCATTAAGTGTATCTAGATGGAGTAAGTGTAAGCAAAAGCAGAAGAATTCAAAATGGGCCACAAGACTTTACAGTCTGTTCTGTCTTCGAAGAGGTCCAGAGGACAAAAGAACAAAGAAGAAGTGTACTTAACATAAGTTACATGTACAGAGAGACGAGGCGGGAGTACAAGAATCATCCCAAATGAATTATGTAGTCTCCCTCACTCCCTTTCAAATTTGCGCCCCCTTCCTCTTTAATTATTACTATTTATACACATGAATATTTGTGTGTATACACTCAACTTGATGAGTCCATGGTAGTGCTGCTCATAAGTATGCATGTCCTTTTATAGTATTTTTATTCTGTGTAAGTTCCATACATTAACTCAATATATGTTGAACATATTCACCCACCACTACCTTTTTCCAGCCTTCCCTAGTGCTCCCTTGATCATCTCCCAGACAATTTGCTGACTTATTTTAGTTTCTGGTATATATAGTTACATATCTATCTATATGTAATATAGATAGATACAGATATATTGTTATATCTAATCCATTCTGCCCATATGCACATAGATGGGTCATCATTCCCTGAAGAATAAACAACCTGTCAACAGCCATATCCCAAAGGGAGAACAAGTCTCACTCCTTCAGCAAGCATCAACTATTAATAGCTTTTCTGAAAGAGGAGGAGGCTTGGGGTCCCCTACACCATCCAAAAAGCATTGTTTAATGTATGGTTTTAGATCTGGAGACCATCTATATTTCAAAGCAATCCAAAGAGCTGAGGGAATTTAAAAAAATGATGAAGAAAGATGAACTAATCAACCCTCCATTATTTGGGGATTAAGCAATCAACCCATACATGTATGCAAATATTTCCTGGCTAATGCTATTAAGATGTTTTGATAAGCAATGATCTTACATATGACAACACAACGAAAGCAAAATGAATGTTTTTAACCAAAGTAGTCTACAAGCAGAGAAGCTAATATGTCTCCATGAAGTCTGGGTTTTTCTTTGGTGAGATGATCTCAGAGGTCAGGTTTCAGCCCTGAGCTGTGAGTTAAAAGACACCCAGAATGTGTAAGAATGTGCCCCAGCTCACCTCATCTCTACAAATCAAAGATAAGCAGTCTCCCATCCTTCAGCTGGTTTTTATGGAAAATAATTCTATAGGAGATTAATGCCATTTCTTTTTTTTCTTTTTCTTTTTCTTTTTTTTCAAGACACAGTTTCTCTGTATAGCCCTGGCTGTCCTGGAACTCACCCTGTAGACCAGGCTGACCTCGAACTCAGAAATCCACCTGCCTCTGCCTCCCAAGTGCTGGGATTAAAGGCATGCACTGCCACTGCCTTGGCGAATGCCATCTCTTAAATCACAAAATAGAATAAATCTCCTGGGAATGCTTACAGATACCTTCTTTTGTGTCATACTCTTAACAGCCAGTCATATCCAGAGGGGAGCTAGAAAGGGGAAATGAGTGGGTATGACCATATTTCATTGTATGTACTTAGGAAATTATCAAATAATAACCTAATGGGAAAAACTGAAATACATACTTTAGTAAATGTCTACCAACAAGAAAACAGACAACCTAAGAGGTGTTGTCCTGTACTGACTACACAAAAAAGGTTGCTAGTTTGAAGCCCAAATTTATCATCTTTCTTCACATTCTCTTAATATATATTTACTCCCACAGTTATCACCCAGAACCTTGTCCAGAGACTGTCCTAAGAGCTACTGCCTCCTAATTGGCCTATAGGCAAAAGAATCTGGGAAGCAATTTTAAATTTACATCTTACTAAGGGCAGGCTTTGGCCTGAGACTAGCAGAAACAGGGGCATAAGACTGCAGCTCTGCCTCAAGACAACTCTTGGAAATGCGGAAAAGAGAACAAAGGAAGTAGCAAAGAGAATTGAAGGAGGGAGTCTGGGTTTCACCTGTATTAGAGGTAGTCTGGAGGGTGCACACACACACACACACACACACACACACACACACATACACGTCTGTGTGTATGTACAGGTACTCTTGCCATTGCATGGATGTGGGAGACCCAGAGGTCGATGTCACATGGCTTCCTCTAATAGTCTCTACTTTATCTTTTGAAACAAAGTTGGAATCAGTAGTTCACCATTTTTGGTAAATTGGCTGGCCTGTGAACAACAGTACTCAGCCTACATGCACTCCCTAGCACTGGGATTATAGGTACAGAACCACGCCGTGCTTTTACTTGGGTGCTGAGGTTCAAATTTAGGATATTCTGTTTGCACAACAAGCACTTTACCCACTGAGTCACTGCCCTCACCCAGGAATCCTATGTTTTAAAACATGTTGAAAAAAACAAGTCTTCATAAATTCATTCTTTTAAATAGGTGATTAGTAATCCATTGTGTAAATGTACCACATTTTTTGTATCCATTCCTCTGTTGAGGGGCATCTGAGTTCTTTCCAGATTCTGGCTATTATAAATAAGGCTGCTATGAACATAGCCTCCAAACGATGACACCATTGCATACACTAGCAAGAGTTTGCTGAAAGGACCCTGATATAGCTGTCTCTTGTGAGACTATGCCGGGGCCTAGCAAACACAGAAGTGGATGCTCACAGTCAGCTATTGGATGGATCACAGGGCCCCCAATGAAGGAGCTAGAGAAAATACCCAAGGAGCTAAAGGGATCTGCAACCCTATAGGTGGAACAACATTATGAACTAACCAGTACCCTGGAGCTCTTGACTCTAGCTGCATATGTATCAAAAGATGGCCTAATCGGCCATCACTGGAAAGAGAGGCCCATTGGATATGCAAACTTTATATGCCCCAGTACAGGGGAACTCCAGGGCCAAAAAGTGGGAGTGGGTGGGTAGGGGAGTGGGGGGGAGGGTATGGGGGACTTTTGGGATAGCATTGGAAATGTAATTGAGGAAAATACCTAATTAAAAAAAAATATATATATATATAAAAGAAAAAAACAGGTCATTGTGATTTTACATATGACTGTTACTTGAAGAGTTTTAAATCTATTTCTTAATTTATTTACTTAGGGGTGTGTGTGTTTGTGTGTGTGTTTGTGTGTGTGTGTGTTCTGCAGACATAACTGCATGTATGTATACAGATATACTGATCCTACTGGCCCATGTGGAGTGTAAAGGGTGATATCTTCCTCAGTTATCTCTCCACCTTAATTTGGAGCAGGGTCCCTCACTGAACATCATGCTATGCTCACTATTTTGTTTGGACTGGCTGACTGGTGAAGCCATGGAATCCACCAGGGGCTCAGGGTCCCAGTCAGCCATGTCCGGCTTTTATGAGAGTAGAGAATTTGTACCATGCTTGTACTATGTACACGTACTATGTACTTTGTACCATGTAGTATGCTTGCTCTCTGAAGGAGCCTTGAATCTCCTTTCCTTCATCCCTAGTCAGCATGTAGCTCTAACAGTAAAAAAGTCATATTCTGACATACTGGGCATAAGGTTTTCAATATGGAAATTTAGAGGAGACACTAATTAAAGACACAACAAAACCCTTGTATCTAATATTAAAGACAATAACAGATTGTCTTTTCTTGATCTATAAACAACCCTCTTTAGTCTGAAGTAATTTTTAACATGAGTCATTTTGTTTTTTTTTTTATTTTTGCATTAGCTCCTGTGTTATTGTCATGTGCAATATACCAAGTACATTCCCACCTACCTCTTTTTTATTGAACTAGAGGACATTATTTCCCACACGATGCAGCCTGGAATTCTACCATAATAGTTTCCCTAATGGGTTCTTCTGACTTATAAACGCCAGGTTTATTTTGGCTTGCATGTGAAGTCTGATTGCTTGCATTCATAATTGAGTTCCCCCTTTGATATATTAATCAGAACCATCATATTTCAAGATGATAATTAGTTGGCAAGCTGTGTCAAACATTTATGAAGTTATTTATAGATAGCATCCCTCTTCTTTCTGCATGGTAACATTGTTTGATAAATCAAAGAACTATAAAAGTGACAAACTTCACAGACTAAAATTTCTGACTCTTGCTGGAAGTGTGGCTTTCATAGTGCCCCACAGTGTCTGTAGGTTAATCACACTGCTGCTCCATATTTTGACACTAGTATTTTGAAATGACTTCACAGATACTATATATTCAAATATTTAAAGGTGTTTGGTTGCATATTCTAAAGTTATTTTATATATTACCTCAGAAGAGGCATCGCTAAAAATAAATAGACATAACATTTTCTAGTTTTCCATTTACACTTCCTTTTGAACTATAGAAAAACAAATTTATCATGCAATACATTTGAACAGTTTCAAATCTAAGCCCCTAAATATAAATATTTGTATGCAAAGTAGTAACTGATACATCTCTTTTCTGGACAGATTTGCTAGAAAGCATTTTTAAGAAAAAAAAGTGAAAGCCATACAGCTAGAGCTTTCTAGTTTCATCATCATCATTACGGTTATTATCATGTCAAGAGGTGCAGGTCAGAGCAAAAGCTAGAATTTTGTCTCTAGAATACCACCCACCTCCCATAAGACAGAGTTTTTCTTGGTCTTGTGTTCACCAACTAATCTAGACTGGCTGGCAGCAAGCCCTAGGATCCTCCTGCATCCACCTCCCCACTGCTCGGATGAAAGAGAGGCCAATCAGCCCTTGTCATTTTTCCATGGGAAATTAACTGGGAAGTAAACTCAGGTCTTCATTCTTGCATAACAAGTACTATGCCAGCTGACGTACCTCTCTAGTCCTCTGATTGCCTTTAAAATATTTTTTCCCCAGCAATTGGTAGAGGTGGGAGACAGAAACAGACAAAATAAGAGGAAAGGTGCCCTCTGTGGTGAGTAGCTTGGGAAAGTTCTCAGGTAACAGAACATACGGGCATTGCAAAAGCTATGCATGGACCAATATTAAAAATAAAAAAGACAAATCCATACTTTATTGTGTTTACTCTTTGTCATGAAACAAACCTCAGAAGCAATTTCCCTCTTTAGAAGCCACCTATATTCAAGTCTGTTGATCCTTAGAGATTGTATTTGGACCAAACAAAGCAGGGAATGCATTGATTTATTACTTTTTGTCACAGGAAAACTATAACCAAAGGGGTGTGCCAGCAGATTTATCTCCTAATTTCTCAGCACTTGTTTTGGAAACATATCCATACTCTAAAACCATAATAACTCATGATAGCTTTTTGTTTGTTTGTTTGTTTGCTGTAGAGATGAAGCCACAAGAACATTTGAGGTACCTCATATGTGCACATTACTCAAATAGCAAATAAGTAAATATTTATGTAAATATTTAATTATAAAACCTTCATAAAAGTTGTTCATAAAATCTTTCAATTTCCAAATAACCATTCAAAGAGAGGGTTGGGGTTTGTTTGTTTGTTTGGAAAGTCTTGCCTGGGGGGTGGGGGGGTGGAGCCACCTAAGGCCATTCCAAGCCAAGATACTGTAAGTCTCTGTTCCAGGCAGTTCGTAGTTTCACCACTAGTTCACTGAAACAATTTTAGAAATTGGGAAGAACCCCTCTGATAACAGCATCCATACAACCCAGTTATGGGGAAAGAGTAAAAACAAAAACATTTCCAAATAGGTTAACTTATAAACACTTCTTGACTACCACCAATTACTACGCCACTGATAGCCCATTTTTAATATCCATTATTCTGTTTAACAATCTACTATTTTAAATAAAATTTCTTCTTTAACATACATTATGCTAATCCTCTATCACTCTGGAATGGACCTAGTATAAAGGCATGAGTCAGGTGTAGAAACTTCTCCTGAGTCCTGAACTTCCAGGGAGAATACTACCAAGCTACTATTGGGTAACTCGTCACTCCTACGTTAGCATACATACCAACTGTATAAGTATGACTTAGTTACTTTTATATGTGGCTAGGATAAAGTACCATGACCAATGTAACTTATACAAGAAAGAGCTTAATTGGGTTTATAGCCTAAGGGACTAGAGTCCATTATAGGAATGAAGAAGACTTGACCGCAGGAATAGCTGAGAACTCATAGAACAGTAAACAGAAGGCAGAGAGCACCCTAGGAATGGTGTGAGTCTTCTGAAACCTCGAAACCCACTCCCAGTGGCATACCTCCTCCAGCAAGGCCATGCCTCCTAATCTTTATAAGCCAGTTCCACTAACTAGGGACAAAGTGTTCAAGCATTCCAGCCTATGGGGCCATCCTCATTCAAACCACTGCTTACCCTAAAGAAACAGTCAGTAAATTATACACATCACAGCATTTTAACAAACGTCTAAGTTATTACGACCTTCTGTGATATTCATCAGGCTATTGCCTGTCTCCTGTTTTGTTTTTACTTCTTTGTAGTTCTGGTTAATGGAAATATGCATTCTTATGTGGGCTATTTGTATTTATAGTTTGTAGGTCATTTTATCTCCGATTATTCATCTTATGTCACTCAGGAAATCAGTATTTCCTGTTGCCAGCTAAAGTAATATGTATGTTCTTTACAAACTGACTCTACAATACTTTCCTGGGAATACTCTGACATAAATTTGATGATGTACATCCCTGAGAAATACTTGTGAAACTGGTCTACAGCCTGCAGCTTTAGCAAATGCCTGAATCCTGCTATTCATAAGCCCACTAAGTCTGAAGCCACAGTCTACTTTGTATGTTCCAGTATAATGGTAGTATCCTTGTAAAATGGGAACTGTGCAAGTTGGTTTTATTCACTAGGTTCACTTAGAGCATCTACTTGGAAGCACACTGTGGAATTTCATAAATATTCAGTAATGGCAGAGCAGATTCTCAGTTTTCCAGATGTGAGTTATCTAGCTGATAGAATATCCAGCTCTCAGATTCATCTGAGTTTTAAAAATCTGCCTGTTTCTCTGGAGGACAAATAACACACCTTTTGAAGCTTGTTAGCAAGGCCAATAACATAGTAAACTATGATTTGCAGATTATCTGTGCAATATTATACCAAAAGGACTGTCTCTCCTATGAATAATAAAGGAGTGTTAGCTGTAAAATATCCATCAATCACACAAGGTCAGGAAACTCTGACATACTCTGCATGCTGGAAAATAAAATACTTCACAATTAGCTCTGTAACTGCCAATGAATATTGCTAAATATGCAGATACATAGACAATACATATAAATAATTGTGAGACTAAACAATTGTTTCTGGCAAGGGTTTGAAAATAGCATTCCCATTCGTATCCAAATTTGCAGTGAAATCAAATTAAAAGTACAGAGACAATCCTTTTTTCTCAGACACATCTACAGAAATTCAGAGGGAGAAAGCAAAGTATCTAGGTACCTGCACCTGGGTAAATAGGACCTAACCTACTTCCCACTTCCCCTATCTCCTTTGCTATTTGTTCACAGAGACTTTAGAAGTCTCCAGGTATATCACTATCAAATTCAGGCTGGCCTCTCGATTGCACAAGAGCAAGGGTGTTTACTCAATACATGCATAGGTACAGCTGAAAGTCTCTGGTCATACAACATTCAGGGCACAGATGCTGCACCTTCAGCAATTTACAGAAAAGACTTGAAGGTTCATAAGATGTTCAAATAGAAACACCAATCTCTGAACTGAGTGATGTCTAAAATCTTTAATGAATGGTCTTGCATTGTAATAACACTCTTTCTGATCGGTACTCTAGCCACAGAAGTTATTCTAAAACCAGCAATATCAATCCACACTTTTATTTATATACTTTGAACAGAGACTATAATGATTCTTCTGACATTATGTTTTTACTAGACTACTGCTGTTTGTCTGATCAGGACTTCTATACCTCCCACAAAAGAGAATTTCAATTATCAGATCTGGGAGCTGTGAGAAGGCAAAATATCTTTTAGAAGATCTATAATTAGTTTCTTTCAAAGATCCTTGATGGCATCTCATTGGTGCCAACTCAGTGCTGACCATATATCTTGTGTGTCCCTCTTAGACTCACCATTTTCCCATTTGTAAATACCCCTCATAGCATTGGGGTAGACTGTTCTAGTTTGTTGTTGTTGTTAATGTTTAGAATAGCTTTCAAATTTATTTCTATTCCTAACTTATTATAAAATCACCTGAATTCCCATTAACTTTTGCTGTCTTTATACATTTTAATATGTATACCAAGTCACTGGATGTATTGAGAGCATCTTGAATTCTTTGAAATAGCAGATTAATGTCTACATTCATTTCAGAGTGACTTGGGTGAGACTACCCCATCAGAACTGTGGGTCATAGATGAGTATCAACATATACAGACATGGCTGGACCTCCCCAGTCAAAGCAATGCATGAGAAAGAAATCCCAGATGCATATTGGTATCCAGCAGATCATATTCCAGAAATAAAAATTACTACCGATTTATATGATTACAAAGACATTTTCCCCTCTTGAAAACCTAGCTGTAAAGTACTCATGTAGCATGCATACGTCACTACCTTGCCTGTGGTATACTGAGGGCGGAGTTCATCCAGGACCTCAAGCAGATCAAAGGAAGGACTGTATTCATTGATCAGCACTCGAAAGTCTTTCATATCATTTCGTTGGTTCTGTTGGTATTGAAGACCAGCCTTTGTCCATGGTGACTGGATAGGATGCATGGGGTTATTTCAATCTTCTTTTATTTGTTTAGGCCTGTTTTATGACCAATTTATATGGACAATTTTGGAGAAAGTATCATGAAGCGATGAGAAGTACATATATTCTTTTGCTTTAGGATGAAATTTTCTATAAACATCTGTTAGATCCATTTGGTTCATAACTTCTGTTAGTTTTACCGTGTCTCTGTTTAGTTTCTGTTTCCATTGCAGAGAGTGGTGGTGTTAAGGTCTCCCACTATTAATGTGTGGGGTGCCATGTGTGCTTTGAGCTTTAGTAAAGTTTCTTTTATGAATGTGGGTGTCCTGGTATTTGGAGCATAGATGTTCATATTTGGGAGTTCATCTTGGTAGATTTTTCCTTTGACCAGTATGAAGTGTTTTTCCTTATCTCTTTTGATAACTTTTAGTTAAAAGTTGATTTTGTTCAATATTAGAATGGCTACTCCAGCTTGTCTCTTAGGACCATTTGCTTGGAAAATTGTTTTCCAACCTTTCACTCTGAGGTAATGTCTGTATTTGCCATTGAGGTACATTTCTTGTATGCAGCAAAATGCTGGGTCCTGTCTATGTTAGTCTATGTCTTTTGGGGGAATTTAGTTCATTGGTGATAGAGGATATTAAGGAAATGTGATTGTTACTTCCTGTTATTTTTGTTGTTAGAGGTGGAATTATGTTTGTGTGGTTATCTTTTTTTGATTTGTTGAAAGATTACTTTCTCGTTTTTTTCTAGGGTATAGTTTCCCTGCTTGTGTTGGTGTTTTCCATTTATTACCCTTTCTAGGGCTGGATTTATGATTTACACAAGATATTGTGTAAATTTGGTTTTGTCATGGAATATCTTGGTTTCTCCATCTATGGTAATTGAGAGTTTTGTTGGGTATAGTAGCCTGAGCTGGCATATGTGTTCTCTTAGGGTCTGTATGAGATCTGCCCAGAACCTTGTAGATTTTATAGTCTCTGGTAAGAAGTCTGGTGTAATTCTGATAGGTCTGCCTTTATATGTCACTTGGCCTTCTTCCCTTACTGCTTTTAATATTCTTTCTTTGTATAGTGCATTTGGTGTTTTGATTATTATGTGACAGGAGGAATTTCTTTTCTGGTCCAGCCTATTTGGAGTTCTGTAGGCTTCTTGTATGTTCATGGGCATCTCTTTCTTTAGGTTAAGGAAGTTTTCTTCTATAATTTTGTTGAAGATATTTACTCTGGCCTTTTAAGTTGGGAATCTTCACTCTCTTCTATAACTATTATTCTTAGGAATCTTCTCACTGTGTCCTGGATTTTCTGGATGTTTCGGGTTAGGAGCTTTTTTTATTTTGCATTTTCCTTAACTGTTGTGTCCATGTTTTCTATGGAATCTTCTGCACCTGAGATTTCTTTTCTATCTCTTGTATTCTGTTGGTGATGTTTGCATCTATGACTCCTGATCTCTTTCCTAGGTTTTGAAACTCCAGGGTTGTCTCCCTTTCTGATTTCTTTATTGTTTCTATTTCTGTTTTTAGATCTTGGATGGTTTTGTTCCTTTCCATCACCTGTTTGATTGTGTTTTCCTGTAACTATTTAAGGGATGTTTGTGTTTTCTCTTTAAGGGCTTCTAGATCTTTATCTGTTTTCTTCTGTATTTCTTTAAGGAAGTTATCTATTTCCTTCTTAAAGTCCTCTTTCACCATCATGAAAAGTGATTTTAGATCCAAGTCTTGCTTTTCTGGTGTGATAGTGTATCCAGGACTTGCTCTGGTGGCAGAATTGAGTTCTGATGATGCCAAGTAACCTTGGTTTCTGTTGCTTATGTTAAGCTTGCCTCCTGCCATCTGATTATCTCCAGTGCTGCCTGCCCTTGCTATGTCTGACTGGAGCCTGTCCTTTCTGTGATCCTGGTTATGTTAGAATTCCTCAGAGTTCAGCTGTCTCTGTGATCCTGTGATTCTGGGATCCTGTGAACCTAAGATCCTAGGTGTGTCCATGCTCCTGGGAGTCAAGCTGCCTCTGGGACACTGAGATCCTGGTGTGACCAAGCTTCTGGGATCCTGGGATCCTGTGATCCTGTGGTCCTGGGTGTGTTAGAGCACCTGGGAGTAGAGCTTCTTCAGGGTGTTGTGGGACTGGCTGCAGAGTTTACACCCAAGGTCTGCTCAGGGCACTGGCCCAGACCTGAAGGAACCCATGCTACTGGTCTCATGGAGTTTGCCCAGGTCCTGCTGGTCCCTGTTACTTTCAGTGTTGGGCAGATGTTTGACTGTTCTAAATTTAACCCATCTGCATCATAGCCTCCCTTGAGCACACAACTAGCTGAGACCATCAGACTGGGATTTAACAAATACACAAATAGGCCACATGCTATCACCATTTTCTTCTCCCCTCAGTCTTTCTTTTACTCAATTCTATCATCCCAGGACTAGGCAAGTTTATGAGTTGGAAGTAGAATAATAGATTTAAAGATCACATAGATTCTATGCTATGGCTATAAGGCAATTGAATGAGACAAATTATTTTCACCCAGTCACTATAATGATTTCTAATCAAACCTGATTTGTCTTTTTTTCTGATTGCAAAGGATCGTATGAGAGTTATGATCTAGAAAGTACAGGTTTGAGCTTATAACAGTATATTCGGAAGGATTATGCAAGTGGCATAGTTAGTGACTGAAAGAAAATGTAGTACATATAACTTAAACCTTGCTTTATTATCCTTTAATAATAATATTTACTATTTTTAATATATTTTTGCTGTAATCTTGGTATTGTATTATGGAAGATAGTACCTTACGAAACCTTTGGCTCCACGTGAAAGCTGAAAAAAAATAATTTAAGGGATTTTTTTTAAAACTCTTCTATTCAAGCAAGATTGCTAAGCAATTGTTGCAGCAGACAAGGTGGGAAGGAGATAAAATCCCAGCATAGATCACTTTCCTTGTCAAAAGTAAAAGAGACGAGAACTGGAAGCTGTGACTTCTGATCATTTTCTACCCAACAAGCTTGACTCCCTTTCCGGCGCAGCCCACGAAGCCGTTTAGGTTCTCATTTCTGTCCAATTCTTTGGGCTGCTCCACTGTGGCTGCTGAGCAGGTGATTTAGGATATGCCGTGCGCTGCTGGACTATGCCGTCCATCACCGCTCCTGAAGGGATGAGCACTCTGTGCTTTCCAAGTGAAAAGTGGAAAAGTTTGAAAGAATCTAGTTAAATCCCAATTAAATTTAGATCTGAAATTGTATTTTTTTTCCTGGCTACAGGAACTAAATTATACAATAAATTGTCTTTTTCAATTCCAATTTCAAGATCCGTGTCTTACCTATTAAATCACTCCAAGTGCCTTTGCAGGTCTACCCAATAACATTCCAACTTCCAGCCCTGCAGAGTAATACCACCTCCTGTCTACCTGTGCCTCTGTATGATAATCCTATGTTTATCTCCCACTCTGTTTCTGTATATAGTTTTACTCTGACTTGATCCTTGCCTAAAATACTATTTCTGAAACCTAAATGCTTTTGTTGGCTTTAAAGAGCACAGGTCCATCTACTATAATATTTTCTAACTATTATGGGAAGCAGGAGAGATAGAAGTTAGGCAAAAGGGTATAAATATGGCCCAGTTAATGAAAACAGCAGTAATGTCCAAACAAATGAAAAGAAAGGAAACACATGCCGGCAATGGTAGAGCATCTTAAAGTACCTGCCTAAAGCCCTTGAGCTTAAAAACAAATACAAAATAGCATGAATTTGCTCATATGTAAAGTATAGGTTTAGAAATAAAGGCATGAAAGTAGATAAGGGAATCTTGGGAAAGAGGAAAGAGAATAGAGAGAGAAAGAGATTACAATGGGGCCTGGATAGTATGACCAAAATGTATGCATCTATGAGATATCACAATGAAATTCACTATTCTGTAACACATAGTAATATACATTTTAAATAAAGCAAAGAGAAATGGAGAAGGAGATATGGAATGAGCAGAGAGACTTTTGAATGAGGAAAAAGTCTTCTTTCAGTCCTACAGAGAGAGATTTATTTTTGTTTAAGTAGAACCAAAATCTCACCTTTGGGGTTAGAGGGCAGAGCATTTTGATTCTGGAGTTCTCGGTCATATGCACAGACCTTTAGATCAATTCAAATACCACTACAATGGAAGTGAATGGGACACAAGAAGCTACATTTTTCCACATCTATCAATTCACAACAAAAGACCAGCTATTAACAAAACCCTGTGGAGAGTAGTCCTTTGAAATGAAAAGGCATCTTGAAAATATAATTGCCCCCATTTCCTTTTTTAAAGTAAGAAGTAGGTAGATAATATTTGAAAAAAAATCTATTTCGGAGATTTCATTAACTTCATTGTGGTAAAAGCTTAAAGAAAGGAGACATAGGGGCTGGAGAGATGACTCAGAGGTTGAGAGTACAGCAGTTCTTCCAGAGGACCAGGGTCTGATTTCCAGCACCCAACTTCAGCCCACAACTTTCTATAACTCCAATCCCAAGGGATCCAATGTCCTCTACCAGCTTTTACAAGTACCAGGCATGCACATGGTATGCAGACTTGCATGCAGGCAAACTACCCACACACATTAAAAAAAAAAAAATAAAGATTTTTTTTCTAAAATAAAGAAGGCCTAGAGACAAGAAGAGTGGAAGAATAAAGATTAAGAAGAAGCAGATGTTGGCTAGGAAGATATAATCATAGTCGGGGGCTAAATCATTGCTTGGAATAAATAAATCCACATCTGCTTTTTACTGATGAAAGATGAGCTGAGTTAGTAGCTATTGGACTGTGAGACTCCTTTGCAAATTTTCAGCCAAGTATTTCAGTTTCTTGGCAACATCCTAACTTAACACAGTAAATGAAGACCAGAAGGATCCAGTGGGGGCTGAGGAGGCAACTCAGCTGCAAAGGGCCTGCTGCATAAACTTCAGAACCTGAATTCCATCATCAGCAAAACATGACATTGGGGCATGGTGGCAGGTTCAGGTAATCAGTCACTGAGAAGCCAGAGACAGGAGAATTCATGGGTTTTTATTATTATTATTTTATCAATTTACATTATGAATGCTATCCCCTTCCCAGTGCCCCTCCCAGAGTTCTCCCACCCTATTTCTTCTGCCTTTGCCTCTTAGAGGGTGCTCCCCCAGGTACCCCCCATCTCTGGAGCATCAAGTCTCTACAGAAATAGGCTCATCCTCTCCCACTGGCGCCAGACAAGGCAGTCAGTACTCTGCTACATATGTGCTGGGGGGCCTCATATCAGTCCGTACATACTCTTTGGTTGGTGACTTAGTCTCTGGGATGTCCCGGGGTCCAAGTTAGTTGACACTGTTGGTCTTCCTATGGGGTTGCAATCCTTTTCAGCTCCTTCAGTCCTTCCCCTAATTCTTCCATAGGGGTCCCGGACCTCGGTCCAATGGCTGGCATTAAGTATCTGCATCTGTCTCAGTACGCTGCTAGTAGAACCTCTCAGAGGACAGCCATGCTAAGATCCTGTCTGCAAATCAAAAGGATCATGAGATTCCCCAAATAGAATGACGAAGATAAAAACTCAAGTGACAGCACATGCTGGCCAGGATGTGGAGAAAGAGGAACACTCCTCGGTTGCTGGTGGGATTGCAAGCTGGCACAACTACTGAAATCAATCTGGCAGTTCCTCATGGATCTTTCTAAGGAGACATCCTAGCCAAATCAGCAAGCCCAGGTCCCATTGAGAGACCCTGGCTCAAATAACAAGAGGTGGATGGCATCTAAGGAAAATTATCCAAAGCTGACTTCTAGCTTCTATACAAGCATGTACATATGTAAACACACACCCAAACACATTCGCAATGAACACACTCAGACACACACATAGGCACACATGCTCTTCTGCTCTTCTAGGGGACCTGGGTTCAATTCCCAACACCTATATGGCAGCTTTCAACTGTCTCTGAGTGCAAAGGAAAAGAAACCTAGAATGTGAAAACATACAAAAAGAAAAATAAAAGCCTAGATGATTAAATAGTAGCACATCACCTGAGAAATTATATTGATATGGGCAGTGATACAATCACGTGAACAGTACGATGTTTCTTTTCTAAGTACCTGAAGCTACAGCTCAACCAAGTATACACTGTCAGTTTTCACATGTACAGATATTAGTGAGGATTCACTAGCCTCTACTTACTCATAAACTTCATGATAGATGCAGGCAAGGACATTTGCCATGAATTTCTTCCAACAGTTCATTTTATCCATATGAGCATGGATGAAAACATATTCAACACTATTCAGATAGTGCGTGCTATCCAAATAACTGTCCTATTCAGGAAACAAAACATTTTACCTAATCATTCTCTCAGTGAGAAAGACCCATGTTTTACATTTTCAAGCAAAAAGAGTTAAAAACAAATTCTGTCTAGACTGGACTATTCTCTAATGCTTCCTTCAGTGTGATACTCCCAGGGATATAGAGAAATCGGGAAAATTCAATTACTGAGCTAAAATCAAGTCTTTGAAAAGTACAGTACAATAGCATCTGCTTATTTCATCCACTTGAGGAAATGTTATTCAGGTCGGATAACTGACTGATTCAATTAGAAGTAGACAGGAAAATGATTCGCAGAAGCAGGTCGTGCTTGCTGTTTACCGTCGCCATGGAAAGCACATCTCTAAAGCCACAATCTGGTAAGCCATTGCACCTTCATCTTTCCTCAGCCCAGCCTATTTGAAGGCAGAACCGCGTTTTGACTCACTACACCAGTAATTCTCTGCCAGGGAATGCCTAAACATCAGATTTCAAGTTCAAGTTTATACAAAAAAAAAAAAATTGGAACCTTTCAATATTCAAATATATTAAGAGTCACACAGTCATATAGGAATCCTTACTATAATTATAAAAGTAATATACTGCAAACTATACTTTACTGCAAACAAACTATGAAATGACAATGTTTTATTATATTTTTTTATTTCCAACAAAACACAACAGGAAGACTTTTGAAATCCTGATGTTATAAACGAATGCATAACTCCTTGGATTGGAGCTTAAAAGAGCACCAGGGACCAGATACCTGAAGGAATATACAATGTATATTTATTTAATTTTTTTGTTGATATTGCTGATGTGATTACTAACACCGCAAATATACCAACCAAAACCAGGTGAGACATTATACATATCAACAATATCAAATTACTTCAAGTTACAACAAATAGTAAAATATAAACAAAAATCATCCTTCTCCATAGAATAATTCCCATTATAAGTTTGCAACTTAGTAATAATTTTAAAATATTTGAGAATATTTCTCAATAAACTCTATAAGAGCTCTACTTGACTTCTCTGGTGATTAAATGTTGCTATATATTTTTAAATACTTTTACTGAAAATGTATTCTTTTCTGATATATCTTTATTATTGTTAACCTCCCTCTATTCCTCCAATTTTCTCCACAGTTCCCTTCACCTACATTTCTCCTGCTCCTGTCCCCATCTGCCCCTAGTCCACCCATAAAATCCATTCGATTTCCTCCTCCCAAAGACACCCATGAATCTCCCTTAGACCTTTTCTCTTTTCTTAACCTCTATGAGTCTACGGATTTTAGCTTAGTAATCATATGCACAATGGGTAATGTCCCTCATATAAGTGAATACATACCATATTTGTCTTCCTGGGTCTGAGTTATCTCACTCACCTCACTCACAATGAGTTTTTCTAGTTCCATCCATTTGCCTGCAGATTTCATGATGTCATCTTATTTTTAGAAGCCAAATAATCTCTACTGTGTGAACAAAACACATTTTCTTATTCATTTGTCTGTTGAGGGACATCCTTGTTGCTTTCACTTTCTGGCTTTTATGAATAAAGCTGCTATGGATACAGTTGAGCAAGTGTCCTTGTGGTAGGATAGAGCATCCTTTGTTTTTACCAACAGTGGTATAGCTGGATCTTAAGGTAGATTGATTCCCAACATCCTGAGGAACAGCTATACTGGTTTCTATAGTGGCTTGCACAAAGTTGTAGTACCAACAGCAATGGAGGGGTGTTTCGCTTGCTCCACATCCTAGCCGTTATGAACACTCACATGTTATTTTTTAAATTTTATTTATTCTCTTTACATCCTGACTGCACACACATCCCACCGACTCTGTCTTCTCCTCCCAGTCCAACCCATACAAATTGATTCCCCAATACCTCCTCTGCTTTTCCTCCAAGAAGGGAAAGTCCCCACCCTTGGGACATCCAGTAATACTAGGCCTAAGTATATCACTTCCCACTGAGGCCCAACCAGGCAGTCCAATTAGGGGAAGGTGATCCAATGGCAGGCAACAGAGTGAGAGACAACATCCACTCCAATTGTAGGCTGACTCATATGAAGACCAAGCTGCACATCTGCTATGAATGTGCAGGGCACCTAGGTCTGACCCATGCATGCTCATTGATTGGTTGTTCACTCTCCATGAGCCCCCATGGGCCCAGGTTAGTTGGCTCTGTAGGTTTTCTTGTGTTGTTCTTGACCCCTTGGACTCCCTAATTTCTATCCCCCACTTTTCCACAAGACTCCTCCAGCACTCCCTGATGTTTGGCTGTGGGTCTCTGCATCTGTTTTTATCTGATGAAGCCCCTCAGGAGACAGTTATACTCCTGTCTACAAGTATAGCAGAATATCATTAATAATTGGCTTTCTCACATGGAATGTGTCTCAGGTTGGATGAGTCATTGGTTGGCCATTCCCTCAAACTCTGCTCCATCTTTATTCTTGTGCATCTTGTAGGCAGGACAAATTTGGGGTTGAAGGTTTTGTAGGTGAGTTAATGTCCCCCTCCCTCCACTGATAGTCCTGTATGGCTACATTAGGTGGCCACTTAAGTCTTCACATCCCCCAGTGGTAGGAGTCTTAGCTGGGGTCACCCCCATAGACTCCCCAGAACCTGGGTCTCCAGCTACTATCAGAGGTGCCTGACTATTGATTGCAATTCTCCCAGCCCTCTCCTACATGCCCTCTCCCCACACTGGACCCCCATCACCATTCCATTACTCACCCCCTCTCCCACACAGTTCCTTCTCTCAGTCTACCTCTGATAACTATTTTATTTCCCCTTCTAAGTGAGATCCACGCATCCTCTCTAGGCCCTTCTTGTTACTTAGTTTCTTTGAGTCTGTGAACTGTAGCATGGTTGTCCTGTGCTTTTTAGCTAGTGTCCACTTGTAAGTGACTACATTCCATGTGAGTCTTTCTGTGTTTGAATTATCTCATTAAATGCTGTTTTCTAGTTCCATCCACCCACCTGTAAATTCCATGATGTCTTTGTTTTTAATAGCTGAATAATATTCCATTGTGTAGATGTATTATATTTTCTTTATCCATTCTTCAGTTGAGGGAAATGTAGGTTGTTTCCAGTTTCTGGCTATTACAAATAAAGCTGCTAAGAACATAGTTGAGCAAGTGTCTTTGTGTTATAGTGGAGCATCGTTTGGGTATATGCCCAGGGTGGGACAGCTGGGCTTTGATGTATTAAGGTAAAATGTGTTATTAATCTTAGCTGTTCTAACAAGTGAAAGAAAATGAATCTCAAAGTAATTTTGATTGTCATTTCCCTGGTGGCTGTGGATGCAGAACATTTCTTTAAGTGTTTCTCAGCCATTTGAGTTCCATGTACTGAGAATTCTGTTTAGATCTGTACTCAATTTTTAGTTGGATTGTTTGTGGTTTTAATATTTGGTTTCTTGAGTTCTTTATATAGTTAAGATGTCTAATTGGCAAAAAAATTTCCCATTGTGTTAGCTGATGCTTTCTTCTATTGACAGTGTCCTTTACCTTAAATATGATTTTCAGTTATTAATTAATCTTAGTACCTGCAGTATCAGTGTTCTATTCAGGAAGGTGTCTCCTATGCCAAGTTACTCAAGGCTATTCTTCATTTTCTCTCCTATCAAATTCAGTTTATCTGGTTTTATGTTGAGGTATTTAACCCACTTGGACTTTGAGTTTTGTGCAGGTGAGAAGTAAAGCTCTGTTTGCATTCTTCTACTTGCAGCTTGACCAAGCATCATTTGTTGAAGATGCATCTTTTTTAGGTTGTGTTTCTAGCTTTTTTTATTAAAAAGCAAACATGCATATTATGTGGACTTATGATTGGGTGTTCAATTTGATTCCATTGATCCATGTGTCTATTTTTATGCCAACACCATATAGTTTATATTACTGTAATACAATTTGAAATCAGCAATAGTGAGGCCTCTAGCAGTTTTGTAGTTGGTCAGGGTTGTTTTAGCTCTACTGGGGGTTTTGTTTGTTTGCTTGTTTTTTCCATGTGAAGTGGAAAATTATTCTCTCAATGTCTATAAATATTTTATTGAAATTTTTATAGGGATTTCAATGAGTCTATAGATTGATTTTGGTAGGATAGCCATTTTTACTGTTAATCCTGCTGATCCATAAGCATAGAAGAACACCTTCTGATAGTTTCATCAATATCTTTCTTCAAGGACTTGAAGTTATTATACAAGTCTTTTGCTTGCTTGATTAGAGTTTTCAAAAGTTATTTTTTTATTATTTGAAGCTGTTGTGAAAAGGGTTGTTTCCGTGATTTTTTTTTCATCAGTCCCTTTGTCATTTATATATAGAAGGGCTACAGTTTTTGTTTTGATTTGTTAGTTAATCTTATATCCAGTCATTTTGCCTAAAATGTTTATTAGCTGTAGGGATTCCCAGTGGAAATCTTAGGGCCAGTTATGTATACTACTGTATCATCTGTAAATAACTATCCATTGACTTCTTCCTTTCCAAATTGTAACCCCTTGATCTCCTTTAGTTGTCTTATTGCTCTAAGAGTTCAAGTACTGTATAGAATAAAGGTGGAGAAAGTGGACAGCCTTGTCTTGTCCTTGATTGTAGTGGAATCGCTTTGAGTTTCTCTCTGTTTAATTTGATGTTTGTTACAGGCTTCCTATAAATTACCATATAAATATAATATAATATAATATAAATAATAAATATATAAATATAAATATAATATTTGTATTCCTAAAATCTCAAGGAACTTTATTACAGACAAGTGCTAGATTTTGTCAAGTGTATTTTCTATATCTAATGAGCTGATCATCTGTTTTTTTTTCTTTCTTTCAGTTTATTTATATGATAGATTGCACCTATTGATTTTCACATATTGAAGAATCTCTGGGATGAAACCTACTTGATCATGGTTGATCTTTATTGTGTGATTTGGGATTTAGTTCACCAGTATTCTATTGAGCATTTGTGCATCCATGTTCATAAGAGAAATTGGTCTGTAATTTTTTCTTTTTTCTTTGTTGAGTCTTTATGTGAAGGTGACTGTAACCCCATAAAATGAATTGGAAAATGCTCCTTCTGTTTCTATTTTGTGAAATTATTTGAGGGTTATTGGGGTTAACTCTTTTTTAAAATATATGGTAGAATTCTGTGCTCAAACTACCAAGCCCTGGGTTTATTTTTACCTAGGTTTTGAAGACTTTTAATGGTTGCTTGTATTTCTCTAGGAGTTTTGGTCTATTTAAATTGTTTGTCTGATCTTGATTTTACTTTGGTAAATGATATCTATTGAGAAAAATTATCCATTAAATTTGGTCTTTACAATTTGATAGTGTATAGATTTTTAAAATATATCCTATGATTCTCTGGAATTATTCAGTGTCTTTATTAGGTTTCCTTTTTAGACTCTAGTTTTAATAATTTAATTTAAATCCTCTGTCTTTTTCTTAGTTTGGATATGGCTTTGCCTATCTTGTTGATTTTCTCAAAGAACTGACTCTTTGTATTGTTGATTCATTGTATGATTCTCTTTGATCCTACATTATTGATTTCAGCCCTCAGTTTGATTATTTATTACCATCTATTCCTCTTGGGTGTGCTTCCTCTTTTTTTTTTTTTTTTGTATGAGAGCTTTCAGGTGTACTGTTAAGATGCTAGTGTGAGATCTCCTCAATTTTCTTGTAGGTACTCAGTCACTAGTGAGGTACTAACTTGCCTCAGCCACTTTTATTGTGTCCCATTAAGTTTGGGTATGTTGTGTATTCATTTTCATTGAATTCTAAAAAGTCTCTTATTTTTGTCTTGACTCACTTTTTGTTCATTAGAGAGATGTTCTGTCCACATGAATTTATAAGATTTCTGTTGTTTCTGTTGTTGACATCTCGCTTTAATCCATGGTAGTCTGATAGATGTAGGAAGTTATTTCAATTTTTTTACATCTGTTGAGACTTTCTTTATATCTGAGTATATGGTCAATTTTGGAGAAAAGTTCCATGAGGTAAAGAGAAGAAGACATATTCTTTTGTATTTGGTGAATTTTTCTATGATTATCTATTAGGTCCTTTTTTCTTATAACATGTTAGCTCCAGCATTCCTGTTTATGTTTTGTCTGGATGACCTGTTCATTGGTAAGAGCTGGGTAGTGAAGTTTCCCACTATCAGTGTGTGAGGGTCAATTTTGAGATTTAAGTTGTACTGGTGTTTCTTTTGCCAACTTGGGTGCCCTTATGTTTGGAGCATAGTTGTTAAAATTTGAAATATCATCTTGGTGGATTTTACTTTGATGAACATGTAGTTTCCTTCCCTATCTTTTTTTTATTACTTTTGTGTTGAGATGTATTTATTAGATATTAAAATAGCTGCAGCAGATTGTTTCTTAGAAACATTTCCTTGGAACATTTTTTCCAAATTTTTACCCTAAGATAATATCTATCCTTGACATTAAGTCATGTTTCTGGATACAATAGAAGGATGGATTCTGTTTTCACATTCATTCTGTTGTCTGTCTTTTATTGGGGCTTTGAGACCATTGATATTAAGAAATATCATTGGTCAATGAATGTTGATTGCTGTTATTTTAGTAATGGTGGTGGTACTACTGGTAGTGGTGTGTGTGTGTGTGTGTGTGTGTGTGTGTGTGTGTTTCCCTTCTTTTCATTTTTGCTGGTGTGAGATTGTTTATTTACTATGTTTTCCTAAGTATACTTAACCTCCTTTTGTTGCAGTTTTCTTTCTAGTGTCTTCAGTAGGGTTGTGTTTGATTTGTAGATAGATACTGTTTAAATCTCACTGCATCATGTAATATTTTATTTTCTCCATCTATGGTGATTGAAAGTTTACAGGGTAATAGTCTGGACTGGCATCTGTGGTCTTTTAGAGTCTACAGTACATCTGTCCAGGCCCTTTGGGCTTTTGGAGTCTCTATTGAAAACTTGGATGCAATTTTAATAGGTCAGCCTTTATATGTTACTTGGCCTTTTTCCTGTCTACCTTTGTCTCTTGCTGGTAAGAGTATCAAATCTCTGTTGCTACTTCTTGCTGATATTGTTGCTACCATCTTCTACTAAAGCTGGAAAGCAGATTCTTCATCCCCACAGTGTGCACTGAACACCAGTGGACTTCAAAGAATTCTTAAGACCTTCAAGGTATACTTAAGCATACAGGTGTACAGACTAAGCAGCTAGCTACCAGTTTCTCAAGCTCTCGGCATGCAGATAGCCATTGTTGGACTACCTAGATTTTACCAATTTAGTAGATCTCCTTTGTAGTATTTATTTTTAAGTATGTGGGGGTTATTACAGGGATATATATAAGGTGGAGCATCTACTAAGATTTCCAGTTGGCAGGTGACACATGGATAGTGTTAGAAATGAAGATAGTTTATGAAGGAGACAGACACTCCCCAAAAATAAAATTGAACTAGAGAGATGAGACAGATCTGGAATCAGAAGCCCTTAGGCTCCAGTATTGTGACCCTTTTTAGGTTGTTTTCAAAGTTCCTGCCTTATGCATTCAGAGAAAGTGTAACTTTTCTCATGGTATGCCTTTTTCTCTACCTCTACTCTCCTTTGGATATTAAAAGCTTCTTATAAAAAGATAAAGTGGATATTTTAGAATAAGCTAAAGAAAATTACTTTTCTGCTCTCTGTATAGATGGCACAGAGCATTAAAACTACATATGCCCTAGTACAGGGGAATGCCAGAGCCAGGAAGCAGGAGTGGGTGGGTTAGGGGGCAGGGCAGGGGGAGGGTATAGGGGGCTTTGGGGATAGCACTTGAAATGTAAATGAAAAAATATCTAATAAAAATGTCTTAATAAAAAAATAAAAAGAAATAACATTTGAAATGTAAAGAAAGAAAATACCTAATTAAAAAAAAATCTACCGCTGTGACATAAAAGTGGTTCAGAAGACCTTGTGATCTGAAGCAAAGTTTACATCCTCAGTAAATGTGGTGAATGAAACATCAGAAAATAGACAATCGCTCATCAGATCCAGAGATTTTTGGTCAAGGCTCTAAGATTTAGAGATGTGGATATAAAAGAGGATGGTTGACATAAGATCCTGAACATTCCTGTGGTAAGCAACACAGTGCATAGATACAAAGGAGCCAAAAAGATAGGTCCTGATGTTGGTACATCATGTTGTGGAGACAATCCTGTGCATCCTCTGGTTTTCCAGAGCTCTCTGTCATTTCTGCTATGGGTGCAATGAGGACCAGAGTGATTTACTGGCTTCTTTACTGAAATCTCATTTAATTGAGGGGGGAAAAAGGCTTCACTTGATCATGGTCTTTGCCAGTCTTTCCCAGTCTTTTCCTAGGTCTCTAAGATTTTTCCGTTACATATTTTAATTCTGAGTACTTGATTTACAATATTTTGTGTTTCATTTCAGGCTAGAGAATAAGTCTAGTCTTTGATCATGCCAGGGAAGCACTCAACTGCAGAATTAATTCCTCAGACCAGTTTTTATTCTTTTTTATATAAAGAATGCAAATCACAAAGTCACATTTACTTTATAGATGTCTTAAAATATATTAAACTTTCTTCTGAATTTAATCTTAGGGGATCATTTTATTCGCATGCATTGATATACATGAGACTCAATCTGATACGTACTATCCTTTAAAGATATATTTATTATTTTAAAATCATGAGTATATGCATATGTGAACATGTGACTATGTCTTTGTGATTTCCCACTGAGGCCAGAAGCACCAGAGTCCCTGGAGTCAGATGCACAGCAGTTATGAACCAAATATGGGTACTTGGAACCAAACTCAAGACCTCTGCAAAATCCATAACTGTCCTTAACCACAGAATCATCTCTCATTCCTCACTCTCTATTCATTAATAAAGAGTTTAAGCCAAGTTCATTTATTATACATATATGGATATTGTTGTGTATATTGTAAATACATGTACATTGTTGCACCTGCCATCCCCTTCTCCAAGTTAATATCATGTTCTGAATTTTACCTTATGAATCAAAATAGTTACTCATTCATGATCTCCAAGTGGTTTAGAAGTTGTGTATGCTAATACTTTCTGCTAATAATTAACATATTTGTATTGCCATCAAACTTGAACATAAAGTTTTATGAGAGTTTATTTATATTCCACCAGCATTTCTATTGGGAAATTAATCCAGCATCTATTCAGTTTGCCAACTTCAATGGAAGTTTGGGATGTCAAGGACTTAGTTCCACAAGTGACTTTCCCTGAGCTGGACAGAAATCATGGACTCTATGGTTTCAGAGTATGAAGTATGTTAACTCACCAAAATGTCTATGCCAATCAAATCATCATGTATAGTATGTGGAGTTTATTCTGTCGTATGGGTGGGCATTATAAACAAGTTCAGGAATTCATTTAAAGGTAAGCTTAAGTATTTTATGCCTGATGACTGTACTGTAATATGGCATGTGCTTAATGAAAGAATCATTAACTAGAATATAATTCTATGCTTAATTCAGTCTCTAGTCAATGGTTTGTTTTTAAATACACCTAAGAGTAAATAACTTCCACAACTCTGCTTTTTACCTTCATCATCTCTGAAAATAAGAACAGAAGGGAAATTGTCAAGATATGGGAAACTTGACATACAAAATGTTTGGGGTTTCTTCTTCTTTTTTTCTAAGAAACATTCCCTTAAGACACCCCACAATGAATTCTGCATTTGAGCTCCAAATTAAATCAGAGTCCAGTATTTTTCTTTTAGTGATTCATGGAGGCACCTTAATTTATTAAAGGACTCAACATTCAGACACTTGTGTAGCTCTTTTTGACCCCCTGACTATTTGGCAATGCAGCCTTTTGCTTCTCTGTCACTGCCAACTTGTTTTCTATGGAAAGTGTCTAGGAAGTGCTCCTGCTTGAGATTTTGACTCTTTCCCTTTTGATTACAGCTCTCCCAGCATATCTCCTGTATTTTTGATGCCTTAGCATTTGATGAAAACCACTGTCAGTTTTTAACTTCCAGTTCTCCTTTCACCTCTCTTTCGAAGGTCTGCAAACAATTATAAACTTGGCAATATGGATAAAACAAGAAATTACAACCACAGTCCTAGATATTCAAAATCAGCTCACTCCTCTGATATGTAAGGCACTGTTGACAGGTCAACATCCTCAATTCATCCCTTTATTACTTAGTGCCCCTGGTCTACAGATGTTAATAACATGATTAATATTCTTTAGGGTCTCTCAAAAGGGTGCTTATGTCTGTCTTTCCAATTCTCTGTTATTTGTGGGAGTGCCTAAAATCATAGTTACTCTAAGGTTTTCCTGGTTTTCACTGACTTCAGATTAAGGCATTTGACCTAGAACTGCCAGGATGTGATAACACTGCACTGTACAGGTTTTCTTGCATTCCAATACCTCATTGTTCAGAAGCAAAGTGATGGCAGGGAGCATCCTTCATGTCAAATGAGGTACAAATGAATTTGGGACTTGAGATTTCTCTTTGCCATCCAAATATTGGGCATGCTGAAGTGTTTTAAATTTAAGAAGACATGATTAAAACTAATTTTCTTATAAAATGGGAAAGCAATATCTTTGAACTCTTAATAAATTTTACTTTTGTAATGAAAAATCTATCAATCACTTTGAAGTGATAGAGATCAAATCTAAGCCATGTGTGTGCCAGGCAAGCACTCTGCTGACTGAGGGGCCTCTCTATCTCTATGGAGTCTGTTCTGTCATTGCCAAGCCATATACTAGTGTACAGAAATATATAGAATGAGAATTCTCAATAACCAGATAAATATAAGTAGGTAAAGAAAAATCTGATAAAAACATGAGGTTTACAGGTCAGAAAAAAACATGGAAAGTAAAATTCAGATCAGAAGATATATAAATGTCACTATAAATTAAAGCTATGCATTTCTTGTTAATAATCAGGAAAAAAATGCAAGGTAGGACAAGATTTTGTTTTCAACTATTGAAGTAAGACAAATAAGGAAGATTTATAATGTAAAAACCTGGCAGGAATAATTAGAAATAAAAATGTTTACACAATGTTGGTAGAAGCAGAAATTGATGAACCTGTTTTACAGAGCACTTGGCAGTATCTCAGATTTTCAATTTTAACTGTTGTCTGCAGAAATATTTTATAGGAAAACAGTGACTTAGATACAATCATTGAACCATTGTTTAGCAGAGAGAAAACTTGGAGAAAAAATTGAATTTCTTATACTCTGGGGTTTTAAATTAATTATTAACATTTACATTACAGGACTGAAGGCTTTAATTTTTCAAAACCTACTTTAATTGAGGTTCTTAAACGCCTCAACTAATCAGTGAGTACATACCATGTATGTCCTTTTGGGTCTGAGTTACCTCACTCAGAATATTTTCTAGTTCTATCCATTTGCCTACAAAGTTCATGATCTTCTCATTTTTAATAGCTGGATAATATTCCATTGTGTAAATGAACCACATTTTCTGTATCCATTCTGCAGTTGAGGGACATCTGGATAGTTTCAAGCTTCTGGCTATTACAAATAAGGGTGTTATAAACATAGTATATTAACTGATAAGTGGATACTAGCCAAAAAGTACAGAATACCTCAGATACAACCCACAGACTTTTAAGAAGTATAACAAGCTCTGCCAGTGCCTGACAAATACAGAAGTGAATGCTCACATCCATCCATTGGACTGAGCACAGGGTCCCCAAAGAAGGAACTAGACAAAGGACCCAAGGAGCTGAGGGGTTTGCAACCCTATAGGAGGAACAACAATATGAACTAACCAGTACACCCAGAGCTCTCAGGGACTAAACCACCAACCAAAGAGTACACATGGTGGGACCCATGGCTCCAACTGCATATGTAGCAAAGGATGGCCTAGTTGGTCATCAATGGGAGGAGAGGCCCTTGATCCTATGAAGGCTCTATGCTCCCATGGCCAGGAATGCCAGGGCCAGAAATCAGGAGTAGGTGGGTTGGTGAGCAGGGGGAGCAGGGAGGGGAAGGAGGGCTTTTGGAGGGGAAACCAGGAAAGGAGATAACATTTGAACTGTAAATAAAGAAAATATCTACTTAATAAAAGATATGGGAGTGGGGAGGAAATAGCCCATTTCTGCTACTGTAAGAAAAATATGTGTTAATTTAAATTACAAATAAAAACATTTTTACTTTCTCTCATCAAAAAAAGAAGAAACACCCAAGTGAGAACATTTCAAGTCAACTTAGAAGTGGGAAGGAAATAATCACAGGAGGCAAAGGGAGGAAAGGACCTGGGTGGGAGAGGGGATCGGGGGTGGGGTAGAAATGAAGAATAAGATCAGGTGTGGGGGACGGGGCAGAAGAGAAGCCCAGAGGACCAAAAGAATAAATGGAGATAAGCAGCATGGGAGGTGGAGGCCTCTACAAAGTACCAGAGACCTGGGAGGTGAGAGAATGTAAGGACTCAATGAGGGAGCTGAAGGGCTCTGCAACCCTATAGGTGGAACAACAATATGAACTAACCAGTACCCCCAGAGTTCGTATCTAAAGCTGCATATGTAGCAGAAGATGGCCTATTCGGCCATCATTGGGAAGAGAGGCCCCTTGGTCTTGCAAACTTTATATGCCTCAGTACAGGAGAACACCAGGGCCAAAAAGTGGGAGTGGGTGGGTAGGGGAGAATGGCGGGGGAGGGTATAGGGGACTTTCAGGATAGCATTTGAAATGTAAATGAAGAAAATATCTAATAAAAATTTGAAAAAAAAAAACTCAATGGGGGTGAGCTTAGCCAAAATGCCTAACATTGGTAAGACGGAATCTCAAAGAGCCCACCTCCAGTAGATAGACAGGGCCTCAAGCAGAGGGACAGGGTTACTAACCCACAGTCAAAATTTCTGACCCAGAACTGTTCCTGTCTAAATGAACTGCAGGGATCAAAAATGGAGAAGAGACTGAAAAAAAAAAAAAAAAAAGGCTGTCTAATGACTATCCCAACTTGGGATCAATCTCATGGGAGGGCACCAAGGCCTGACACTATTATTGATGCTATGATGTACTTACAGATGAGAGCCTGGCATGGCTCTCCCCTGAGAGGCCCTACCAGCAGCTAACTGAGACAGACTTACACCAAAACATTGACTGAAGTCAGGAACCGCTGTGGTTGAATAGAGGTAGGATTGAAGAAGCTGAATGGAAGAGCGATCCCATAGAAAGCCTAGCAATCTCAACTTACTCAGACCCCCAGGAACCCCCAGAGACTGGGCCACCAACAAGGAGCATACATGGGCCAGTCCGATGCCCCCCCGGGACAAGTATAGAAGTCTGCCTGGTCAGGCCTTAGTGTTGAGAAGCTTCTCCTAACCCTGGAGAGACTTGAGGCCCCAGGGAAAGGGGAGGAGCACCTTCTTGGATGCAAGGGGGAGGAGGAATGGGATGAGGAACTGTAGGGGCAGGACACAGAGAGGAGAGCAATGGTGGGAATGTAAATAAATAAAATAATAAAAATTGGAAAGAACAAAAGACACTTTAACGTTCTTTTTAGCCCAACCAAAGGTATCAGAGAAAGAAGGTGAATAGGAAAAGGATGTTGTGAACCTGTCCAGAAGGAGTTCTTTGGCGGCAATTCCAATCTTTATTGTTAGGGTATCAGCAGTCCAGTCTAACATCAAACACTAAACATGAGTCAATAGCAGTAGCTGGATCCAGCAGAAACTGCAAGGCTCCACCATATTGGCACGAATAAGCAAGAATCAGTCAGAATACTACAAGAAGTTCTTTGGTGCATTTCTTTCTACAAAATGAAGACCAGTTAAGCATTGGAAAGTGTAGCAATGCAAAAGTGTCCCTGTCTATGGGGTTATATTTATATTCTTCCTAAACGTCATGCACTCTCTCAAGCGTTTGCTCCAGCAAAACATCATATGCCCTCTCATGTGCCTGCTTCAGCAAAACATCCTCTCAGAAGACAGTGTCCAGAAAACCATCACATGACACAACCCAGTTTCCAAAGAAACCAAAATTTTCCATTTCACCAGACACTGTGCAGTCATTACAAATAATGTAAGCTTTGATTAGTCAACTTAAAAATATCTCTACAACCTAATTCTACATTGAAAGCATGTTGGATATAATAAAATAACACTATTCTTTATAATAATAAAATATCATTTATATAAAAATCAAACACCTGAGACCCTTTTATCTGTTGACTATGTTTATTTTGAATGGGGTGTTATATTACAAATGATGAAGTGTGATGTTAGAAATTCAGTATTTGCTAACCAAGTTTACAAGATAATCACCAAACTGGAAGCTGATACTTGACCAGAATGGGATGAGGTAGAATTGTTTGTTTGTTTGTTTGTTTGTTTGTTTGTTTGTTTTTACATCCCCAGCCCTGACTCCTCTCCCAGTGCCCCCCCAGAGTTCCCCTCCCCTTCTCTTCTGAGAGTGTACTCACCCTGGGTATCCCCTCACCCTGGTGCATCAAGACTCCACAGACTTGGACTCATCCTTTCCCACTGAGAGAAGACATGGCAACCTCAGTCCAGTCCATGTATGCTCTTTGGTTGATGGCTCAATCTCTGAGCGCTCCCAAGGGTCCGGGTTATTTGACTCTGTTGATCGTCTTGTGGAGTTCCTATCCTCTTCAGGACCTTCAGACCTTCCCCCAACTCTTCCATAAGAGTCCATGACTTCCATCCAATGTTTGGTAGTGGGTTTCTATATCTGTTTCATTCAGCTGGTGGGTAAAAATTAGTGTTTTAGCCTACACAGTATGATGTAGTCTGAATCTATTATGACAAATATACATTGTATGATATTTAAAAGAAAATACATTTATATCTGTTACGGTTTGATACTACTTACATGCCAAACAGCTGAAAGTTTATAGTAACTGACTACAGAAACAGCAGGGTCTTAGGGTTTCTATTGCAGGGATAAAGCACTGTCCAAAAGCAACATAGTAAGGAAAAGGATTATTTTTCTTACAATTCCAGGTAACAGTCCATCACTAAAGAAAGTCTAGACAGGAAGTGAACCAGGGCAGGAACCTGGAGGCAGGAGCTAATGCAGATGCCATGGAGGGGTGCTACTTATAGGCTTGCCCTTTATGGCTTGCTCAGCCTGTCTTTTTATAGCACCAGGACCACCAGCCCAGGGGTGGCCCTATCTGCAGTGAGCTTGGCTATCCGGAAACAGGCATCAATCATGAAAATGCACCACAGGATTGTCCACAGGCCAATCTGGTTGGGGCATTATTAGCAGCTCAGGTTCCCAATTGTCAGTTGGCTCTACTTTGTATCAAGCTGGCGTATAACTAGCTAGCACAAGAAGCATCTCACATTTTGAGGAATTAAAAGCAATCAAATTATGATGTAACAATGAAGAGCCTACCTAATTCAATAAATAATGTCTGTTCTTTCATCCTTGCCTGCATCCTAATGCAGCTCTGGTCTCTCGGTGGAAGGTCAGTGTGGTGCCAGACATCATAGCATAAAAAATGGTCAAACGTGAATACAGGTAATGAGAAACCTCAACTCTGATCCTGCAATAGAGCTTTTTTCAGAAGTTTGATTTTTGCTGCTGTTGTTTTGATTTTAGAAGCTAAATATAAAACAAAATAATAAAAATTAATAATTTCTGTGAATACATAAGAATACCTACAACTGAACTGAAACATCCTTTTAATTTTTTTTTTAGACTTTCCACCCATTGCCATGTAGAATAGGGAATAGACAATCTGTACACACAGCCTTACAGCTTTACAGTACTGAGTAAATCGTAGCTCCGTTTCTCCATAGACCAAGAGCTCAGTTCCTCCATAGACCATGACCCTTCGATACTCACCTTGAATGAAAACTCTGTTGCAGACGTCATGATCACCCTATTAGATGGTAGTGATGCCCTGGTCCTCACTAGAGAATGCATTAAGTTCAAACAATGCATTTTCTAGCAGCATGAATGCTAACACAGAAGCCCAAAGTATATCCTGCATATGTTACTAGGCTATTTTCCCCAGTGTCTGAAACACCTGAAACACTGTCTAAGAGCTCATTTTCCTCTTGACCTGTCATCTGTATACTCTATGGATAGCTTGTCTGTCATGCTCAGTTGTGGAAAACAAAAAGCACCCTCCCGTATTGGATTGAAGGAACTGATAAACACTGATGAGCAACGTAGTTATGGTTAAACGATAACAGATGCCAGCAATGAGCTGAAACCTGCCTACGTCTTAATCACAGACACCGCTACAGGAAGATTCACTTCTAGACTCAAAGTGCTTATCAAATTCATAAGAATAAAGAAATTGTACAGTGTTCTCCCAGATATAGTTTCCATAAACTATATCTGTACTTCAGTTACAACCATGAAAGAATTTGTTTCTGCTTTAAGACAAAAACAGGATTAGTAGAATACTTTCGAATTACATGTTTAATTAAGATTAATTTTCCTAATTTCAGTTTAACTCCGGTTTTATTGGAGCCAGGTTCTTGCGAATGTACACAATTTCTCTTAAATGAAGGTTATGTTTTAGTTCCCCAAGTTATAAAAAAATATGCAGTCTTTTCTAGTGTTGCCTACACACACACACACACACACACACACAGAGTAACCCTCATTTAGCAAAGATAGCTCCTAGTAATAAATGTTAATTGGGAAAAATTATAGAAAATAAACAGCATAATAACCCCCAATGCATTAGTGCAGATGTAGTAACTATAAAAAGGATAATCAAGCCACCCTCTCGAGGTACTTGGTTGCTTCTCATATTTGGAACAGAATTCAAGTAATGGAAAATGAAACTTTACAATTTTAGAAAGGAGAACGGCTGGCAAAAATAAATAAATAAGTAAGTAAATAAATAAATAAATAAACTTGTGACAGTTTAATTTGAAGTTTTCTAGCTTATTAAACATTTTCCTTTTGAAATCTAAATTCCCCGAAGCATATTGAGGCCTGCATAGGGAAGCTTGAAGACTGATTAATTCCGCTGCTCATCAGCCCCACAAAAAGCCTTATGGACGTCTCTTCGCTTTTCTCAACTCAGCCCCTGTGCATTCCGTTTGTCTGCAAGATGCTTCTTGTGGATCTAGACATCCCCACCTGAGTTTGCAGTTACAGTGGAAAACAAGTGAGCGTTCACTTGGCTGTCTCGGAAGGTCCCAATTGGACAGACAGTCACGTAGGGCCTTCAACTAATGCTTGTTCCCAATTCTGCTACATGCAGAGGGTTAGAATGACTGCAAGTAGTCTCATAAATGTGGTTGCATGACTAAAACAGATTATCCAGCAATGCCCCTGCCTGTTTAAAATCAATGTCCTGGACTTTCATTTGCAACTAAGCAATCTAGTGTTCAAGGCAACACTAGAAACGACTGTTTAACATGAGTGTGTTGACTGGAAACACATTAAGCATTGTCTGCCCCTCCCTAGACCTACTCTTTATAAACATGTCTATCTCCCGATGAGTGCATGCCACTGACAGGACCTGTACATTAAAGTCTGCATTCGTAATGCACTGAATTCTTATCCATGCGTGGTACGTGATACATAGCTTGTAGTATAGCACTAAATAATTATGAGAAGCATTTTCTGCTCTCCTTTTATTGAAAATAGATTGTTTTTATTCTGATTATTATGATTCATCTAATTCATTATGATTTCCCCTCCCCCAACTCTTCCCAGATGCTCCCTGCCTCCCCAAATCTATATCCTATTTTTGCTTACTCTCTCCCTCATTAGAAAATGAGCTGCCATCTTTACTGTGGCATTAACAAAGCCTCAGTTGTAGAGACCATTTGTACCAAAGAAGACCTTTTGAATTCAAATTCGAAAGTTCACATGATAATCTATTTTAAAATATTCACCAAAAGAAGAGAAAGAGAGAGAGATTTAAACTGCAACTGGTTATACCGGGTGACACCATTCTGGCTCACTCTTAATAACATTTTTTTCTCCCAGAGTTGAAGAGACCAGGAGCATTTTGAAAGTTCTGCTATTAGGAAGCTAAGCCAAGGGTGTGTTTATTAATAAGCACAGTAGGATTTATAACGTGTTTCTCAGCCACTTCCACGCATGCTAACATTACTGCTGGCTTTTAGAAATATTTCTCACCCCAACACGCTAAGTCTCTGCAAAGCAACACAAAGATACTGTGATCAGAGATGCTGTGACTGAACACAGCCCCAACCCAAGAGCATTAACAGTGTAGGAGAAAGAAGGATCGGAAGAAACCACTCTGCACAAAATTCTTTCAATTACCAGATACATGAGTAGAGGTCATTTCTAGTAAAAGCTCAATCCAAACAGAACACTCCTGTCAGAAAGGTGCCTTTGAAGGTGATGTGTGTACCATTCAGAGGTCATGGAACTTTTTCTCTTTTAATGGGTGTTGCATGAAACTGAATTTTTAGATGAAACTAAATTTACCACAATTTCTTTGACTGTGAGATACAGAACCACAGATGTACTGAAAACAACAAATTTTAGCAACTGAAATGTTAAGTTTGGGACTGGAGAGATGGCTCAGCAGTTAAGAGCATTGACTGCTCTTCCAAAGATCCTGAGTTCAATTCCCAGCAACCACATGGTGGCTCACAACCAATGGGATCTGATGCCTTCTTCTCGTGTCTCTGAAGACAGCTACAGTGTACTCATCATATATATAAAAAACAAAATCTTTTTAAAAAATGTTAAGTTTGATAGACATACACACACACTCCAAATTTAGTTAATGCCCTAAAAATGTACAGCAAAGCACCCATAAAGAAAAATTCCGAACTATTACTAAATAATAATAATAAGCACAGTGATGTTAGAGGAAAGGAATAATTCTTTGTTCTGCTTCTACAAGAAGATAACATGAAAATGTCATCCAAAGAACAAGTGACAAAGGTAGCAACAACGGCCTAAACTAAAGGTGAGACTAATTTTTCTGATGCTTTCCAGAGACGATCTGCCTTTACTTCTTTAAAAGCATTTACAACCAAGGAAGTCAATACCGCTTGATAAGCCCCCATCATACCAGATCTAAGCAGGGTGAGCCAACTCACACCAGGTCTAAGTTGCTAAACTTCAGTAGTTTTGTATAATAAAGGTTTGTTTCTCCTTCATGCTGCATGTCCTATTGCGAGAAATTGTGCTGTATGTGGCTGTCACATAGCCATGGGATGCCAGAGCCTCAGCTGTGAGCAGTGTCTCTAGTCACTCTAACAGGAGAAGGGAGGTAAGAACAGTCCAATGATTCCTCAACACTACTCAGACCAGCAGTGACAGCAGTCACCTTCACAGATGCTTTGTGACCTAAGGAAGTCACGTGAAAGTGCTGAATGTCATATAAATGGGCAAAAGTACTCTCTACTTATGGGACAGCATTTGTAAAAATCAGTAATGGTGACTGAAGGTACTGGTGTCACCCGTTGACAGGCAGAAAAATTGAAGCATGGAGCAAACCAAAATAAAAATGATAGGAGTGATAAAAGAGAATGCTAAAACTCAAGTTCAATGTTTTATGCACAGCACTTCTTTATCCTTTCGTATAAAATGTTGATGAATCTCCAAGTCTTAAAATACTAAATGGGAGCCAGATAGCAACACCACTCAGTCAGTACAAATACCCAACACCCAGCCTGAGAACCTGAGTTTGATATCAGTAACCCACGTGGTGGAGGAGAGAGTCCCCTGCTAACAGTCGTCTTCCAACCTCTGTGGACATGCGGTAGTACTCACATATATACACACATACTAAATAAATAATTTTAAATAATATCACTTGATGTGCTGTTTTATATTCTTGAAGAGATTGTGAAAGGTAAAAAAAACCAGATCCACATAGTCTCTATGCTAATAAGTAATTCAGCCTAACTAAATGTTATTTATTACCTGCATTGAAAGATTCTAAAGTGCACTCTGAAATTATACATGAATAAAGCCATTTATTTATGATGTGTGGTGGCATGTGGGCCCTGGGGAAAATTAAGGGGAGAAATTCCTCCAACCATGACTGCAGGTGTCCCTAGATATAGAGGAAAGGACCAACTAGTGAGAGATTGAGAGGTAGAATGTCCCAATGGCTCTTTGTCTCTCCTATTTCCTGTCACATACATCCTTCCATCTTTTCTCTCAGGAAGCTACCACTCTCATAGAAGGTGATAGACATTAAGAATTGAGGAGATAAGAAGAAATAAGATCTATCCTTGCCCCTCCCCAAGGCACACACACAAGAATTCACAATCACAGCCATAAATGAGATGTAGAAACGCAATGTAAGATTCAATGAGACACACTGAAAAAGCTTGTAAAATTCAAACTCTACACATATGCCCAATTTTATAGGGCAGGGCTAGGCTGTAACTTGCCAGGATGTGTTTATTATAGTTCTCTGCCTGTGAATTTATTAGCGCCCTCTCTAATGCCTGAGACCTTTTGAGTTTACACACTGATATGTTTACAGTTGACACAACACTATCTTTCCTGGCTTTTGGGCCCACATTTGTTTACCCTGACACACGGTGCGGCAGCTTTATGTCTAGATAAGATTACAAGTGTTTTCACTGAAATTGCTCAGAATTATAGGAAGGAGATGCATTTATAAGCATCAGGGAACACTGGATCCTGAAGTCTGTGCTCTCTGGCATCTGTTAGTAAATACCTTGCTACCTCCAGTGGCTTTAGGGTATACATTGTTTACCTGTGGCACTGCAAAGGAAGTCTACATCTGGCTTCATGGTACTGAGCTGTTTACAGCCATCTGGTGGGGTCTTCCTTGCACTTCACCTGCAATGGTTTGTATCAGGCTTTTTGTCTCTTATGGTGCATGAAAAGGACAAATGAAAGTCCTTCCCCTGCGATAGTGTCCCCACTCATAAAAGGTCCTTTTCCAGACTCTAATTACTGCCATGATAGCCTATCTCCATTCTCGTGTCAAAGGTCTTACTTTGCCTGCTTTTCCAATTACGTCGTTTTCGATTGCTTTATGTGTTTTAGTCTGCTGTAGATCCTTCATTCCATAAAAAACAATAAAAGCTAACATGGGTGCTAAATTACAGCAATTGGCTACAGTATATTTTGTTTCAATCTATGTCTTCATTTTCCTCGTTGGGGATGCAGGTACATGTATATTTGTTACAGAACTGTTAGACACGGTGGCCATAGTCCGATATTAAAATGCTAGCATTTGGTAAGTCACCTAACTAGAAACAAGCTTCCATTCCATTTTAATTTGCCAGAGATTGTAAAATTACCAAGTAGAAGCACATTCTATTTCAGCCTGAGACTGCAGCACTGCTGTATGAGATCCAACATTCCCCATGGGTTCCTTCACACAAGATTCTGTATAGTTTTGTGGAGCCCATTGATCTTTTTAGTTATTGGGAAAATAAGCAAAAGGTTTTGCAATAACGCTACATAACCAGAAGCCCCCAAAGAGCCTTGGAGGGTCGCAAGAAGATTTTTTTTTTAGAATTTTTAAAATTGATTATTTTTACTTTATTTGTATAGATGTGTTGTATGCATATAGGACCCAGCATCTTTAACACTGGTTTTTAGTGCATTCTGAAGCTTACCATTGTTGGACCTTCATGTGTTTTACATGATTTGGATAAGTTGGATTTGGAGGATTTGGATAAGTTGGGGTTTTATTTTTCATTTTTTTATTAGATATTTTCTTCATTTACATTTCAAATACTATTCCGAAAGTTCCCTATGCCCTCCCCCGACCCTGCTCTCCAACCCACCCACTCCTGCTCCCTGGCCCTGGCATTCCCCTGTACATTCCCCTGTGCATATATGATCTTCCCAAGACCAAGGGCCTCTCCTCCCATTGATTGCTAACTAGGCCATCCTCTTTTATTTCTCACTCGTAAGTATTGCTGGTCAACAATGTTTAACACATGAACTAGGGCTCAGTTTTCTTGTTCCACATCCCCTATCCTGAGATTTATCCTGTAGAAGCAGAGCTATCAAAAGCAGGCCCTGCTCAAGCTGCAGGGCAGGCCCGGCAAGGGGAGAGCCCCAAACGGAAACACACTAAAGCCATCATTGTATGAGGAAAATGTCACCAGCAACCCACTGGCCAAGCAACTATCTTGCAAAGTTAAATATCAGTGAGGTAGGAAAGTCAGCTTCACTTCCAAAGAGCAAGGGCCAGGGAAGTGGTAGAAAAGGTTGATTGTAGTAACCTGCACAATTCACAGCTAGGTAAAACTGTCCCTGGCTTTTCTCCCCAGCAGCCTAAATAGCACTTCTCCCATTATTAAAACTAGCCTTCAAGAAGGAAGTTTCCAAGACAATCCCAGCTTGATTTCTTGTAACCTGAGATTAAAGTATGTAGTATCTTAAACAACAGAGGCTTGCAATCCAGTTCTAGCGGGTAGCCAAGAACAAGACAGCCTAATTTTCTTAACCTCCCTGAGATCTACTGCAGGTGGGTACCTGCAGTAACCCTTGATTTCTTTGCAGCTGCCCACAGCCTTAGCAAACAAGTCTACTTTCTATCTATACATATTTGACTATTATGGACAGTTCAAATAACATCCGGTAATACATGTCTTTTGTGAATGATATTTCTAAAAGCTTATTTGTTTGCTTTTTTACATGATTGCCTGTTTTGAGAAAGGGTCTCAGATCCAGGTTGGCTTTAAACTCACTGTGTGGTTGAGAATGAACTTGGATCCCATTGCCTCTACTCCTAAGTGCTGTGATTGAGAAGTGTACCATCAAGCCAAGTTTCTGTGGCTGCAAGAATTGAATCTAGGGTTACAACGCATGGTAGGCAAGCACTCCGCTGGCAGAGCTGCATACAGGCCCCTAAGAATGACTTTTCAGTAAAAGCAATTACTCAGGAAGAGTATCTCTCTTGCAATCTGTATCCTGTATCAAGACTTCATTCCTAGTTACTGATTCCATTGTATAAGAATACTGACTTTATTTCCCATTAAAGTGGTAAGAATCTCCATTTTCTTCTACCTCAGAGCTTTTATAGCTAACACGGCCACAGTCTTTCCAATGCAGGGCTTTGTGAAGCATTTGCACAGTGGCACTCACTTGTAGTCCAAGCATTTAGGAGGTGGAGGCTAGTTTTCCTACACTACAAGGTAAATTCGAGGCAATTTGACTTACATGAAAGAGACAGAAAGGAGACAGAGGGAGAGGCAGAGTTGGTGAGGTGTGGAAAGAGTGAAAATTACATGCTTGAGTCATGGAACAGCCAAATGTGGTTATGCTATATACACATAGCATAACTGTCTAAGTTCTGGGTTAGTCTTTCAGTTTGAATTACCAAATTGTTTTCCATGGCATTTACTGTACTTTAGTAATAAACAAGGCTTCTAATTCATCACAACTCTTCCAGCATTTTCTCCTGTCTTCTATCTTAGAGCCATTCCCAGGGGATGTGTAGAGGTCCCTCACTATGGCTTTGATTCACATGTCCTTAATTGTCAATGGCACTGAATATCTCTTTCTAGACACACAATGCCTTCTTTAGAGTATTGTCAGCTGATACTCTTCGTTCAATTTTTTGACTGAGCTGTTGTAAGATGCCTTTATATATTCCAAATGCAAGTACCTTACTGGATATGTGATTTACTCTGTTAGCAACATGTAGAAGAAAGAAGCACTCATTACTATGCAGTCAGCTTCACACTTTCTTTTATTTACTATGCTTTTGATTTTAGGTCTAAATCTTAAGTGCAGAAGTCATGAAATTTCACTCTAACTCATGACTTTGTCCTCTAACTTTGCTGTAATGTTAGATGTTGCAGTTAGACATACAGTTTTCCTTGAATAAATTTTTGATATGATGAATCCAATTTCACTCTTTTACCATTTTCTTGTATATACTGTTTGTTGACAGATGATTTTCTCCCATTGACTTGTGTTGGCTCCTTAGTTTACAACCGGTGACCACAAATATAATTTTTGTGAGTTTTGGACTCTAAAGCCACTCAGTTTACTGGTAAGCCTATTACACAACCAGCACATTCTGACTGTTGAATCTTTCAAGTTATAGAATCTAATAGTGTGAGCTCGACAGCTTTATTTTTGTTGTTGTTGTTGTTGTTGTTGTTTTGGGTTTTTTTTGTTTTGGTTTGTTTTGGTTTGGTTTTGGTTTTTGGTTTGTTGAGACAGGGTTTCTCTGTGTAGCCCTGGCTGTCCTGGGTCTCACTTTGTAGACCAGGCTGGCCTCGAACTCAGAAATCCGTCTGCCTCTGCCTCCCAAGTACTGGGATTAAAAGCATGTGCCACCACACCCAGCTAGAACTTTATTCTTTATAAGACTGCTTTGTGCCCTTCTTCATCTTGGCTTAATGGCATCATTCAGTGTAAATCATTCCAAATTCTTCATAGCACATTTGTTTCTCCTTTGTTGTCTATATTACAAAAACATAGTAAAAAAATCTCATAAACAACACCTACTAGATGGAAAAATTACCTTTTAATAATATACATATATTTACAACAAAATGTCTTCTAGCTTTAGATATTATCACAACATTCTTGCTGAAGACGAAGTACTCAAAGTCATACTCTCGTAAGCCTTTTGCCCAATTTATATATCAACTTACTTTACCCCCTAAGATACCTATGGGTGCAATACTCATGAAATAACCCTGGCGTCAAATGATTGTGTTTGGAAGCATACAAACTTCAAGATGCCCTAGGAAAAGAGGAGGAGGAAGAGAAGGAGGAGGAGAAGACAAGTCACATAGAGTCCTTCTCCTTATCATTTCTTTGAACTTTTAATACCAAAAACTCATTTTTGTTATTAAATGAAAGCAAATGTTTCTTTAAAACCAGAGAAGACCACGGCAATATCTTCAGGCCTGTGGGAACGGCTGCTAAGTTCATGTTTTCCAAACACAAATGGTCTTTCCTTGCAACTTTGGGACTAGAAACAGTACAGTAGAGGCAGCCACAGTGCCCATGCTTCGGAGAAATTAATACATGCACTACTCCATTCTTAAAGTTTTACTGAACTTATGCCATAAGCCATGAAGTCCAAGTTAGGAAAATGGCTTAGTTGCTAAAATGATTTCAGTAAGCATGAAGACCTGAGCTTCAATCTCTGGTGCTTACATAAAAAGTCTGTGATGGCCATGTTACTCTCTGGTCAGAGTTTTGTAAGTATGAACATAGTAAACATTTCAAAACCATGGCTTTGTTTCTATTTTCTCTGGCTCCGGGCTTTTTATAGTAGAGTTGCCAAGAACGCCATTAATCTCCGAAAGGCCATTCTTATCCTAAAGCGACTGACCCTCAAACACAGAATCCTCCCCGGCTCAGGCACATGGCTAGACCTCACTGCTGTTTCCTGAATGATTTATGTGAACTGTGGTGCCTTATGAAAAGCCCTGAAATGTCTCTGCATGTGACTTGTTTGCCTGTGATTTACCGTGACATCCTATCCCAGTACTGGGAAGTTACGGAAAACTTTTCTGAAATATTTGCTCTCTCATCCATCCTCCACAGCCTATGGCTCAGTTATCAGTGACCTCAATTTTCTGCCCTGTTGTTTTTCAAATTAAAAAAATGCATATGGGCAAGTCTCTCCGCAAAGTCACACATTAAATAACATCACCCAATAGATCATTATCCTGTGTGCACTCTGCCATTGCCAATGGCTACGTGACCTTTAGAATGAAGGAGATCATCATGCACTCGCTGAGAACCTGAAAGCTGTAACATTACCAGCATCCGTGAGGGCCTCTGGAAGGTTTACTTTCCACCATTCTGAGAGTATTCTGAGAGGTTGGGGCAGTGATTGGTCCTTGTCAAGACTTCTGATGCCCCTATGACAATAATGAAGAAAATGAATGACGGTAATGCTGTCTGGTTCAGTGAGACAGAAATCTATACAGAAGACTGAGCATAATGTTCTGACTTACATAGAAGAGTAAGAGAGGAAAATGACCCACATCGATGGGGGATCTGTCCTATAAGTGAGGCAGGCAGAAAAAATGCTGAGGTTGAGTCACATGAAGAGGGAGGATCAATCAATGAATTACAGGAAATCCCAGGACTCTCACTGACCACTACAAATCCACGTTAAATAAAAACCATTGTTCTCCCCAAAAGCCAGGGGGAAAAAAATAAACAAATTGAATGCATGCCTATTTTAAGGGATAGTTATTTCTTCTGCTTTCAGGGTATCATAAAGATGGTTTTCTGTATATAGTCATCAATAAAAGTGACGTCAAGAAGAGATGGACCCTCAGTGTTTCAGTGTTGAACAATTATTTTGCACAGAGGAAGAAATAAGGTTTTTCAGATGTAAACAGTGGCTTAAAAGTATTTTTCTCTGGATTCCATGTGTCAAAGTAAGTCTCTAAACAAACTGAAAGGCAAAATGAAGTAATATTTATAAAATGTCTAGTGAAATGCCCAATAAACTTTCAATGAGTATTTGCTAATATCATTATTAATATCATAATCAACACCACTCTTGTTTTCTTCTATTGAATAGTTATAATTGTGTTCAGTCAACTGTACACGGATTTGCATGAAACTCTTTGTCCAAGGTAATAAAAATAAAGAACTCCTCTCTACTCAGCATATTATCTCCATACTGACACCATTTAAAGCACAAATTGTCAACAATTAACTTTGATTATTTCATATCAGGCACCAGAATAGTTGTTAGAAAACCATTTCCAATCCTCTCTATCATCCACTGATTCATAACCTAGGGCTAATCTTACTCTTTCTGAACTTCATTGAGAGTAAGGGTATCTCTAAGTCACTTTCACATCTAATAGACCTTGGGGTAGTACAGGGAGATGATATTACAGAAAAACCATTATAATACATTGCATTCACCTTTAATCTGTCCTTGGAAGTCACCTCACTTCTGCCCCAAGCAAGCTTCCACATCTTTTATAAGAATGTCATTTCATAGAGTAGTACTGCAGGGTGCAGAAATGTCCATTGCGTAGGGTCAGTGCTGTGGATATTAAATATTTACTAAGGATAAAACCCTGCCTTGACCCACTTGCAGATTGAACTTTTAAATGCTGTTCTGTAACAGAGAGAGATAACTGTTGTCTTCCAATAATCTTTTACTATTTGTAGTGCCTTTGACCTTCATGCAAATGCTAAAGTAAAGGAACTCAAAATTTTGTCCACCCCCCCCGCCTTTTGTCCCTGGGCAGAACCATCTGATACAAGTCGCATTCCATCAAAATGTGTTTTTTCCTGAGGTAGTCTTGCTGTAATACATCATCGAAGTGACAGCCAGTATATTGTATATCACAATAAAATATCCCCAGAGCAAAGGTACATGTGATGATGAATTATGCTAATATGTTATTGTCATTATGTTATCAGTACTCGGAGAGTGATTTAGTGAGATACATCATCAGTGAGAGATTATCTGATTTCTTATTACTCAAAAAATGACACCATCGTGGAAAACTCCCAGCAGATTCAGTTGATGAATAGGGCTGGTGGTATTCTAGTGCCAGAACTAATGTACAGTAGTATATTAAGATGTCCTTTAGAACTGAAAACAAGTTAGAGAAAGATGAGTCCATGAGGAGAGGCTGTGAAAGCACTGTCTGTTTAAATATTATTATTGTAGATAGATAGATGATAGATACATAGATAGTGAAGGGTAAACAGGAGTCATCCGTCGTACTTTATTTAAACTTTGGCAGAGATCTAATTCTCTTTAATTCTCTTTAAGAAACACAACTAATGAGAAATCATCTATTTTAAGCTATTGGTTAGTCTATTAATCTATAGTCAACAAAAACCTTATTTTTTATTGGATACTTTCTTTATTTACATTTCAAATGTCATCCTCTTTCCCAGTTTACCTCCTTCCCATAAACACCCTATCATATCCTCCCTCACCCTGCTTCTCTGAGGGTGTTCCTCCACCCACCCACCAACTCCCACCTCCATGCCCTCGATTCCCCTACACTGTGGCATCTATGGAGCACTCATAGGACCAAGGACCTCTCCTCCCATTGATGCCTGACAAGGCCATCCTCTGCTACATTTGCAGCTGGAGCCATGTGTACTCCTTTGTTGATTGCTTAATCCCTGGGAGTTCTGGTGGGTCTGGTTGGATGATATTGTTGTTCTTCCTATGGGGTTGCAAACCCCTTCATTTCCTTCAGTCCTTTCTCTAATTCTTCTATTGGGAACCCCATGCTCAGTCCAATGGTTGGCTGTGAACATCTGTCTCTGTATTTGTAAGGGCTCTAGCAGAGCCTCTCAGGAGACAGCCATACCAGGCTCCTATCATCAAGCACTTCTTGGCATCCAAAATAGTGTCTGGGTTTGGTAATTGTGTATGGGATGAATCCCCAGGTGGGACAGTCTCTGGATGGCCTTCCCTTTAGTCTCTGCTCAATACTTTATCTCCATATTTGCTCCAGTGAGTATTTAACAGAAAACACTTTCTCATGGCCTATGGTTTATGCTTCAAATAGCTGAACCAATCCGCTATTGCTAAGCCCTTTGTTGAGATAACAACTAATTTATGCCTCATATAAGTGGATCATTTTCACCAAAACGTCCTTGTACATAATCTTGGATATTGTAGGCACTCAAGATAAATTTGCTAAATTTTATTGAACATTTTCTTGTAATTTTCTATATTCACAACTACAGAATTTATAACAGACAAACTAAAAGAGTCAGATGCCACTGACTGTTTCAGTAAAAAGTTAAAAGTCCAGCGCCAGAAATGGGCTACCTTTATTATAGTTGTTGGCCAATGGGGTTCCATAGACTCCAAAACATTGCATGTTATTGTAATGCTCTTCCAGACATGAGAATAAGATCCTATCGCTGAAGATACCATGTGCTTGAGATATAGAACATGAAAAAAAATCAAACTAGTATGTACCCAGAAGCTTCGTCCCTAATGACTAGCTTCCATAACACTAGAAACTGCTGCTTATGGTACTGAAGGAGAAAAATAAGTCATCAGGTTTACTCAGCTGTGAGCCCTGTAAGCTGCCATAATAACCATCCTTGTAAGATGTATTCATTCCCACTGGTGCAACAGTGCCATAAATGTTACACAAGTAACCAACCACTTCCTGCTTAGATTTAAGGCCTGCTCTACCAAATGAAACCGGTGTCTGGGATCATTATTTGGAGTTCAGAACCTGTGGATAGACAGGTCAGAGGTTCTAGAGGAGACCTGCATAATAGCAAACTGACTCCTAATGGGTATAACTCCTTATACCTGTAATTTAGCACATCCATCGACCTTTAGCAAGGAAGCTTCCTTTTGCAGTAAATGACAACTGTCACAGGGACCAGAAGTAGTCAAATACTGAAATAGTAACCTACAGGACTCTCATCCCTAACAGAGATATCTGTATCATACACACACCCCTCCCCAAAACAAAAAGTCACTGAAGTCGAGGGCATCGAAAGATTGTAAGAGCAAGAGTGAGTTGGTGATTACAAGAAAACTGTTTTCAAACACAGTGGAGCAGTGGCACATAGGATACCACAATGGTTATGACAGCACAGTTAAAGCATATGCAGGCTCAAGCTAGACCGACAGCCCAGTGTAGACGGAAGAGGTATTCACGAAGTTCTACCCCTACCTGAGGGGATATTGGTAACTGACAGCTTCTAATGGAGGGGTGTTATCGTTAAGGGTATGGCCCCTGGAAGCTCACACAGGCTTCAGTTCATGGCAATGCACCAAGAGCATGTAGCCAGCCATAATTGGACAGAATGGTTTGGTTTTAAAAGAAGGGCACAGTGGTGGGGGACGCACAATGCAGGCACAGATGTGGGAAGGATGGGAGGAAAAGGTGAGTGTGGTCAAAATAAAATGTGTGAAATCCTCAAAGAATCATTTAAAGCAAAACTGAGTTCCCACACTGCCTATCAAACCCAAAGGCATAGGCAGTATTAAATCACACCAAGTTCAGAAACCTAACAGCTGTGGACACAGTCTCACCAGGTTCTAAACTGGGATAGTACTTGGAGTGCCAAATTTTAGTTTAAAACTAGATCCTCTTTTCTTAGATTAGAGCAAGTACCAAGAGACCAGGATCAACTGTCATGCTCCGTCAAATTCCAGTAGCTAATTAAAATCTTCCCAGTGGGTCACCGGACTTAAGATGAGCAGTTTTAGAATCTCCCACATTCCCCAGGGAGAACTTCCATCTCAGTTTCTTTCTCCCTGATCCGAGCATGGGACCAGAGAGCACAAAGCCGATGCATTGTATTGTCTGCGCATCTCCTCGAGCGTTTGGATCGTGTGGGTAGCACCATCCTCTAGGTCTTGTTGGGGTTTGGTTTTGTTTTGTTTATCCTTGGCATTTTGGAGTTATGGTCAGAATTAAGACAGAAAGAATCCTATTTTAATGTTCATTTAGAGAAGCATAGGCCATTTTCTCGAGCCTAAAAGGCAAAGGTAGGAGAGTGTGTCGATTCTAGGAGTGAGTCGGCACATCTCTTCATCAGCAGTGAAATCCTGAAAAGATGGATGTGTCTCAGACCTCAAGAAATGTTTCAGGGTCATGAAAGGAGTTTTTCCTTCAGCTGATTTATGTGCGCAATTTCGGCAGGGTGCCTGTTCTGGAGTGCTTCCAGGGATCCACTGGTTAGATCATGATGAAGTCAGCATCAACCTGTCAGCGTTCAATTTGGCTCCAAGGTGTGTTATCAATTTCCACAGTATCTAATATACTCGGCTGAACCAACAGGATGGGGGTCACTCTGCAACCCAGCCATCACTTTATGTCCGTCTATCCCAAAGGTTGTGGGGTTGCAAGCTCACTTCCTAAAGTGCTTCCATCTAACACCCTACAAAGAAGGCAGCCTGAATCAGTTGACTGAGTATTCGAACCTCTTGAACATACCTTGGCTGCCCTTGGTTTTATTGCTACAGTGAATGAAGATATTGATCTTTTCTTTCAGGGATGACAGCAGAGCGTTACAGCTTAGTCAATGGGTCTTTAATTTAGTTAACTATCTACTAATAAAGAAATAAGTGCTCACTCAAGGGAAAAAAAAATATATTATCGGCATTCAAACTGTTTCATGATTCAGAGTACTGGAGACTGAGCCCAGAGTCTTGGGTGTAATAGTTCAGCACTCTACTGCTGAAGTGTGCTCTCAAGCCTTTTCTTATTTCAAACATTATGTTATACCACACTCACTATATTATGATATATTTAAGACAGGGTTTTACCAAGTTTTCTAGGCTGGCCTTGAACTTGAAGTGCCCCACCACCACCACCACCATAGCCTCCCTAGCCTGCGGCAGTAGTCTGAGTTTGTCTTTACGAGCTAAGTGAGATAATTCCAGTGCTATCGGATGTATAATGGTGAATTCCAAAATAATAACATAAGTAATACATAAAGCACTTACCATTTATATACTATCTTATTCACGTTCTTTTATACAATGATAGCACATTTAATACATAAAAGAAAAGGCAGAGCTGACAGGATGGTTCAGCAGGTAATAGAATTGGCCATCAAGCCTGATGGTCAGAGTTCAATCCTTTAGACCTAAACAGTGGAAGGATAGAACTAATTCTCCACAAGTTGTGCTCTGACTTCCACATTCACACTTTGGTGCATGATGCGCGTGCGCAAGCACACACACACACACAAACACACACGATAAATGAATTTTTAAAAATTTAAACAAACAAAAAAAAGCACATTTGATGCCAGAGGCCTAGATCTAAATATTGTCTCTATTCCCTGGTCTGTGTCCCTGAGTAATTTTTCTCCTCTTTCGATCTTCCTGTTTTCTGCCTTAAATGGCGAAACCGTCTCTGTTAAGCACTGCTGTGTAAAGGGTCGGTTCTCAGCTGCTTTGTGTCCGTGGGTCCCCCACACAATGTCAAGCGAGGCAAACTCCTGCTGAGTCATCATCTTTGTGAGGAATTATTTTCCAGTGTTTACAAATGAGCAGACTGAGGCTCAGCAAATCTGCAAGGCCGCATGATACACAGCTAGAAAGCAAAGCATGGCACTAGGTATGAGATGAGGATTATAGAAACGCTGGTCCTCTTATTTACTTGTGCAAAGTTTCTCTCTCTCTCTCTCTCTCTCTGTCTCTCTCTCTCTCTCTCTCTCTCTCTCTCTCTCTCTCTCTCTCTCTCTCTCTCCCTCATTGTCAAGATAAATGATATGGAATGAGTGTTACTTCGATTCCTATTTTGACAAGTTTGGAGTCTGAAGAAGGGCATACAGTACACGGTAAGAGGCATGTTGCAAAAAAAAAAAAAAATTACAACATGAACCGGGCGTGATGGTGCACACCTTTAATCCCAGAACTCGGGAGGCAAAGGCAGACAAATTTCTGAGTTCGAGGCCAGCCTGGTCTACAGAGTGAGTTCCAGGACAGCCAGGGCTACACAGAGAAACCTTGTCTTGAAAAACCAAGAGAGAGAGAGAGACTTTGCACAAGTAAATAAGTGGTCTCACTTCAACATTTGATTTCTCCCCTTTGCTCTGTACAGGTAGAGAGCCCTTTACCAGCACACGATAGGATGCACCCCCTCATTGTCAAGATAAATGATATGGAATGAGTGTCACTTCGATTCCTATTTTGAAATGACATTTTCCCTTTCTAATCCATTCCATATCCTATTCATCTCAGAGAATTAAAGTATAAAGAAATCATATGAATAATTACTCTTTCCTGAGACCATCCATTTTATTCCCATTTCAAACTTACCTTGTCCTTTAGTCCATGCAGTATTGCAATAAAGTTATATATGGAAAAAGTAAGGTATAGACCAGGAAGGGATCTACCTAATGACACAGAGCTCATAAGTTACACAAGCAGAGCTCCTATTTAAGCACTGACTCGGAGGCCGGAGCTCTTAACCTTAAACTCATCTCACAGCATACTATATAGATAAAGAATACAGAGCAGCAAGCTACAGTGCAATTCGACGTCTACTGCAAAAGTGAAAATGTAAAATTTGTTAGGAACGTGAGAATAAACTGTGCTTTGCAGAGAGTGGTCAAGTAATGTATTGAAACATGAAAATGAATTCCTTTTCCATATTCCCTTTGCACCTTTTTTATTATACAAAGACATATTACAAGCACTCATATAAACCTTTTTCTAAATGCCTTTTGTCAAAGCTAGCATATGGCTATAATTCACATCCTGAATTTTTAGAGCTGGCAAAAAAAAAAAATAGTGATTCACCGATGACTCTTTCGGTCGCATTTCCTAAAAAGCTGGATCTCAAGAAATCGCCTGCAGTGATGATGCAGTACTGAGGTACAAATAGATGCCCCCTGAGTAGAAGGAAAGTGTGGTTGCAGCAGAGAGCACGTGAGGCAGGACCATGGCTTGGGTCCATGCTCTCTGCTGTTTGAGTGAAAGACTAAAGACACGATAATTGAGAAACTACCCACATATGACCAGCCATTTGCAACTGAGCTGCGTTAGAAAGCTGGGCTTTGCAACATTTCATAGGAAGAAGGAAGAAGGCAGAATGGCTTCTTGCAATTCATTTGTGTTTCTTGTTTATTACCTACCAGGGTACTGGAGATTGTAGACTCATTTCTACATACTTCCAAGTTGAGTGGACTGTTAATTTCTGTGGCCATATGTGATCCTTGATTTTACACTCCTCACTGTGGTCTTTCATTCAAGTCAGACATCAATGGAAGTCACATGTTAGAGTCTGTAGCTAATTTACCTTCCTGTATGGTATGGTTCTGGCACACACTAGTCAAATGTCTGGTCTGCCTCAAAGGTGAGATATGGTCCAAGAGTCAGATGAGGATGATATATACCTGCATACTTCCTAATATTTGTGTGAACTTAAAGAAATAGTTCTATTAGCTCACCTACACAATATTTAAAATCAAGGACACTAAAAAAATTAACTGTCATTTAAGATACAATAGCATCTAAGGTGTAAAGTATGAAGAAAATAAGACATATATGAACATAATATGCAAGCACAGTATGAATGTTTATGTATCTATAGAAAATGTATAATTCTCTTTAATATTATAAAACACTGTCATACATATAACTTAATCACAGCCAATGAATTTTCAGAAATGTGATCCTAAAATAGTTATTTCATGGGCCAGTGTTCCACTGATGGTAGGCAAGAGTTGCTCAGCCCAGCCCACAGGGGGAAAAAAAAAAGAGCACAAGATGGAAGTAGAATGTTAGCAAGTCTGCATGGTCCTGCACACCAGCCAGGGGTTAGGCAACACGTTGTCTCTGATGGATGGTGAAAAGCATCCCTGAAGGTGGACAGAGTACAGTACCCCAAAACCTCTGCAGCAGTCAGCAACTGGTACCCAGAAAGGCAAACATTTCAGACATAGTTTATGGATTTTAGTGCCAATTATTCTAGTTACCAGCTCATTCTGATAAGGCCTATAGACTTTGTAGAGGTAGGAAAATACCCAAATATGAGAAATTAACATGGATCAATATTTAAAAAATGGAGGAGAGCATAAACTAATGGCTACAAAAGACTCTGGTGATTGGCTCATTGCTGAGTTATAAAGCAGGCGTGTTCCCTGATGAGGGGTAGAGTAGGTTCCAAATCCTAAAAAGCAGCGCCTCCCAAATACCAGTGATGCTGAGTACCAACCTTTGGACAATCTGAGACCTAGAGGAGAGGTGTCAGATGAGAGGGGCAGACAACTCACACCGTCACTTCCTTCCTTGATTGGAGTGCATTGACAGTTCTATGCCCTCAACCGAAGAAAAAAGTGTATTTATTGTATCGGCTTTTTAATGCATAGTTTAGATGAGCAACAAATTCAGGTCTTTTGAGTTTTGTTGTATACCTTTAGTAGTTTATTTTAACATATTTCTCAATCACAGAATGAATTGAATTTGGTTTCAATTACTAAAACTGGCTGTGACTACTATTTGCCTTTTCCTAACAATATATACCTACCCTCTACCCTTATACAGTCTAACTTGCAATTTGACATTCACCTCCAGTCCTTTCCTTCTTCCTCTTCCAGCCCTCTTCAAGTATGAAGCAATCAACCCCTAAAATTACAGTGGCAGGAATAATGTATAGCTAGATGCTTCGCCATTTCCTCAGATTTAGAAATTCAGAACCTGGTTGAAAGTAATGCCAGATATCTGCATCCCTAATTTGATGTTCTCAGAAGTAGCCCTTCCCGACAACTGGCAAGACTATCCTGCTCTGACAGTCTGACCCTTACACTCCAATTAAATATAAAAACAGATCTGAATCTCCTTCTACCCGTCGTAGTGTCAAGGCTAGTATAACTTCCCTGTCATGTAAAGCTCTTTAAATCAGCCTGCCAAGGAAATATGATTGTAGTACAGATTTTTAACATTCAGAGATATTCACTCCCCTTTCACTTACAAGGATTTTGAGGGTCAAAGCTATGCATTTTTATTAGATATTTTATTATCTTTCAACCTTCGTGAAGATCAATGTATTAGAATGGACGGAGAAAACATTTTTCTCCTTCTGCTAAAGTGAATTGGGATAAGGGAACTACTAATGAGGATTTTTTTATTACTTATTGAAAGTTCCTAGTTGACAAAATGGAAAAAAAATGTTGCGGAGGAGATGTAAATGTTGCTTAAATTCCATAATACTTTTTGAAACTTAAGCATCTGGTTGAAATAGATGAGCTTTTAGAGATAGATAGATGTATAGAGCTCTGAATTTTCTTAAAAGCATGATGTTTCCCAGAAAAGCAGCAATATGTTTTGGGGCAGGGACTTGTAAGTCTAAGCACAGAGTCAAACTTTTTTTTAATTTTAAACAATTTTATTAGATATTTTCTTCATTTACATTTCATGTGCTATCCTGAAAGTCCTCTATACCCTCCCCCCGCCCTGCTCCCCAACCCAACCACTCCCACTTCCTGGCCCTGGCATTCCCCTGTACTGGGGAATAATATAATAATAATAATAATAATAATATAATAATAATAATAATTCCCCTGTACTGGGGAATAATATAATCTTTGCAAGACCAAGGGCCTCTCCTCACAATGATGGCCAACTAGGCCATCTTCTGCTACATATGCAGCTATAAACACAAGCTCTGGGGGTACTGGTTAGTTCATAATGTTGTTCCACCTATAGGGTTGCAGATCCCTTTAGCTCCTTGGGTACTTTCTCTAGCTCCTCCATTGGGGGTCCTATGTTCCATCCAATAGCTGACTGTGAGCATCCACTTCTGTATTGCCAGGCACCGGCATAGTCTCACAAGAGACAGCTATATCAGGGTCCTGTCTGCAAAATCTTACTGGCATATGCAATAGTGTCTGTGTTTGGTGGCTGATTATGGCATGGACCCCGGGTGGGGCAGTCTCTGAATGGTCCTTCCTTCCATCTCAGGTCCAAATGTTGTCTCTGTAACTCCTTCCAGAGTCAAACTTTTAGAGCTACATTTCCCATCTAATTGAAAGGAACTGGGTTTCTTATTGAGTGTCTGATGGTGGGGACTTGCAGTCTTTTCCTGTGGTGTACAGCAGGCACAGCTCCTAGCTTTCCCTCTACTCTCTCTCCATGAGTTCAGAAGGTTTGGCATTCTGCTTTCTACAAGCATGGGTTGATTGAATACTTTTCTCTCTTTTTTTTTAATTAAAAAAAAAGAGCTATATTATATAAGCTCCAGCTATTAACAAAGTTCACTCATAATATACCTAAGATTTTATTTTAAAACAAACATCTAATTATATATATACACATATATGTGTATATATGTGTGTGTGTATACATGTATATATATATACATATATATATATATATATATATATATATATATTTGATAGATTTAAGCTATTTTCCTAGTTTTTTAGTTCAGAGACTAGTTTTTTTTCTTCAGTGTGCAGATACCTAGGAGAAACAATGATTTTGGCTCTTGGGCTCAGAGGTTACAGTCTGAAGTCTGCTGGCTGAATTGTTTGGGGCATAAGGTAAAGCAAAGCAATGTGGTGAGGAACATGTGGTAGATAAACTTCTCACTCGTGGCAGTCAAGATGAAGAATTATGAACGGAAGGGGCCAAAGCAAGGTTTAGCTTCCAAGGATGTGACCCTGCTTCCTTCATTAGTTCCTCCTCCTAGGCCTCCCTACTCAAGTCTCTTGTCTCTCCAGAAACAGTGCAAGAACTTCAGTGCATAATACTGTAGCAAACGCTGAATGACACCCAGGCCACAGCAATCAACAGTATGAACAGCCACTACCCTAAATGTGAGATGTGTCACTTTCCTGAAATTACAAACATTAACATTTCTTAAAGCTGGGATTGGTAGTACCAAGGATGCAGGGTTGGAAACAGGTGGATCTCTGGAGCTCACAGGGCAGTCAGTCTAGACTACTTGTCTACGTGATGGTTCCAGGTCAGTAGATACCCTGTCTCAAGAAAAGCAAACAAAAGGAAGTAAAGGAAGTGAGAAATGTTATGATTAAAACACAATCTCAAAAGTAAACAAACAAAAACCAACAAAGCCAACCAAAGTGGGGGCTGAAGTAATGGATCAGTGGTTAAGAACACATGCTGTCTTCTAGAGGACCCTACATAGAGTGGCTCACAACTGTCCATAGCCTTAACGCCAAGGGGATCCTGTGTCTCTGGCCTCCACTGACATCTGCATTCATATGTATATGCCCACAGAATGACACACACTTATACACATAGTTTAGTTAGTTAGTTAGGTAGGTAGGTAGTTAGTTAGTTAATAGGTGGACAGAGCATAAAAAACAATAGCAAAGACTAATCTGTACACGTTCACACATAAACACACAGTACTCCTTTTTTAAGAGATGCTGGGGAAAAGGGTAGAGTCATTTAGTGCTTATAAAAGAGAAACACTGAATAACTGGCTGAAGTCGGGCAAAGTGCATCCAGGCCCCAGGAAGCATTTCTGACAGCCATGCTAACATACCATAACACTGACATGAAGTTTCCTCTGGATGCCACGAAGAAGCTATTTGGGAAGAGCTTGTCAATAATGCAAAACTGGGCCAAAGGGTCCTGATGTTCAATTGCTTGCAAATGTCTATCCAAGCCTAATTGGAGGCGACTGAGCTCACATTCACAGCAAAAAGATGATCAGCGTAATTCTAATAAAACTAATTTAGAAGGAGCTTTCCTGGAATGTTACTTTCAAAAGTGGCTTTTGGGGTTTAACACCCAGTCATTTTTCTGCAAGTATTGTTTTTTTTCCTTCCTGAATTCTCAGGGCTCTGCTTTAAGTTCAGTTCTGTTTAACAGAAATAGATGAGAGCAGGGTTAATGCTATGAATGGTGTTTACTCATAACAGTAACCCTATGAGCACACAGAGCAAAGGATACATCTCAAAAGCCCTCTGACCGCCTTTGACTAGCTCATCACCAGGGCACCAAGAGAGAAGCAGGACACGCCCCCAAATAAATTATCTTGCTTTGTGCTTAAATAACAGATGAGGTCAATGCAAACCATCACCGCTGGTTTTGGTCCCCTGAGCTGCTAGAGTAGTTTGACCCTGAGTCTAATTGCTATAGAGGATGACATTAAACCCACGTGTCATCTTCCCTGAGCAAATTTGTTGTCAGGAGGAAAATAAGAAATTGGACCTATAGAATTTCACAGATGAGGACACAGAAAAGAAAAACAACCATGCTAAGTGAATTTTCTTCCTTTCACACAAATGAATAAATATATAAATAAAGGAATATTACAAAAACAATAAAACAAAAATGCTTATCACTAAATCATACAAAATACAGGATCTCGGCAGTGTGGTAGCTAAGTATACGTGTGAAACTGACTGACCCTAAGAATACCAAGATCACTGGTGTGATGGTTTGTATATCCTTGGACCAGGGAGTGGCACCATCTGAAGGTGTGGCCTTGTTGGAATAGGTGTGACCTGGTTGGAATGGGTGTGTTACTGTGGGTGTGGGTATAAGATCCTCACCCTAGTTGCCTAGAAGTCAGTCTTCCACTAGCAGCCTTTGGATGAAGACATAGAACTCTCAGCTCCTCCTGCGCCATGCCTGCCTGGATACTGCCATGCTCCCACCTTGATGATAATGGACTGAACCTCTGAACCTGTAAGCCAGCCCCATTTAAATGTTGTTTTTTATAAGACTTGCCTTGGTCCTGGTGTCTGTTCACAGCAGTAAAACCCTAAGACAACTGGTAAAACAGTGTCTCTGGATGTGAGTATATACTGACATAGTAAATTAGCATTCAACCAACCAAATTAAGAAAATATACCCTCACCAAAGATGGCAGTCATTCTCCAATCCATTTAAGGACTGGGTAGAACAAAACAGTGAAGAAGGTTGAATTATCCCTAGCACACGCATCTTGTCCGATCCTTCCTCATCAGAACTCTTGGGTGTTCAGACCTGAACATCAGCACCAACAGCATCCTAAACCCTAACCCTACACCCCTGCTCTTGGGTCAGTTTCAGCCTCACCCTTAGAATTATTCCTTGGGTTCTCCTGGATCTCAGTGACTTCACTCAGGCTGAATCATGCCAGCGTCCCCTCCCTCATTCCTCATGGTTGATTGTAAAATCATAACAAAGCTCTATGCTCTATATCACATTAGTGCTTCTCCAAAGCAAAGTCTCTCTTATATGTCAACATAACTTCGTGTTGGTCTTCTTTTTGTTGGAGACTGATGTTTAAACAGGAAGCATAAATAAATGACAGTCGTGCTGTACATGGTGGTTGTTCCAAACATAACCCCCAACATTGTTTACATGGTAGATTTGGACTCCTGTGTTTAGATGGTGTTCAGCCGAGTAAATGTTCTACACTCTTCTTTGTAAAATGGACAGTACATGATGCAAACATTGAAGTAAGCCTTTAATGTGTAAAGAGTTGATGTCATGTGATTGCTATAAAATTATGAAATAATATTTCCAGCTTCTTAAACATGACAAGATTCACCTGATTCTATACATTGTAGTGGGGTTTGCTACTTTGTTAGTTCTTCTTTCTTCCACTCCTTGCCGCTCTTTTTCTTTTACCCGTTCAATCTCCTAACACTAGATAGGGGAGAAAAAAAGATAGTGAGAAAAGGAAAGATATCCCTGAATAAAGTCATGGTTCAGAAAGGGGGTGACATTACTTTTAGACTGCTTCCTACTGAGTAGGGGTATTACTTAATTGGGGCAAGTTGGATTTTTGCTGCCAGAAAATTTAATTTCTTCTTGTTGCTTCTTCTTTGCACATAACCACTTAACAAACTGTGACCAATAACAACGAAAAAACAACCAACCAATCCACAACCCACCTCACCTCTCAGAGCCATAGCATTTACATACCCTGCAAAAAGTCCCCAGAATTCCACATACTACATACTTGCAGAAACTACCTACAACTGAGGGAATGATGCTCCTACCAGAGCCCAAGGCAAATGATAGTCAGCGACTGCGAACTTTCTGAAGTATCTCCATATCTCACGCCTGGGATTAAAATGAAAACATATTCTTATAATATTTCAGTGTTTTGTTTAAGAAACCAAATTTTAAAAAATTGTCACTATAATCTATCTCTCTCCATCCCTACTCTAGAGCCAAAGTCATCTAAAAAGATACCAAAACCAAATAAAAATCATAATTTTATAATTCCTATGCAGAAAGCCTTTTAATGGTTTACTATTGGCATAAAATGTGGTCTAAGTTCTTAGAATGACATAGGAAACCCTTGCTGACCCCTCCCTACCTGCTCGTCTGAGCTCATCCGTCCCCATCCACCCCATCCACCAGACCACACTATTTTGTCCAATTGCACCCCATCCACATAGCTCCATGGTATCCCTGTACACTTCTTTAAAATGGATTATTTAGACCATGTTTTACCACAAGATGCAACTCTAACTCCATCTCTTTCTTCTTAGGCACATTTCTACTCTCCTATGCCTAACCCCTCTCTTACCCACAATTCATTTACAATCCAATCTTTCACAAAGTCCTTGCTTAGTTCCCATTATCTCTAGGAAGCCCTCACTTACATCATTGTGTTCTTTTTCGTCCACAGAATCATTTACCACGTGTCATTCATCACCCATTAGATGAGTAAACTATTGTGGCTTTGTGCTATATCACCATTTAACTAACATTACCTGATCAGCTATTATGACCACGCTCATTTTTAAGGGATAAGAAAACGTCATAGAAACAAGCTAACAAGTTCTCTGCCTGAACACACGATTAGAAGTTGTCAGCACAAACACAGTGCGAGGGGAGCAGAGAACCAGAAAGAAGAATGAACTCAAGGAACAATACAGAGGAGAATGGGAAATATGGAGGGACACTCAAGGCAAAGAAGGGTTTCATGATGGGGCATGTGCACACCTGACAAGGAAAGTAGGAGTCTGATTAAAAAGATGAAGGCCAGATCATCTCTTCAGAGAGAACAGCAAATTCAAAGGGACAGCAGGATGGAACCGCACAATGTATCCAAGGCCTTTGATTTGTTCTGAAATTGCTCCTACAAAGAAGAAACCCAGATTTGGCATCAGCATCTTGGTTTGCCTAAGAAATAGGCCTAAGATATCAGAACTGTTTAAAAAAGAAAATCTGGATGGGCTTTCTTTTATTTGAAACTATCCTTTGCTGTTGGCTTGTGATAATATTTGAAGACGATAAAATAAAAAACCTCTCTCCTGCTTCATTCTGCTTTCAGGCAAGTACATCCAGATCTTGTCATGCCGTGGTGTTCAGCACTTCCAGCAGTGTCCTCCGGAGCCATCTGCTGTCCGTGAGAACAAGGCTTCAGAACCCAAATGATATACTTAAAGCAGAGCAAAGCAAGCTGGAGGCTCATTTCAAAAAGCATTGCTTTCCCAAAATGTATTCACTGGGAAAATCTGCTGTAAAATTGTGAATATTTTATGCAAGTAAAATTAGACCTTCCAACCTGCTCCACATGACGCATGACTGCACACACGTACTGCAGGTGATTCTGCCAGAACTGAAGCAATTTCATTTTTTTTATTAGACATTTAGTCAAAAGGTCAAAAGGAAAATTTAGAATCCATGGTATCCCTGTACACTTCTTTAAAATGGATTATTTAGACCATATTTTACCACAAGATGCTTACCTTTAAGCCATAAGAAATAGAAGTAGAATGAAAACAAAGAAAAATAAAACCAAATCATATATAATTTCGCACATAGAAATAGCAGCAGATACAACCAAAATAGTAAAATTCAGTTTCTGGGAAGGTGTTCTAAGTGAAGAGAGCATCACGAAATCCCAATGTTCACTGTTCTGAATCTTAGCCAAGTCTCTGATACCTCAGACTGTGAGCCATCTCTTCCTTCCTTAGACTCCAAATAGTAGCTGTTTCAGAAAGGTTGTAACTCCATGGATGCTTGGTGCTGTTCCACCTGCTGTTCCTTTGAGCTTGCTACTTCTCTGAAGAGATGCTCTGGCCATCCTCTTTATTAACTACAGTTCTTACTTTGCTTCCCAAACTCTACAAATCAACTCTGTGGAGATGCCCCTCTCCCCCTCACCACAGCCATCTGAAGTGCTCATCCCTTCTTTTCTGATGCTAAGTAAAGTTGGCAGAGACTTTAGTGCTGTTAACACTAGCCTGCATCAACCTTAAGGTGATCTCACTGGGAAAATATCTTCCTTATAACCTGAGCACTTAGCATGAGAGCTGTGTTCAAAAGTATTTGATCAAAGGAACACTAAAGAGAATGAATAGGTGAATGAATGAATGAATGAATGAATGAACTAATGAATGAATAGATGAATGCATGGATAGAATAGATGGATGGGTGGGTGGATGGATGGATGGATGGATGGATGAACAAATGAATGAATGGATGGATAAATGCTACCAAAGGCCTTCAGTGTTTCCACTGGCATTGTGTTTTAAAAACTGAAAATTCAGACCTGAAAAACTCCCCCTTCTTCTCTTCTTGTCATTAGCCGTGTACACAGTGATGAGTAATAAAACATTAAAAAGTGAAAACTTTTCATTTCACACTATTTCCCTTCTTTATCCCATCCAGTTCCCCACTTAGTGCAGAAACCTAATTGTCATAAGCCCAGTGGCCTTGAACCTGTGGATTTGTGGGATCTTTCTATGGCCGTCTCCCAAGTGATTGAGATTGTATACATACTACTATGCATAGCTTTGATATGAAATGTAAAACTTATACAGTTTTTGAGCCACAGTCAGCTAAGTACAACTGACACTATAGCAAGTGGAACAGCAAGTGAAGGGAACACTTCAAAGGCACAGAAGGTGCCTGCTTCCCAGAGTCAGTCTGGTGAGGCTGAGCGCGCATCTTCAGACGAAAGCAAGAGAACAATACTATTTATCAACATTTGGGTCCTGAAGAATCATTAATTGTCTTTACATAAGAAAACAGTTTAAAAGAAAACTTGGAATAATTGAATAAATATAGGAATAAATGTTCTCAACTCCACGCCTAATGATTATAAACTGCCCTCAACTTTTAAACACATTTTAAAAAATGTTCTGGCATTTTTAACAATCCTCTCAGCTAACAACTCTTCCTAAAATAGGGTCAGCTGTATTAAACATATTTTTTTTTGCATTCAGACATTTAAGTTTTGGACTCTGGGGGATGTAAGTTACTAGCCTGTCTTCACAGAGGACTACTTTTAGGTCCCCAGGAAGCTGAACTCCTGCACGCTCAGCATCCAGAGCAGCTGGACCTAAACTGACAGCTTCTACAGACACCACCATGCCATCTCCTCTCTCCTCAGATCACCCTCTCTGACAATGGGTAATTTGAGCTCACAGCTTCACTCTGAACCAATGCAGCAAAACACCACAACCAGGGAAAAAAAAAGAAAGAAAAAGAAAAACCTTGCTTCTCTGATAAGCTCAAAGCACCAGGCTCTCTCAGGATCCTCCCGGTAAAGTGCCTGTGGGTAAAACAGAAGAACCCAGTGTAGCTGTGGTCTTCCTGTCTGTGTTACCTCAGAAAGGATGGAAGGCTACTTTTTTTGTTTAACCCACTGTAGAATTACACTGATTAACAAATTATTACATATGAGACCTTTACAAAAAGCTACAGAGCCCTCAACTTACAGAGCCCTTACCTACCATCTGTCCCGAGTCACAGAACAAATTAGTGACAAGAGAGGGCTGCAAGGCCAGCCAGATAGCCAGCCCCACAGCTGCCTTCCCTGTACACTAGGGTCTACAACCTGTACTCCTCCCCCTCAGAAACCAATGTACTCTGTGCCTTTTTGAAACTTTGTTCCAAGCAGGACTTGTACAAATAACGCTAGAATAAATACAGGGCTTGCCTCACTTTTTCCAATTTATGAGCCTAATAACATGATCTAAACACTTTCCAAAAGTAACATCCAACCATGTATAGAGATGAATGGGGCACAGGCTCTCAGAGAAACAACTGGCAAATGTGATTTATGCAAATAATTGTATCATTAACACCTCAAAGTATTACATTTCTCAGAGTTTATATTAATTTATTTACGTACTTTACATTCCCACCACAGCTTCCCTCCCTCTTCTCCTCCCAGTTCTCCCCCATCTGCCTCCCATCCCTCCTTCACTCCTCTTCCAATTCTCTTCAGAAAAAGGGGAGGCCTCCCAGGAATATCAGCCAGTCCTGGCATATCAAGTCTCAGTAAGACAAATTTCTCAATTTTCAATGGAAGCAAATGACCTCAAATAACTAATCCTTCACTTTGCAATTTATGTGGAACATTTGAAGCCACTGCTTCTGTGCTGGTTTCCACAGATTTACCACATAGACCACGGGTTCTTAAAACTTCATTCAAATATACTAAGACTAGAAGGTTGTGTTGCTTAGTATCCTATAAAGAGAAAGGGAGAGAGAAAAAGAGAGGAGAGAGAAGGAAGAGAGACCAACAGAGAGAGAAAGAGACAGACAGAGAGACAGTGTGATAGTTTGTATATGCTTGGTCCAGGGAGTGGCACCATTTGGAGGTATGGCCTTGTTGGAGTAGGGATAGCCTTGTTGGAGTCGGTGTATCACTGTCAGCATGAGCTTTAAGACCCTACTTCTAGCTTCCTGGAAGAGAGTATTCTGCTGGCAGCCTTCAGATGAAGATGTAGAATTCTTAGCTCCTCCTGTACCATGCCAGCCTGGATGCTGCCATGTTCCTGCCTTGATGATAATGGACTGACTGAATGCCTGAACCTATAAGCCAGCCCCAATTAAATGTTGTCCTTTATAGGACTGGCCTTGGTCATGGTGTCTCTTCACAGCAGTAAAACCCTAAGCAAGACAGACAGAGAGGAGAAGGCCACTAAGAAAAAGTGCTGTCTAGAAAAGGCTAAGAATAGTTATTTAACTCTATTGTTATAGCCTATCCCATTGAGACTTTCTCATGCAATATTTTTGCAAAGCAATAATGAGTGATAGATTTTTTTCCCAAAAAAAAAATCCTCTCTGTGCTGTGAGCAGTGTTGAAGTTATCTGTGCTGTGATACAATGGCAATCCTCATAATACACCTGTGTTTAATTCTCCATATTACAGTAGCATTATATCCTGCATTATCTTCCTTCTAGCACAGAATAGAAAAAAAAATCTAATTTAATACACGTCTTCCAGAATAGTGTTATTCACTGAATGATGTAGAACCTATGTTCTCATTGAAAGAGAGTACGGGGAAACAGATAGCAATGAATTATTTTCCAGAGCAATTTAGGAGGAAGTAGGTTGAAAGTATCCCAGTTCTTGGAGCTTTTGATGGTGCGATAGCACTGTTTTATTAAAGGAAACGAAAATTTTGCATTCGCTCAGCTGCTTATACATTTAGACAGTGAATGGGACGTGTAGTGTAATCCTGGGCCTGTAGCACGAGAAATGAACGAGAAGCCCTTTCCACACTTAAAATTGTTTTAGCAAGTGGGAAACAAAGCTGATGGCTTGGCTCTTCACATTTGTCTGAAATCATTCTAATCTGTCCTCATTCTTCCTGAGTAGTGCATTCTAACATAACTTTCAAAAGGAGACAAGTATTTACTTCATCGCGAGAACAGTAGACTGGGATAGCATTAGAGGGAACAGCATAGCAATACCTAAGGCTTCAAATGGTGGCGCTGTATAGAATCAGCCCCCCCCCCCCAAACACACACACACACCTAACCCCTACACTCACAACTGCATCCTTCCCTACCTCACAATGCTAGATATGGCCAAAGAGGAGGGAAAGTGTCCCAAGGAAGGCAAAGGAGTCAAAAACATCCCCACTCCCACAATTAGGAGTTCCATAAACACACCAAGCTAACAGTCATACATATGGCTGCAGATGACCTAGTGCAGAACACTGAAGGCCCTGTGCTTGCCCCTGCAAACTCAGTGAGCCCATATACGCCCTGTTCGGTTGATCCAGTGGCCTATGTTCTCCCATGTTCTCCATCTCCTCTGACTCCTACAATCTTCCTACCCACTCTTCCGTGGGATTCCCCATGCTCCAAGAGATGGAGACCTGCAATTTAGACTCTCTTTCTACATAGTGTCTGGCTGTGGGTCTCTGTATCTTCTTCCACACGCTATCAGAGGAAACCTCTCTGATGGTAATTGGACAAGGCAACAATCCATGAGAACAGCAGAATGTCATTAGAGATCTTTTCTTTTTTATTTCATTTATTTATTTTTATTTTATTTTATTTTATTTTATTTTATTTTATTTTAATTTTTGCCAGTCATGTTTGGTTCTAACCTAGGTGTCTGGTTCCTAGCCATCCAGGCAATACAGAGCATGGGCTCTCTCTCATAGGTTGGGCCTCTCAATATAAAGCAAACATTGGTTGGCCACCCTCACGTGTCCTGAACCACCATTGCCACAGTACATCTTACAGTCAGAACAGATTGTAAATGGAGAGTTTTGTGGCTGGGTTGGTGTCCATGTTTGTCTTGCTAGAACCTGGAGAGTGCTTCCCATGCCAACGAGACTAGAACATAGAGGTGAAGGCTCCATGCAGGCACTAATTCAACCTCTGAACATTCATTGAACTGTGTGGATGTTGTCCTTGGCAATGGTGCCCTGCTGCCAGTTCTCAGAGAGAAACCCTCTGTCCTAGTATCAACCTGGGTTATTTGGGGATTTCCACAGGGGGACCTCCTTGGCCAACAACTTGACTCAATGCAACTCATCACTTGGAAGCCTTGCTTGATTACAAGCTATGGCCAATTGAAAATCCATCTCTACCACTACAAGGACAGTAGGATCACCCTCATAGATTACAGGAAGTTTCCACTGCCTCCAAAATGCCTCCCAATTCCAGCCATCTTTCCCCACGCTCTCTCCTTTAATCCCATCTACCCCCACTCATATCTCATCCCTCAGCTCCTGGCCTACCCACCCCAGTCTACCAGCAAAAAATTATTCTGTTTCCCCTTCTACAGAAGATTCATGAATTCCACTGCAGCCCTCAACTTTACCTAATCTCTCTGAGTGTAGAGACTATACCTTAATTATCATTTACTTAATAGCTAATATCCCTTATAAGTGAGTACATACCATATTTGTCAAGTGATATCCATCTTTCTGAGGCTAGCTTAATTTTGCTTAACATGAAGATCTCTACTTTTATTTGTTTTCTTGCAAATAATATAATTTTACTCTTCGTTACTGAATAAAGTTCCATTGTGTACAGATGCCATGTTTATTCATCTGTTGATGGGAACCTGGGCTGATTCTCTGATTGGGCTATTGTGAATAGTCCTCCAATAAGCGTGAATGTGAAAGAATCCCTGTGGTGCAATAACTGAGACTTCAAGAATATAACTACCAGCACTGTGGCTATATCATGTGGTAGCTCATTTTAGTTTGCTTGTTAATTTGTTTGTTTTTACTGATTTCCATAGGGACTAAATTTACTTTCCTACCAGACTGAATAAAAGTTCCTTTCCCTCTCTCTCATTTAGCATTTGTAGTTTTCTCTCTTGATGATAGCCATTCTGATTATAGTGAGATAAAACCTCCTTGTAATTTTGATTTGCCTTTTTCTGATAACTAAAGATGCTCAACATTTTCCCATACATTTACTGGGTATTTGACTGTTCTGTAATGCTGAATCTTTAGAGTCTCAAGACTTCAAAGATATATCTATAAGAAAGGGAAAGCTTCCAAAGAACTTATTGTCCATTCGAAATCTTTTTTCTTTAGGTTAAAATTATCAATTCCAGTGAATGAGAAATGGAGGATTTTTCAAATGTCTTTGCATTCTCTGGATCATTTTTTTGTTAGATTTTAGTATTAAGTCTTTGTGATTTTACTACCTATCTATTAACTGGCCTCTTGCGAGAACAGCCCTACGTTCTAAAATTTAGATGTGAAATAAATTTGAATATAGCTGCATTGTGGGGTGCTGGACATGCAAACATATACACATGTGCAGACTCCTTATTCTGTTACATCCTCACTTTTACATCCGCAGCCCACTACCTACTTGTTGGGTAACAAGCTTTGAATATAATTTGGAAAACAGGGTAAAAATCTTCCCTAGTGATGGTTTCAGTAGCCTCAATGTCTCTGCCTTCCTGTCCCCTCTTTGTTCCTCAGTGATTAAGCTTGCTGCGTAAGAGAGGAATCAGTAGCGAAAATGTTTCTGGATCCTGGCTAGTCCCTTTGATTAGCATCCTTTCTTCTCTGGCTCACTAACCATATGGTGAAAACAACTAGCCATGATTGTGGTTTCAAATCTAAAGAATGATACTATTTGTTCATTCCTGCAACCTGAAGCAAGCATCTGGTGGTTAGATCTTCCTGAAATAACAGAAAAAAAAAAACGAAAGACCAAAACAAAAAATGCACTTCAGTACTCAGGGGTGAAAACACGTAGACAAGATTAATCCACAGTGTAAGATAGTCCATTTTATTAAAAGGATGGGAGCCAGGGGGAAGGGGTAGTTTCATAGGACTCAGAGGACCTGAATCTCAATCCCCAGGATACACATAAAGCTATGTAAGGCAGCATGCATATGTAATCCACACCTACAGTGAGATGGGAGATAGAGACAGGATACACCCCAGAAGCTTGGGAGCCAGGGACCTGACTGCAGCTGTACATCACCAAACAACAAAGAGAGCCTGCCTTAAACAACATGGGAGGTGGGGGCTGATGCCTGAGTTTGTTCTCTGACCTCCACACGGATGCTCCCCACATGTGCTAAGACACATGAGCACCCTCACTCTCTCATACACATACAAGCATGCAAACACATCTACACACTATATAAACACACTGTACATGCATACAAAAGATACTTCTACTTCTTTTAATGTAAGAATTGGAAACGGTGCCCAAAGCTTAAGGCTCCCTTCCCTTTTCCCTCGTGTTACAACTAGAAATAAACTATATTTAGGATTCTTCATCAGAAGAAGAAAATATGCATTGCACGTCCCCTTATCTCTGTCGCATGTGAGCTCAGAAGCGTCCCAGTTTCTACCCACTATTAGATTTATGCATTTTGTTACTTAAAATTATGTTTTCCACATTAAACGTCTGTCCCATTTTCCCCCTGTATATTATTTTAAGATTATTCTGGCTTACACTTTCCATTTCAACACTAGGCAAAGAATTTGAAATAAAAATGTACTGTTCATTTTTCAGTGGTGTTCATTTGAACAAGTATTGAACAAGGTTCATTTTTCTTTATTGGGGTCGTGTAATAATAATTAGTCTGCCGGAGTTGCCGTGAGAAAATACCACCAACTGGGTGTTCTAAACACCAGAAATGTATTCTTTGTAGTTCGTTCTGGAGTCCAAGACCAAGATGTCAGCAAGTGAGGCTCTTCTGAAAGCTTCTCCAGCTCACAGGCAGCTGGCTCCTTCCTGAGCATGTCCCCACATGGCCTCTTCTCTGTGCCTGCAGATTCTTTGCTGTATCTGCATCCCCCTGTGGGGACACCAGTCGTATTGGGTTATACTTTTATGGCTTGATTTAACCTGAATTTCTCTTTTAAGTCTCTTTTAATATAGTCACATAGTGAGTTAGGGCTTCCGTGGGTGAATTTAGAATAAATGCCGTTCACAACAGGTAGCAATGTGGCTTGTCAAATGTTTTTAATATCTTCCCTTTAGGGAGAAGAGGAAAAAACATCTCAAGAAGAAAACTGATAAAATTCACCTTTCCATGTGAAAGTTGTCTGATATACAAATCTACATGAATATGCAAGCCACTTGGATAAGGATATTATTTATGAGACGATAGGTAAATTGAACATGAAGTCACGGTTAGCTGTGGCTTTGCAGTATTTCAAGGAGTACACTGAGACTTAACACAGGGGCAGGAGAGCAGGTGAGATCACACCAGCTGCCTTAGAATGTTCCCTGAGTGTTCAGGGACAGCGTTTACAACATCTTATTCTCAGTGCATCTGACTAGGACTTGCCAAATTTAACAAATCAAAATATAGGGTGCATATTTCAACTACAGAAGAAAAAAAAAGATGGTTGATTTATTCGTTTATGGCAAATGCTAACCTCATTTGATAATTGGGACACACCATTCCAAAAAATTCCATCATGGGGTATATTTACCCTTAAAAAAAATAATAAAGAACAAGTATTTTGTATTTATGTAGAATTCACTTAGCTGTGGGTGCTGTATGATTGTTGTTTGGTTTTTTTTTTTCTGGCAAACTTACATTATGTTAAAGATCGAATCTTTGGGGATGGGGATGTGGAGAGGTGGCTTAGACTCCACAGTCTCTTTCACACGTGGCTTGTGTGAGAAGCTTAAGGAAAAAAATAAAAATAATGGCACCTTTTGCCTTTACTGCCCTCCACCTACCCACCCAGTTACACTTTCACTAACTTCATAAATGTAATTTTCTAGTCCTTATTAGAAGATTTTTAAAAGACCTATGCCCTAAAGCACGGAAAACCTAGGCGTTAGGCTCCTGTCCAAGCTGCTGCCATGATAGATGACTACAATATATCATGTTAAAATATTAAAATCAGTTAGGTACCCAACTCTGCAGCTGAAGTATTTTCGTGGCTCTAGCAAGGCCCCGTCATCTCATCGTGTGGCTACACCAGTAGACTTCAGAGACCAAGGAATAGCTAATTCTTCATCTCTGAACACCGGGCAGCTCACTCACCTGTAAAAGCAGAGGATTGCATTTAAGGTGTTTTCCCAAGGGTCCTAACAATTCCCCTCCAGACATCTCTGAAGTGAGGTTTTCGCTAATTCTCTCATTTGCCTTATGAAGCCTAAATTGTTCCAACTTCAGATGAATTTTTTTTCGCTTGAAGTTCATAGTGTTTCAATTGTTAAATAATTAAGGATTATAGTACTGGAGATTTTCACCTTTAATAGATGTTTCCCAACCCATAAATTCATCAATGATGAAAGAAAATACTGACTTTATTCTCTGCTCCTCCCCCACACTTCCCTTAACACAGATTTTGTGCACATTGCGAGCTCAGATGCTGTGCGCATGAAAATGCTGATGATGTTGAAACAGTCCCACAGTGGCGGGTACTGACTGATGAAAATAATTTTGTTGGAACTGAAGCCAATCTCCCCGGTTTGAGTTAGATGGACCCGCTTCTTGTTCTCTACCGCCATCTAGTGGCACAAGGGTCGCCACATCTGTGCAACATGGCAATTCGGAGCTGAGATTTTTAAAGATTACTACAAATCGAATGGATGAATTGTTTTATTCTTGTCATCACAGTAAAATGGGATTTACAGAGTGTTTCAACATATAAAATGTAATAAATGTTAATAAAAGTTAAGTATAACGCAATGACAGATGTTAGCATCTAAGCAGTATAAATTTGTGCAATTTAATCTCTTTATGATGTTCAGACATAAACTTGAACACTGAAGGAAAAAATTGCAATGTACCTTAACGGGTGAAAAATAGAACTTTTTATAGACCTCTGATTTTGTATCATGGCAAAGATTTAAAAATTAATAATAATAAATGTAATCAAGGCTGAGGAAAAACAAGAAAATTCCATCCTCTTAAATGTGGAGTTGGTACCGGCTATTCAGCTTGTTTAACCATTTGTCTTCAACTAGAATAGAGCTTTAGCCTCATTATTATTTATAAACGTAATACAGTGTTTAATGAGTGTTGAATAACATTTAGTTTTTAATGTCCCATAATCTGGAACTTTCTCCAAATGGCATAATAGTGTGTTTAATTGTGTGAATCTAAAGTAAAAATAAATTTCTCTAATGAATGAAATAAAATCCTTCCAAAATGAGACTTTTCCCCCATGAAAGCTTTTTTTTCCCAAATAACAATTATCAGGGGGAAATTTCTGCCATTTAACATTATCCAAGCTCTCTATTCTAATTTAAAGCATCAACAGTATTATCAAGCACTTAGGAAAGGCAAACAAGAGACCTCTGAACAGAGTGCCTGTGTCTTAATATACTTGTGAACCATCTGAGAAATATCCTATTTGTTTTTTCAGGGAGGGAAAATCCCTATACGGTGGACAGCCCCAGAAGCTATTGCCTACAGAAAATTCTCCTCAGCCAGTGACGCGTGGAGCTACGGGATTGTCATGTGGGAGGTGATGTCCTATGGAGAGAGACCGTACTGGGAAATGTCCAACCAGGATGTAAGTACCTGGACGCTTCTGCCATTTTGTGAATGGAAGGGCATTGGCTTGATGGGGAACATCTCTCTCTTTTAATTCTCTCTCAGGTTAACCCTTGTCTTGCTGACAGTTTCATAGGAGACTAGAGGGAGAAGGGACCTGAGAATATGCAGAAGATTCTAGCCCTAGTTGACTGGGTGAGCTGGGCACACATCTTACCTGAAACACTCTCAGCACTGCTTACCTATAGTTAAACAAAAGAAAGAGTAATATTGACTTTTTATTTCAACCATGGAGCAATTCAGTGTACCACTGCAAAGTCCAAATCAGCCTAAGCTAGATTTAGACTTTCAAGGGAGAGTGAATGCTTTCAGGCACTATCAGTAAATGTCATCTCACAAGGTTCCTTTGAGATACATAATCTTTAGTGTCATCTTTTTTTTTTCCCTTTGGTTGTTTTATCTGTAGCAATTACATTTGTGGTTGATAACATTACAGAACAGAATAGTTCATACACGTAGCCTCTATGATCTGCCTGCAGACAGTAATCAGAATAACAGACATTCCAACAATGGAAGAGGGCGATGTCAGAGCAGACAAATGTGTGCCTCATCTAAGAATCCAGGGCTGTTCATTGTCTTGCCTTCTCCAGTGCTCCCTGTGGTTTCTAAAGCTATAGCGATAGGAAGTAAACACTGATATGATTTCGAATGTCCATAGATGCAAAGATAGCTAGTTACTGGACTGTAAATCATCCCTAAACATACACAAAGCATAACCAGTGTAGCATCACATTTCTTTACTCCAACTAAAAACTTACAGCCTCCCCTCCTTACAAACCTCCACACCTCACATTTTGCTACTAGAGATTCCAGTTTCAACACCTTTTGTAGTTGTGCAACAGCTACAGATTCTTTCAGTTTCACAGATTTGTTTTGTTGTTGTTGTTGTTGTTGTTGTTGTTTGAGACAGGGTCTCACTATGTAACTCTGGCTGACCTGGAACTCACTACATAGACCAGGCTGGTCTCAAACTCCAAGAGATCCACCTGACTATGCCTCCTGAGTGCTGGGATTCTAAAGGCATAAGTGTGGTTAGATTTCTGGCCACAATTGATGCTTCTACTAACATAGAGTATTGCTTTTGCAACTGAGTCCTGTTTCACTGTCTAGGAATCTCCTGGCTCATCATGGAGAATGCCAACACCAGATACCTATAAAACAGCAGGGAAAAGATCACATGAGCAGTCATTGCTCTCGAAAGCACAATGTCAAACACAAAGCCAGGATAACAGGGTCCCCCAGAACATCTGGAACACACAGTGTGCACTGCCAGCAACCTCTGTACCATACCCATCACTGGGGCATTTCAGAGCCATGTCATGATGAGAATTCTGTATTCTCTGGAGAGTTTTATGTAATGAACCTCTCACCCTGTGACTGAACCTTTTTGTTGTTTGGGGGTGATTGTTGTTTGTTTGTCTGTAGTGGGTGTCAATTCATAAAAGCCTTTTCCAGCACTTCCTGAGTTAAACTTCCAACTAGAAACTTGTCCCATTACTACCAGAGCCTCCACTTTGGATTATGGTTTTCTTTTGTTTTTTTTTTGTTGTTGTTGTTGTTGTTGCTTATTTGTACTTTTTTAAAACCAGGTAGCTACGTCATGTAAGCCCCAAATTCTGTCACTATAATACCCACTTTAACTCTGACGCATTGCTCTCATATGTATTCTGTTGAGGGTAAACTAATCCATCCCAGCAATCCCAGAATCGATTTCTCTTCAGCACTGCTTCTTGTCTAGAGTCTCGTGATAATGGGTTCTTCACGCTTTTAGATTGCAGCCGTGGTAAACTTTTATAACAAGCCATGGCCATTGCCGAGGAAAGCAAGGAATAACTGTGACTTGTATGTCGGTTTGTTTGAGTTCACACAGCTTCCTGTTTGGGACTGGTGATCTCCTGCCCTTGTAGAGTCCCTGTCTTAACAGTTAGGAGAAAGACTAGAAATGAAATAAATAAGCAAAAGTATAATATGTGGCCTGACACTAATGGGAATAAGACAAATGAGGAAAATAAGACTCTCCAGGCTTGGATTTGATTTATTTTTGAGACACTCTCATGAAAGTCATTCACTTAAAGCAATAAGAGTCATAATTAGTCCTTCTTATTAGACACCCAGAGGGAGTTATTCTAATAAAAGACTGACCAAGAGGAAGAGCCATTTCTTGAGTTTCCTGATCCCTAGACTTCCTTTCCTCCTGGGACCCATTGCTGCAGGCACAGATTTGGCAAGCATAGCCATGCTGATGTGGACTCTGATTCGGTCACGTAAGCTGCTTAGACTTTGAAAGTGCCCCAGTTTCATGAGTTAATTAAAAAATAAAGAAATGAGTTAGGGTCTTCCCAATGTGCCTTCTCATCATAAGATGCTGTAATTTTATAATCTGTGAGGAGATGCTGATAGCAAAGAAAAGACTCATGGTCTCCCTTCTCCAGTATAGCCTTCTCCCGATCTCTGCTGAGCTGCCAAAAGTAGACAGGACGTTCATAAAGCAGAGCAGGTACAAGTGAGGATGCCAGACCACAAGACAGATTGCTTAGGGAGGCAGCTTCAATGGGGAATGGCCCAATTGTGCCATTTCAACTCAGACGGCCATGTAAATTGTCCTTAATTGTTGCCTAGAATGGTCCAGAGCCTGCTTTCAGCCTTTTCCTGCCTGGACTGTGCCCAACAATTCGCCCAGCAGTTCTGGCCATAGATCTTGATGATCAGCATCCAATATGACCATTTAGAGAGTGATTTTGTCTATTAAGCCTCATTTGTCTACATGGGCTCCATCTGGAACAGGAGAGGATACTACAGCCAGGAATCACCTGACACCAAGCCCGTTCTCATTTGTTCTCAACACCAGGCTGAACTTTTTCTCCACACAGAGCCAAAGGAAGGTCTCAGTGGCTGTGGTTTCCCCGTCTTCTGGGGTGACCGAAGGATATTCCAGAAAGAATCTGAGGGGGGAGGGGAGATTTGGGGGCTGAATTGGGGGAGTCAAATCTTAAGGCCTTTGGATCCACACATTACTAGATGAAAGCAGAATGAGCCAAAATCTTTTATGTTTCCCATGAATACCTTCCTCTGCTACCAGCAAGGGAGCTGGAATTCTGTTTAGCTCAACATATTGGAAGTCAGCCTATCTGCAATGGGTCCAGTAATCCAGATTTATGTTCAGAAGCAGAAAATAGCTTGATAAAAATTCTCTGACTGCTCTGTCCAAATACTGGCGATTCCCTGTTTATCCTTGATTCCTTATCCATGCAATCAAGGTGTAGTTTTACACTTGACCATTTCCAACCAAGATGCTTTCTAAGAAAAGTAATGAGACAGAGAGTAAAAGTCAAACCATGTTCTGTTTCCGTGTCTTATATACTTTACTGCACTTTCGTGAGTTAACAAAGCTGTGGGCACAGATCAAATGGAACGTTACAATGTTTTATGATTTTTAATGAGTTCAGAAAATTTCAGACAGTTTTTAGGAAATGGTTTCTCTCTTCGCCGACTATGGTGTATTTTATTACAATGAACAATTCTGAGTCGGCAGAATCTGTGTTAGTGAATAATATAATGAGTTTCCCAAAGGTCAGTGGAATTGTACATTAGGGAATGGAAATGAGGAAGGGAAAAAATAAAAGCCGAATGCAGAGAACTATCGTACATAAAAAAAAAAAAATAACAGAATATAATAGCAGGTGCCAGCTGCTCAGGCACTCAGCAAGTACCACTCACCAGACCAGGTGTGCATGTGGGACAAGGATGTGGGAAAATCAGTCCTCTGCCGTGTTAATGAAATAAACAAAGCACGGAAAGACAGATGCTGGATTCTTTCCCACATAGGGCAGCTAAGAAGATAATCACATAGCACTACCTAGTAGACTGGCACTTAATCAGACTCTAAGAAGGAACACGAAGATGTGCATGCAAGGAGGTCAGGCACCGGGTGCCAAACATATTCAAGTCAGGGAAACGACGTCTATTATTCTCAGTGGCACATTAAGGTAACTACAGAATATAGCAGTGATTATATATTGGAAGGGGGTGTTTTATGTGTTTGTGTGTTTGTTCTGATTTTATTTTTGAGACAGGGTTTGTCTATGTAGCGTTGGTTGTCCTCGAACTAGCTCTGTAGACCAGGCTGGTCTTGAACTCAGAGATCTACATGTCTCTGTCTCCCAAGTGCTGGGACTCAAGCCATGAGCCACTACACCTGGATTGATCAAATATTTTGAAAAGAACTAGATTGAGAGAAGCTTGAAGATTTCTAAGGCAAAGAAATGACAAGTGGTTGCAGAGGTGGAAATGTTAATCCCTCTGACTGAGCATCACGCACTGGACACCTGTATGAAATTCTCACTGAATTCCATAAACATAAAAAAAGAATTAACGAGACATATCTTTCAATCAAGGTATCCATTATTTCAGTATAGAGTTGGTGTTCTGGTACATTATTAGTCCTACATCCACATCCGATTAGAATGACACTCATCAAGGGGGTATGATGTTCTTTCTTCTTCTCTTTTTTAATGTGGTAGAACACTGTATGACTACAATATAGTTATTTAAAATATACATACCACAAAAGCATGCCAGCTCTGTTATGGAAGGTTTTTCTGATCACTGAAAAAAGGAACTCAATGCAAACTAACTTGAACAAAAACACTTTTCTTTTTTTTAATCATGAAACAGCAGGTTGGTTACTCCACTGACTCTGGGTGTGCCAGTGCTTTCCTGTGGGCCTGGGTTTCTAGACTCTTTCTCTCTACTCACCACATTCTTTGCTGCCTCCTGCTCTGGGGCTCAGGATGTCAGGCTAGCTACAGCACTACCATGAATCCTTTCTAAATTTCACAAGCCAATCTCAATGTTAGGGAAGAATGGCCGGCTCAACCTTGATCTACACCCACATCAGAGAAGCAAGGACTGTCACCCAAGCTAGGTCTCCATGCCTGCCTTCTCCACTCCGAGGTGGATGGAGCACTATGACTGCAAATTGTCCCACAGTCACGTGGAATGAGAGGATCACAAGCGGAAGGATATTGTGCAGCCAGAAGATGAGTGAGGTTCCTTGGATTGCTTGTTTAGTTTCATTTTTGTACACCCTTTGGGGATATTTGTCATTTAATTGCAACTTTATTGCAGTCTCACTTTGGTGTGACACCAAAATGTTAATGGAGCATTACTGCATCCTAATCTAATAACAGAGAAAACTGGGAAGACCAGTATACCTACAGGGTCTCTCGACATCAGCGTCATCATCAGGATTTTGGGTTGAGGTTTGTGTTGAACTTTGGAGTTGATGCTTAGCCATAATATCAACCTCTATATGCAGTAGCATTCCCCTTCTAAAATAGCCACCACCACCCCCCAAAAAAGGCCCTGGTTATTGTCTTGTCAGAGATGGGTGACAAACATCACCTCCAGTTAACCCCAGTTAAGAGTCACTTACCATCTAGTAGAAAGTTCTGAGTTCTGATTCCAGACTCATGGCTGACTGAACACTTAGGCAAGTCATTTAAGCTTTCTGAGATATCATTTTCTGGAGTTCAAAATAACTAATTGTAGATAGTGAAGAAATACAAGGTAAACTCATTTATAGTGCCTGGTACATATACATTGTTTAATTAATCCTGGGTAGTGAAATTAATCCTGGATTTTATATATTTACTATAAATCACCTGTTTTGTTATTGTTTTGCACAGTTTGTTTGTTTTTTTTTTTCAAGTATCAAACTTGATTGGTACATTAAGATATCTTTTTTTGTTTTCATTTTGGTTTTTCAAGACAGGGTTTCTCTGTATAGCCCCGGCTGTCCTGGAACTCACTCTGTAGACCAGGCTGGCCTCAAACTCAGAAATTCACCAGCCTCTGCCTCCCAAGTGCTAGGATTAAAGGCATGCACCACCACTGCCCTGGCACATTCAGATATCAAACTTACCATCTAGTAGAAATACAAAAACATGCAGAACATTGGAGTAACAGAATAAATATTTAAAGGAAACAAAAATTTAAAACATGAGAAGAGTGAGTCTTTACCTGTCAACCTTGAGTCTAAATGAACAACGTTTCCTCATTAAAAATACGGTCAAGGGTGCTGAAGAGATGGTTAACATAAAAGAGCTATTTTAGGTGATTAGTTTAAGAGTCGAGATGGTTTTCTGAGGTAAATCCCATTATTATTTCCATTTCCAGATAAGGGAACTGGAGTCTAGAAAGAATCAGTGATCTATCCGAGTTGTTGGGGAGTCATGGAATTGATGTTGAAGTCCTTGCTTAATCCAAAGTGCTTGCTTTTACCACTCAATTGTAAAGTAGACATTCAGGATTCGAAGGAATCTACACACCATGCTTCCTAATGAGACCAAAGCATCTTTAATTGTGCATGCAACTCCATCACACGAAGCATTTGCATTGCCTCCTGCTTGCAAAAGGATGCGGGATGACCTATCACTGTTGAGATATATAAAGCCTCATTGCAGTTTTCTTGTAACTCGACGTTAATATTTTATGAAATGCACTATCCCGTTGTTACATTTCGTACAAACAATTCAGTCAAATTTTAATAAATGGCAGAACTATCCCATTGCCCAAAACAGTTCCAAGGCAGATGGAAGAGGCAGGGGGATTTCTTGCTGCTTTTAAGCATGCAAAGTTTATCTTTCATTTGTGTAAGGTAGATCAAGGTAATGTTGTATGCTATTTTATTCAAGTTCATAATCAATGAAATTTACTACCTATGGGAAGACATGGTGGTACACAAGTTCCAAAGATGGCACCAAGGGCAGTGCTCTTCTCTACTCTTAACAATTGCAATGAGCTTCACAGAGGGGGAAAGGCAAAATATGAACAGCAAGAAGCAGGAAATAACCAAATCCACGGAGTCAGTAGATGGGGGAAAGGTCATCTTCACTTAAATGAGCAGCAACTTCAGTAGAGCTAATGATCTGACTGCTGCACAGTAGTCTGGGGTTTTGTTTTGATTCCCTGACTGGGGGAAAAAGCCTTTGAAATGCAGATGTCTCCTAGGTGCTTAGGTTCTACCACTAAGCTCATCATTTTTCTCTAGAAGACTTCAGAAACAATCTCACGGGCTGGAGAGATGGCTCAGGGGTTAGGAGCACCGACTGCTGTTCCACAGGTCCTGAGTTCAATTCCCAGCAACTACATGGTGGCTCACAACCATCTGTAATGTGATCAGATGCCCTCTTCTGGTGTGTCTGAAGACAGCAATAATGTACTCATATATATAAAATAAGTAAATTTTTTAAAAAAGAAAAAAAAAAAACAATCTCACTTGAAGCTACTTGGAGAAAGCATAATGCTGCCAAGATGTGTTTGGTTTTCACTACCTAATTTTTTAAAAAGCTTTGCATGAGAAGGAGGAGGAGGAAGAAGAGGAGAAGGAGGAGGAGGAGAAGGAGGAGGAGGAGAAGGAGGAGGAGGAGAAGGAAGGAGAAGGAGAAGGAGAAGGAGAAGGAGAAGGAGAAGGAGAAGGAGAAGGAGAAGGAGAAGGAGAAGGAGAAGGAGAAGGAGAAGGAGAAGGAGAAGGAGAAGGAGAAGGAGAAGAAGAAGAAGAAGAAGAAGAAGAAGAAGAAGAAGAAGAAGAAGAAGAAGAAGAAGAAGAAGAAGAAGAAGAAGAAGAAGAAAAGAAGAAGAAACAACGTCGATGATGACAACGACACAAGTCACAGGTGCTTTCCCTGTAGATTATTTTCTGATGCTCAATTGAAGGGGCAAGGCGGGATATATCTCTATCTCTCAGGTTTTTCATGATTTTTTTGAATGTGGTGTGTCTGGAAACATCATTCTGGAATTTAGAAAGGAAGAAAGTATGTTTTCTGTATTTCTTGATTGCCCCCCCATAATTCTATAACCCTTCTCAGTTAGGGGTCAGCACTGCAGCCAAGACCGGAGGATGTACAGAATCCACTTACCTAGAAATGCAGCCTGATTTTATGACTCAGAGACTCCAGTTCATTTTCAATTTTTTTCTCTGATTAGATTTTCCAAACTCAACTGTATTATGTAATGGTCCCTGTGTAATGATCTGTGTAAGATACAGTAAATTGCTAAAAACCCATTCCTATTATTTCAACCCTCCATTTTACAGAGGGAATTTTTGCCTTGATTTGAATATGTATTCTACTGAAACAATTTCCAAAATGGCTTCATCTCCGCGGCTTTTTCAGTAATTCACACTCTTGGTACGCAGGCATTTGGTTGAGAGGCAGCATTTTAATTAAATGAGCACTAATTGCACCTGCATGAGGGGTGAATGCCTGCTTGAGAAACAAAAGGAATAAGGAATACAAAAAAAAAAATGCAGTGAACCACAATTGTAAATAAGTCAGTGTAGCAAGTAGAAGAAACCAGGACCTCATATATGTTACTGCTACACTGAACTTTTAAGAAAAGAAAGGATAACTTTCCTAACTACATGATCACAAAACTAGATAACATTCAGCATCCACACTGTTTCCAACAAAAGGAACAAAAAAATAAACACAATCAGCTACACCTTTGATTTCCATTCAGAAGAAGTATATTAGACATTTTTGGGCTCCTGTGGTCTTTTATTTGTGTTCTCTGATAATCATTTCCATAAAGAGTACTTTAAATTTTCCTTTCCATTTGCACTCAGATACCTTTTTTTAATGTATAGATCTTAAACAGCTTTAGTGAACTAAGGACCAGTAATATTAAAAGTTGCCCAATACATATACCCAGAAGAAGTTCCAACTGGCAATAAGAACACATGCTCCACTATGTTCAGAGCAGCCTTATTTATAATAGCCAGAAGCTGGAAAGAACCCAGATGTCCCTCAACAGAAGAATGGATACAGAAAATGTGGTACATTTACACAATGGAGTACTACTCAACTATTAAAAACAATGAATTTATGAAACTCTTGGACAAATGGATGTATCTGGAGGATATCATCCTTAGTGAGGTAACCCAATCACAAAAGAAGTCATTAGATATGCACTCACTGATAAGTGAAAAGGATATTAGCCCAGAAACAGAACACCCAAGATACAATTTGCAAAACATAAGAAGAGGGAAGACCAATGGGTGGATACTTCGTTCCTCCTTAGAATAGGGAACAAAATACCCATGAAAGGAGTTACAGAGACAAAGTTTGGAGCTAAGATGAAAGGATGGACTATCCAGAGAGTACCCCATCTGGGGATCCATCCCATAATCAGCCACCAAACCCAGACACTATTGCATATGCCAGAAAGATTTTGATGAAGGGACCCTGGTATAGCTGTCTCGTGTGAGGCTATGCCAGTGCCTGGCAAATACAGAAGTGGATGCTCACAGTCATCTATAAGATGGAACACAGGGCCCCAATGGAGAAGCTAGAGAGAGCACCCAAGGAGCTGAAGGGGTCTGCAACCCTATAGGTGGAACAACACTATGAACTAACCAGTACATAGACAGCTCCTGTCTCTAGCTGCATATGTAGCAGAAGATGGCCTAGTCGGCCATCACTGGGAAGAGAGGCCCCTTGGTATTACAAACTTTATATGCCCCAGTACAGGGGAATGCCAGGGCCAAGAATCGGGAGTGGGTGGGTAGGGGAGCAGGGTGGGGGGAGGGCGTAGGGGACTTTCGGCATAGCATTTGAAATTTAAAATGTATATAAAGAAAATATCTAATAAAAAAATGTGCTTAAAAAAATGTACACAAGGCAAAGCCCTACTGCACTCAGGGCTTAGCCTTCAGCCTTGAATCTGCTGAGCATGCGCCAACCCAAATAAAGCCACTTCCTAGGAGAAAAAAAGAAAAAGAAAAGTTGCCCAATATGTTTCTGGATTCAAAATGAAGTTCCCAAGTAGAGAAGTTAGCTTATCCCTACAAGGGAAATGGCTGTGAGGCATGAGGACACTGCCCTCTGTTGTAAAAAGTTAAATAAGTTAGTCTGGTACTTGATCTTCATATTTCTAAGAAGTATAAGCCACAGTAAAAACAAAACAAAACTGTGTTGTTGCCCGAATCTTCCTATTTTTTGTTTCCATCCTTGTCTGGGTGTTTGTTTCCATATGGAGGCATCGACAGCTCTTAGGAAACAGCTCTGTATTAAAACCAATCCACGTCTGAATGCAGAAGAACCTGAGGCTTCCCTTAGCAAGGCTCCTGCAGGGTCAGGATCTCTGCAGATGGAGCTGCTAGTATACAAAGTCCAATTGCAGGCAGAATCGAGTGCGCATTTCTTTATTAGTAACAGAGCCTTGTTTGGGAGTGCTGCTTGGGCCTTCACTACTCCTTTATTGACACTGCTACAAGCTCATGTGAAGTGCAGGAAAGGTCTTTACTTACCTCTGTTTCCAGGTGTGAGTTTCTTATTATTTTTTCTTATTAGGATATAATCACATAATTTCCCTGTATTCCCTTTTCTTACTCCAACTCTTCCCATGTCACCTACACATGCACGTTCCCACTTCCTTTAAATTCCTGGCTTTCTCTCCTTTGATTGTGACATACTATACATAAATTCAACCTGCTGAGTCCATTGAACGTTGCTTACATGTACATAAATTTAGGGCCAACCACTTGACATTGGATAGTTACCCAGAAGCCCTACCCTGGGGAAGACCACCTCTCTGGCTCTCAGCATTCCTTAATTGTCTGTTATCCTTAGTAGAGGGATGGGGCCCTAGGAGATTTCTACATTAGCATGTTTATTGGTACTGTCATTGCTCGGGTCTTATTTAGGCAGCCATATTATTGAGGTATCACAGACGTAGCGTTCCTGTCATTTCCAGGGGACACAAATCGATAACAGATTCCCTGATCTTCAGACTCATGTAATCCTCCCATCTTCTGCAATGTTCACTGGGCTGTCGCTATGTTGGAGATGTGTCCACCAGGACTGAGCACCCATGATTAGCTGCTGCAATGAGAAGTTTCTTTAGTGAGGCATAGGGGCCACATTTGTCTGTGGGCATAAAAATAAGTACTTAGAAAGTAATACAGAATTATGGTACTTCAGTAAATTAGGGATAAAAAGTTCTTTAAGATCCATGATCCCACTTGCTACTGAGTAATTGGCTAGGTTTTCAGTACCAGGCATGATTTCTCTGCTCTTCAGTATGTCTTAAATTAGACACATATTAATTACTTCCAAGATGTAAGTTCCACTATTGAACCTATAGAGGTATCTTGCCATGGGTATCTTGCCATTCTGGACATTGTGTTTCATGGGCATCACAGATGGATAGCGCTATTCATTGCTTCCCTCCATTGGCAACATGCATAGCACCTTCTGGAGCTACAAAAGTTAGTCTTCCAGGAGGAAGCTTTTGAGTGTGACTTCCAATTGTTAGAAATAATGATTGTCCAAAGTTGTCACTAACAACTAATTAATCTATGAGAGTCCTGTATTTCATAACACTTATTCTTCTCCTCATTCAGCAACCTACTCTGGCACAAATATACTCCATCTTTTTTTTTAAATTAAACTGGTTTACTACATCTCAATAGAAGAAGTAGATGCAGGACACTGGAAAGTTCACATAAGCAAATATACTCCATCTTATTCAGGCTCAACTGGTCTGATAGAAGACCCAAGTTCAAGTCTCATCACACACACATGGTGGCTCACAACTGTCTATAACTCCAGTTTCAGAAGATCTGATGCACCCATACACATTTCAAAAAGACCCTGTTTTAGATAATACTCACCATATTCACAGACTTTTGGCTGCTTCACTAGATTATAAACTACAGAATCACATATATATATATATATCATGTGTCATCTTTTATACTAGAATGACCAATAGTACATTTTAAGTGATCAATGTTTGTTTCTGATTGGGATGAAAGTTATTAAATATCCACAATAATATATGTTCATGCATCCAGTTTCAGGCAATTTTTGAAATTAGAGGGTGTTTTGCTTTTTGCATTTTTTCTTTTTTTTTTCTTTTCTTTTTTTACTCTAATTTTTTTTTACACTTCATATTTTATTCCACCCCAATCCACCCTCTGACTGTTTCATGTCCCATACCTCCTCCCCACGCCCCTGCCTCCATATGGATGTCCCCAACTCCCACCTCACCTGATCTCTAGACTCCCTGGAGCCTCCAGTCTTTTGAGGATTAGGTGTATCATCTCTGAATGAACACAGACCCAGAAGTCCTCTACTGTATGTTTGTTAGGGGCCTCATATCAGCTGGTGTATGTGGCCTGTTTGGTGGTCCAGTGTTTGAGAGATCTTGGGGGTCCAGATTAATTGAGACTGCTGGTCCTCCTACAGGTCATCCTTCTCCTCAGCTTCTTTCAGCCTTTCCTAATTCAACAACAGGGGTCAGCTGCTTCTGTTCATTGGGTACAAATATCTGCATCTGACTCTTTAAGCTACTTGTTGGATCTTTCGAGGACAGTCATTCTAGGTCCCTTTTTGTGAGCACTCCATAGCCTCAGTAATAGAGTCAGGCCTTAGGACCTCCCCTTGAGCTGGATCCCAGTTTGGGCCTATCACTCCACCTTCTTTTCCTCAGGCTTGGTTTTATATGTGTGAGTAACTTTAGACAAGTCTGGCTTTCCTGTGATTGGGTGTCTTAGCTATAAAATGACACTAAGAATTATAGGTACTCCACAGGTTTGTTTCAAAGATTGAAATCATAAACACATATCATTGGTAATTAGAATTTTGGAAATGGGACCCAAAAGCTCTCAACAATTAGCTGGGTGTTTTTTGATCATCACCACTGGTATCCTGTTATGCTATTGCTCTACAACATGAGCTCCTGTTGGGTTTGACACCTGGCTTGAGCCCAGGTTTCAAATGAATTTTATGATATGTTAAAGAACTTAAGAAAACAAGAAACTAAGAACTCTGTAAAAGACAGAGAGTTCCCTAAGGAGGAAATGTATGGGTCTCTTGATCCTCCCACTTCCCACCAATACTCTGGTGTCACCAATACTCTGCTGGACTCCATAAGGTAAGAGTTCTGCACAGCAATGCCACCCTCTTGCCACTCCCAGCTCTTAGAAAAAACAAAAACAAAAACAAAAAAAAACAAAAAAACCATCAGCACAGAGGGAGTTCTCTGCCTGGCAGATGCCATGTGGTTTGGGTGTGAAGTGTTGAGCATTTCCACGAGGTGTCTAGAAAGCCATAGAAAATAGAAATCCCTCTGGGGCTAAGAAGAAGATATGAGCAAAGGTTGAGCGTATAATAAAGTTATTTCTTCAGGCAGAGCCAGTCTCCTGTCACCTGATGGGTCTCAGCAATCAACAAGATTCTGGATGGTGTCCATTGATGACAGTTTTTAAAAGTTACGATTGTGTTCTCGGGGTCTTCAAATGCTATCATGCTTCCACTGAGTCTATCAGAAGTAGCTATTCCAAATCTTACAAAAAGATGTTCTTCTACCAAGACAAATAAAAAAATTATTTTAATAATTTCTGCTTAGACCATTAGCATTTACTAATAAGTGAGACACTATGTTAAACAAGAATGAAGAATCCAGAGGTGTAATTCCTGCATTTGTGTATATGTAGCCTGAGGGAAAGCAATAGAAAAAGAAATACAATAAAAGTGATAGATACAATAATAGAGGTGTGCATAAGATGCAAAAACATTCAGAAATGACATCTCATTCAAACATTACATTTTAAAAACTGCAAAGTACTGTGTGTGTATGTGTGTGTGTGTGTGTGAGATTTACTGAGAATACTAAGTTTAGGGCCGGAATGAAAACACCAAAGTCAAATGAGCATGTATAATAACAAAAGATAACATGGTATAAAATTTGAGAAGAGAACAATCTATCATGAAAATTGAAGGCAGTAGCAAAGGAATTGAAGGAATAGCAAAAGAACATCTGAAAGTCACAAGGAATTAAACACAGCTCCTAATTCTGCCACACAGTAGCTATGTGAATCTAGACAGGCCTCCTTACGTCTCCCAGCCTGGTTTTTATGATGTAAAAAGTAGCAATAATAGTAACCACCAGAGTCATTTTAAGCCGTAAACAGAAGAAAAAACTACAAGAACCGAGCACACAGAAAATGCTCAGTAAAGGCCACCTTTCCTTCTAACATGGCTTCACCTGCCACTGTTTTGTTCTATGCACTTGCAATCACATAACCGCCAAATTGACTCTCATGCTCCCAGGGCACAAATGTTCTCGAAAGCCATTCTGTCCTATTTTTTATAATTACTTCCATAAGCTATTCACAGTAGTTGTGATTGATTTCGAGCATTTTTATCCATTCGTGTTTTACTAAAACATGTACCAAAATGACTTAAACCCAAGCCTGCATAGTACCAAAAGCAGTCAAAAAAATGAGAAAAATTATATTCAATAATGTAATATAAAATGTAACATAAAATAATATCCTTGCGGATTGACGTATCCTGGGACTGAGAGAAAGATCTGTGAATAAAGGGCCTACTGCTCAGGCATACGGACCTGAGTTTGGAACTCCAGCGTTCATGTGTGAAGCTCATATAGGTCATGTATGAAGCATATATATATATATATATATATATATATATATATATACACTCATGTGTATATGATGGACCTGAGTTTGGAACCCCAGCATTCATGTGTGAAGCTCATATAGGTCATGTATGAAGCTCACATATGTATCATATACACTCATGTGTATATGACAAACCTGAGTTTGGAACCCCAGCATTCATGTGTGAAGCTCATATAGGTCATGTATTAAGTTCATAGATGTATCATATACACGTATGTGTATATGTCTACATCTACCCATGACCCAGCACTGGGATGGAAGAGAAACACATGGATCCCAGGGGCTTGGTGGCAGGCGAGTCCGGCTAAAGTTCCAAGCTCCAGATTCAGTGGACATCTCAAAATCAGAAGGCAGTCAATGATAGAAGATACCTAAAGTCAATCTAGACTTCCTCATGACCAAACACAGGAAATTGTACACGCACACACACACACACACACAAAGTATTACAGTCACCAAAAATATGGATGTGATCACAAGAAATTCTCTAAATACTGAAAAAGTTAGAACTTAGCAGTTAAGAGGATCCTGAAGGAATATTAATGCTTCTTTTTTAACAACTTACCTCTGACGTAAATTCAGAATTTTTTTATGGTCGTGTCAAATGATGTCAGTTTAAGAAGAAATTAAAATGAGATGTCAGTGGTTTTTTTTTTAAAAAATCATAAAAAAAGATAAGTTGATGGCCCTGCGACAGAATTCTTAAGAAGGTGATGTTAACATTAGTAGTTTTATATTTTGATTGTGGGGGGGGGGCTGAATTTGACTGATGTCTGTCCTTAAATATGTTTGATCCTCAGTTTCCCTGCTTTTAAATTGGTAAAAAAACAAATCTTCCCCATAAATGATATAAGAACAAATGTTCAAGTGACTACCTTTGATCTTCTCTTCAAAAGCTAACCTGCATGAATTCAGAATTGAATTTATTCCACATTTAGAAAATTCATCTTAGGAGGGGCTGGCAGGTAATACATTAAACTGGCAAAACATCTCCTTGGTTTTTTTTTTTTTTATGTATTTACATTTCAAATGTTATCCCCTTTTCCAGGTTTCCCCTCTGGAAACCCCCTATCCCATCCTCTCTCCCCCTACTTCTATGAGGATGCTCCCCCACCCACCCACCCACTCCCACCTCACCACCTGGGCATTCCCCTACACTGGGACATCAAGCCTTCACAGAACCAAGGGCTTCTCCTCCTATTGATGCCAGACAATGCCATCTTCTGCTACATATGTGGCTGGAGCCATGGGTTTCTCCGTGTGTATTCTTTGGTTGGTGGCTTAGTCCCTGGGAGCTCTTGGGGTGTTGATTGGTTGATATTGTTGTTCTTCCCCTGGGGTTGCAAACCCTTCAGCTCCTTCAGTCCTTTCTCTCACGTCCCGGTGCTCAGTCCACTGGTTGGCAAAATATCTCCTTGTGAGCATCCTTGTTATTCTTAATTCATGTGCAGATTCCTCTTTCTGGAGCTGTACAGGAAGTGGGAGTTTCAATTTAAATTAAGTGAATTAAAATTAACCCAGATCAAAACTTCAATCCCTCAGTCCTGTGAGCTACACCAGTGCCCCTAAGCAAGTCGTCATCACCATGTCCTACAGAGAGAGCCTCTCTCTCGCCACCTTTTATACTCGCCATTGTAGCTTTTCCTGTTTTGAACCTTAGGACCTCTGGAGAAACAACTTCGTTGCCAGGTCAGTCAGTGTAGGACTAAGGGACAACCCAGTCACCAAGGAGGAATGGAATATGTTACAAAGGGAGAACAATGTTTTGATTTTTGGTTTTGGTGTTTGTTTGTTTGTTTAATCCACTGACCTTACGAAAGGGACGAAAAAGAGACCTGCCTGCTGTTGCATCCAGTGTGCACTAACTGTATCCACATCATGCTGCCTCAATGCTGTTGGCACCAGGGTTTAAGGTAGTTGGGCAAGGGCTACAGAGATGGCTCAGCGGTTGTAAGCCTTAATTCTTCTTCCTGAGTTCAATTCCCAGCAACCACATGGTGGCTCACAAGCATCTATAATGGGATCTGGTGCCCTCTTCAGGTGTGAATGAGAACAGCATACTCATACACATAAATCTAAAAAATTAAAAAAAAAAAAGATAGCTGAGCAAAGTTACATAGAAGCAGTTTCTTAAGACTGTGATAGAACTAAACTAGGTGCTCACCAGCTGCGCATGCTTCAAGCATATTTTCTTCCCAGAAGGGGCCGCAGGTGCTATTGAGTTACCAGCAATTCCTCTTCAGAACTCTTAGGTATATATATATATATATACCTTTGCCTGGGCCCTGTGTACTCATCTTAAGTAGTGTTCACTCTTACCAGTATTTTGGTTTGTCCTGCCTGCATATGAAGACGCTACACACATCTCGTTGTCACCAAAAGTAAGAGCGTGATCTGCGTGTGTTTGCATTTAGGTTATCTTGTCCATTGAAGAAGGTTACCGACTTCCTGCTCCGATGGGCTGCCCACCGTCTCTGCACCAGCTGATGCTCCACTGCTGGCAGAAGGAGAGAAACCACAGGCCAAAATTCACTGACATCGTCAGCTTCCTTGACAAACTGATCCGCAACCCCAGTGCCCTTCACACGCTGGTGGAGGACATCCTTGTGTAAGATGCATAACGTTGGTACTTTTCCCCCTGACAATCAAAATTGCTTTCAGGCTTCAGACAAGAACAGCAAGTAGAGGGAACCAGCTTGCCTTAGTTGCTGTCCAATTGTTGACCCTCTATAAACCTTATTTCGTTTATTATCTAATGAGATAAGTTATTAACAAGAAAGAGAATATGGATTTTTCACTAGAAAAAAAATGTCCCTTCTTTTCTATCTAATTCTTATCTTTCTGCATTATTTTATTTACATTGTTCTTATGTGGATCATATATACATATATGTTATATATTCAAAGATATATATCAAAGATGCATGCATACACATCTATATGTGTATATATATACATATGCATATGTATATATATATATAACTGATCCTTCTTTATCTTTATAAGTCGAATTTGTGTTCATGTGTGTGTCCTCTTCAATTTTCTTTCTCCATTCTTTGTTCTACCCTTCTATTTGAAATGGCAAGCAAGGCAGGATGATTTGTGAATCACCAAAAGTGAGGATGTCCCGTGCTGGTCTGATTGCATTCTGCTGTTGTTACTTTCCTCTCCCCAAATCAGAATAAGACGGGTGATGAGAAAATGAAGGCCCTCGTGCAGCATTTTATAACCTTCAGTACAACTAAGATCATCCACTCTCTTCTCTCTGAAGAACAGTAAGGAGGAGGAAGAGTGTGGAAGCAAAAATCATCCTCATCTAGGTCTGAAATATTTCACTTGAACTATCATCGATGTCTTCCTTTAGAATGGACTATAAATAACCAAAGCAAACCTTTCTGAATTACAAGACAGCTACAGGATATACAAGACAGCGACACTCAACTGTGGGTCACAGATTTGAGTCAGTATGGGGTTTCGGTAACAATAAGAGTAGGCTATGTAAGGGCTAGTTGAAACAGGCTTCTTTCACAGCTGAACATGTAAGAGTTCACCTCTAAATCACTAATTGGCAGCCTCAGCAGAATGAAGCCAAGCATGAAATAGCTCATGATTCAGGTGTTGCTGCAGCCAGTGTCCTCTGATCAGCCCAGCACAGGAAACTGTAAGGAGGAGACACAGAAAAGAAAAGCACTTTGGACTTCATCATTAAGGCAGTCAGATGTCTAAGAAAGAGAATGATAGAATTAGAGTTGTGCTTCTGGGAGGCCCCTAGAGTATTGACTTAGACTATGAATGCAAAACAAGGAACAAGGTGGGAAATGGGGCCATGTGTGTCTTTTTAGAAACTCAAGCTATCAAAGTTCGAGACCTAAATTATAAAACGAGAATACAGTTGAGATCAGGAGAGAAGAGAATGAATGTATTGTTTGGCAGTATATAATGCCTCTTGGTTCCCTGAACAAATATGGAAGGAAGAAGGAAAAAGTAGGTATTTGTTGTGCTTCTATATTTGTGCGTGTGTGTGTGTGTGTGTGCGTGCACACACAACACACACACACAAGGGTATATTCTTGCTAAGACAAAAATGAACAAGTTTTGGAGCAGAAATGAGATGAGTTGGAGCATTTTGAGTCAGAGGTGCCCGTGGGATAGTAGAGTGAAAATTCCACAGGTACGTACATATAGGTTGAATTTGAGGTTAAAAAAAAAATCTTGGCTTTTGGACTTAGAGAGTTGGCTCAGCAATTAAGAGTCTATACTATTCTTGAGTCAGTTTCCAGTTCTTACACAGGGCAGCTCGTGGCTTCCTAAACTTGAGCTGCAGGATATACAACCCCTTCTGGCCTCGATGAGTTTTTACAGTCTTGTGCACACACCTACATATAGACACTCATGCACATACATAATTATTTTTTCAAATATCTAGGCTAGATATGTGTATCTGAAACTGACCAGCATATAGATTAAAACTGAAGGCATCAGCACAGTTAAAATAACCTACGATGAATATAAAGACTGGAAATAAACAGAGGAAGAGAAGGCAGTTCTATAGAATACCAAGATTTAAGACATGATCCCAACATCCAATAAGCAAATGAGAATGATGAAGAAGAGCCAGACTGGTAATGCAGGAAACAGGGATGGAGCCCTGCTAAAAAGCTAAAAGAGAAGATTCTTTCAAGTTCATGAGCAGCCTCAACAAGGACAATTTTTTATAAAATTTATGAGACATCGTCATCATTTTTAACAGAGAAGTTTCTCGACTGCATATTCAGACTGTGAATAATCATTATATTTATAAAATACTCAGGAAGAATCTTAAATCAGAAAATGACCCTAAATAAATAAATAAATAAAATGGAAAAGGGATAAGTGGTCAAGGCCGATGCAGGGGCCTGATGGAGGACCAGAGGTCCACTGGTGGAATGATTGCCAGGCTCTGAAGAGCCCCACCACACACAGACCAGGAATTGCATCCTTAATATAAAGTTGTCAGCTTGGTTCAGTTCCAAAATCTAATCTGCCTGGAACAAATAGAAATTTCCGTGAGTGATTTTTTTTTCTATCCTTCATCATGACATAGACCCACGAACTTCTTGTTTTAATATATTTTTGCTTGGGAAGCAAAATGAACTGGTGTTCCCGGCACACTGCGCCTGCAACTTATCATTACGCTTATTATCACAGGGCTTATAGAACACGGGATGGGTTTGCCTTGTCTTCCCCTGGCTGCATACTCCCAAGGCCATGCACACAGTCTGTTCCCAATCCCCGAGAACGGAGGCACTTTATTGTAAAGAAAAATCCTTGTTAGTTTGGTGTTTGTAAAATGATGATGAGCACCCCCACGTGGAAAGCCTGTCCATCTCCCAAGTCACGAGCATGCACGTCTGTCCCAGGTTACTGCGGGATTATGAAAAAGGGACCGTCAGGTCCTCGCTACTGAATGCCTCTCAAACATGTCAGCTGACGAGACAGTTCGCTGCATAAGAGTGCTCTGCTCTGAAAACATGGGTATCTATCTGAATTTGAATACCCAGCACCCACATTAAAAAACAAAAACAAAAATGAGTGTGGCTGTGTGTGCCTATAGCCCCAGCAGCAGAGACAGTGATAGTAGAGGTGTAAGAGTTTGCTGGCCAGGCAGCCAGCCAAACCAAAAAAAGCAAGATTCCAATTCAGTGAGAAATCTTGTCTCAAGGCAGGAGGGCAGAAAATAATAGATTTGGTGTCCTTCTCTGACTTCTACATAACAATACTTATGTGCATGCAACCCACATGTACACATACATGCACATGTGCACACACATTCACACATATACACACATACACATGTGCACACAGACACACACAAACACACACACACACACACACACACACACACACACAGTGTATGCAGCACAGCCATTAGACTCTCCTTTTCTCCAGCGTCCCCAAACTCCTGGCTTCTCTCATCTCTGCACCAACACAGACATCGCCCTTTCATCAACTACATTCCCATGGCTTTTATTCCACTATAATTGCCTTTTTCTCAAAAATTCACCTGAGAAATTTTTGCTCTTTTACTTGACAAGAGTAATAAGTGGAGGGAAAATTAGGATGACTAAGATAATGAGGAAGGCTATGAAAACCACACTTTAATAGCTCTGTGCTAGAAAATTAGAAATTTCATAAATCCCATTGGTAGCCGTTCCTTGCCAACGACTGAGTATCTATAGGAAGCTATTGATCCAAAGCTTTCAGGATTAGGAAGAGGGGTCCCCACTCTTGTCTTCTGCTGACATTCCTCTGCCTGATGCTTCCCATGGGCAGATTCACATTTCCTTAGCGTTCCAAATACACTATTTGAAAAAGTATATGGACATATATGAGATCATGGTAATTTATATAAGAATGCCCTTAAATCCAAATAACTGCTTAGTAGATTTTCAGAATTACCATCTTGATGGAGGCAGGCAAGCTTCCATAAATGCAATATCAATGTACCATAATTAATGACTTTACAATCATTCTCTCTCAAAGAGTTATTTGTGGTTGTCACATGGTACATGACCCCTGGGAGGATGGGACCAGCTTGAGATCAAGGTTACATCTATCAGAGCACTTGAAGCAATGCCTAGCTCTACTCTGTTCCTCCCCCTCCCCCTCCCCCTCCCCCTCCCCCTCCCCCTCCCCATTTGTCCTGTCTGCCACAACTCTCAGGATCAACCTTGTAGTCCCCAATTCCAAATAAGTATATTCCTATAGAGTCCTGGGATGTATCTGGCTAGCTAAAGTTTAATAGTACAAAGTTACCTGGTTACCATACCATGTCTATTCACTCTCTACCTTCCCTCACCCTACTCCATCTTCCTGCATATTCATTATCCATCCTTTCCAAAGCTCCAGGCTCTGGTATCTGCTAAGCATACTAGGTTGAGGCCAGCTAGCTGCACTTTTTAGCAAAGCTGCAATGCAATAGGGAAATGACATTGCTAAGGCTTAGTGTATATAGGTCACTGGTAGAGCCCTTACCATAAGCAAGTTCCTAGCTTCAATGCCTAGTATTGCAAGTAGAAAAAATGAGGAAAGGAGATAGTGGGGGATGGGGATAACATTTCCAATTCTGTTCCATGCCCTCTGCAAGTCACTGACAAACAATTTTTCAGAATTTTGTGCTTTAAAAACATCAGTTCAAAGATGGTATCTGGAGATAGCAGCACTCGCTCAGATAGACGATACTGGTCTGTAATACTCAATGAGATTATCAGTCATGTTCTGCCCCAGCCAAGGCATATTGTAAATATTCTCACTGTGCACTGGTTATGGTTAGGGATCTTGCAAACCTGTGGCTCTTAGGAACTTTAACTACTATCTTCCTTAGCACACAAAAGTATATGGTTCAATTTCCAAGCACTTGGTTTCCAGTGAATGAGAAATGTAGAGAAAACAGTCAGACCAGCTCTGTAATGATTCTCCTTCGGGAAATGAGAAGAAACCTAAGACCAAATAGTGCTATTATCTTGCATTCCATTAATAATTTTCAACAATATAATGTACAATTTTCCATCCATTTTCAAAAGATCTTTGACAATACGGCCCAGGTGATATACAATCAACATCTACAACATTGTTTGTGTTCATATATAAGTCATTGCAAGGCATTTTGTTTTGATTTTTGCTGCCTGTACGTTGTTGATGTTTATTGTACAGAAATAACTGCCTGGTCAAACCTGTGCAGACACTGCACAAGAATCATCTTTGTGGAAGGAAGGTGAGACAGGAAGCATTGATCAGAAGCTGTGAAAGTCCTTCCTGCCTACTAGATCTAAACTGAATGAGCTACTGACACAAGATTAATTATAATACTGCCTATCACTGTGGTAATCCTGATACATATCCTGTGCTATAAACAGTCACAACGAGTGTCGCTTGTTGAGACTGTACTGTGTGCCAGTCATTGTACCTACTGGGTACTATCATTAATTCTTTAAGTGTCACTACTGCTGTTCCTGTGTCTCAGACAAGGAACGGGAGACTCAAGGAGGCCATTTGTCAAAAGAACACAAGAAGTACTCGTGAGATTAGTAACAAAGGCCACCGACTCCAAAGTCCATAGTCACTCAGATGATCCAGTATTGGATAAAATCTCCAGATGTTTCTCCGCCCTGTACTGTTCAGAACATATGAGTATATGAAACAAAGGTACATTTTTATTTTTCCAGTTACATTTTTCTTTGGGCTAAACACGACTTCACAGGTGAAGTTTATTAAAAGTCCTTTAAAGTATTTTGGTTGTAGCACAGCCTGTCACTTTATTTTATTTTTAACCAAGTAAATACAAAGATGTTGAACACATGCCCTCCCCCATAGAGATAAAAAGCAGATATATCCTCATATACTCCTGAAGCATCCTCCTGCAACTTGCAGCCACTTGAATAATGCTAGTTGAGGACACACATGACTACTATAACATAGAGAGATGAAGAAAATAAGGCAAGAACATAGTTCCAGAATTACATCCTCGGGGTTTTCTGTAGATTGGGTTTTCTGGATCTGCACACATCTGTGTTTCTCCTTTCTGCTTGTAATGGCAGGCAGTGCTAGCCATCACAACATTATCCTCTCTGCTCAGGTACTGCTGTTGATACAGGTACTCGATGATAGCATAGTGGCCACTGCCCGTGCATTACTTCTGCACGGGATATAGTGTTTGTTTTCACTCTTGAGTATTTCCTCAAAACAGGAATCTTTCTTTGAGGCACAGGGACCTAGTCTTCTCTCTTTAGGGACCATGTGCTGGATACTTTACCCAGCATTGTGAGAGGCTATTTTAAAAGCATTATTCCTGCCATGCACTTATCTAAGTGTTCATAGTTATCATTTTTTATTATTCCTCTACATGTTTACTAGTTATCAATCTTATTATGCATGTTAAATCATCTGAACAATTAAAAGCAGAATTGCTAAATAAAATTGAAAAAAAATTAATGATCACATTGATGTAACAAAAGTCAGTAATCATACTGCAAATACCATTCATTATTTACCCATAGGATAGAGACAAGATTCATACCATGTTTCTAAGCATTAGATACTTTAGGGTACTTTGAGTCAAATCATGCTTTAATTTCTAGTCTCAAAATTATTTCATCAATTAGTGATCAAGTTAAATAATAGGCTCTATTGCAAAGAATGCAATGTAAAATCTTGAATAATTGAAAAAGTGCAGAGTAAAATTTTCTTTCAATGACTGGATGAGTAGTGTATATAACTGAATGTTGGTATATGAATTAACCAAGTACAAAGAAGAATAGCCACAAAGTCATGGGAACTTTATGTGAATGTGGTAATATTCCCGAGTGCTGAGAGGACAGACGTGAGTCACTACTTCCAGCTTACAACATAGACTTAATGTGAGCTTCTGGCTATGCTATGAAGATGTTTCAGGTGAGCAACTCCACTAATCACCAGACCAGTGATTTCCGCAATCTCAGCAAAACTATAGACTGAATTTATCCCTGTACAGGTTTGATAAGAAAGGGCACTTATTGTTTATTAGGCAATGTTCTAGAAAATTCATGTGAGGATGATAGTGCCCAACTCTCAAAGCCAGACTATAGCAGCATTTTTCAACTTCAAAATATGATAAAGTGAAATAAAAGTTCCCGCACAGCAGCCGTGAACAATGTGGAACCCCTGACCTTCCTAAATCAAGTGCCAGACCAGCTGCAGAAATGGCCAGGGAGTTACCTGGGCTACTAACTGGGTGTGTGTGAGAAGGGAAATTATGACGCAAATGTAAATGCTTTTCAGTGAGGAGGTAGGCCACTTCAGTCCCTTCGAGAGTGTTTGTTTTTCCATTGTCTTTCTTTATTAATGACATAAAATTTGTGAATTGCATTTGCATTCACCAGTTGTATGAAACTGTGAAACCTTGAGAGCTACTCCAGTGTCCTCTCAGGGTAGAGAATGAGGCTTATCTGACTTGACCTGTGCAGCTCTGAGCCACATAGTGAAACTATTTCAAACAAAGAGAACAAAACAAAAAACAAAAAGGCATAAGACTATGAAGGACATGGCACTTCAACTTATTTTTGTTCCATTTTAACAAAATTCTCTAACAGGTAATTGCAGTTATTAGAGCCATCTTGTTCTAAAATAAGACATTCACCTTTCTAACCTGTGGTTATTCATGCTAACAGTCAATAAGGGTGTCCTAATCTTTTGAGAGTTCGTCTGCAAACTACAGCAGTATTTCCTAAGAGATATGCTATAGACACCAAGTAATTCAACACCCTTACATATTCAGTGTTTGCTCAAAAATCGGAAATTCTGAAGAATGTTGTCATCCAAAAATCTAGTTAGTATCTCCATCTGTATTAGTCAGGTGCTGGCAGAGGACAGCTATAGCAGGTTTCTTTCAGCAAGCACTTCTTAGCATCAGCAATAGTGTCAGGATTTGGTGTCTGCAGATAGGACAGATCCCAAGGTGGTTCAGTCCCTGGATGGCCTTTCCTTCAGTTTCCGTTCCATCTTTCTTCCCTGCATTTCCTTTAGACAGGAACAATTCTGGGTTAACATTTTTGAGACGGGTGAGTGGTGCCATCCCTCAACTGGAGGCAATGCCTTTCTACTAGAGGTGATCGCTACAGGTTCTATCTTCCCTCTGTTGGATATTTCAGCTAATGTCATCCTGAGACCCTCACGCTTCCCTGGCATCTGGGGCTTTCTAGTGGTTCCCTCCCCACATTCACCCCCACACACTGCTACACATTTCCCTTCATTCTCCTGACCCACTGGACTTCTCTCTTGTCTCTTCCTATACCTGATCCTGTCCCCTCTTTTTCCCTTCCCCTCCTCTCTCCCTCCCAGGTCCTCCCAGAGACTAAAACACCAACCAAAGGGTATACATGGATGTGTCTTCAATTTTCACCTTAGAAGTTAATGCTCACTCCCATGTATATTTTATCAGAAAGGTACCAGAGTTAGATAGTATTTATAAACCCAGGTATTCTTTCTTCGTGGCTTTAGACACGTGTTTTTGCATATTAGCAGATTCCAGTTCCAACTGGCACAATTAAAATATTGATGGCAAAAGCTTGATGAAATATTTAAAATATTCATGTTCAAATTATGTGTCTACACATATTTTATACATTTTCATATATTTAAAAAACAAAATAATTGGTCATTGGGCTACCCTTCAGTGTCTAATAAAATGATTTAGTCATTTACTTCTGGTAAGAACATTTTTTATTATTTAATAAATATTGATTTGAATCAAATCATAAGTATATTTTAAAGAGCATTAGTACTTTACTAGATAATGTAAGTTTTGTATCTAAAACCTGTTTAAATGACACATTTGTTATAATGTATCTATTATTATATAAATACTTTTCCTACCAAATATTTTTACAAACATCACAATATTTCTATGTTTCCGTATTGCTGCTCTATTTAGTGGGATGGACCTGGGAGAGTGGAACCTCAGATTGAGGCAGACAAAATTATCGTGCAATAGCCAACTTTATTCAAGGCATCAGACAGCTTTTATTCTGAGGGTATTCTGAGGGCTAAGCATGTGAGCCAAATTCACTTGAATTCAAGTTGTATACAGTCACAAGGACCAGGTCACATGACTGTAAGCTTTTACAGTCAACATTATTCCGAATAACAATGGGTCAGATGATGGATAATCTAAAGTAAACCCACTCCTATTACTACACCAGGGAGGGCTTTGAATAGATCTACATCGTGGAGGAAAGAGGCCACAAAGACTTTTGGTTCCTTGCAGTTTGCTCACAAGCTCTCAGAACTCCCCTAACACAGCTTCAGACATGGACTGTGTGTTCTGGAATTCCCATAGAAAGAATAGGACAGTGTTCTACTAGAATGGCATAAGTGCAAATTCCTGAGTTATTTTACTATCATTTTAAAACTAATTCCATTATATTCCTTCCAACTTTAGCTAGTATGTGTATATGCTACGTATAAACATATATGTATGCATGCATTCATACATATCTTTCCTAGTCATTCTAAAATAATGCCTTTACATTATTGTTATTCTTAAACTATAAAAAAGTTCTCAGAGTGCTTGCATAGACTTTAAAAACTAAATTGATTATAATATTACTATTTTAATAATTATCAATACTATATCCCTTGGCTTGTTAGTTCACACTTGATTGATTTTTGCTTTATTTTATGGCTTCATATCTATGTTTTGAGGTAAAATACTCATACACTATGTTTGGATATATTTATGCAACTAAGTTCTGTGATAGCAGAAATTATTTTAAATAAGAATATTATTGTTGAATGTTTAAAAGTTTGACCAATGAATTCACTATTAAAAGGAGAACCATCACAGCAAGTGTGGGGTATGTAAAAGGACATAGATTGGTAAGAGGTCAAAAAGCTGCTACTGTTCATACAGAGACGGTGGGTAGATGTGTGTATGTGTGTGTGTGTGTGTGTGTGTGTGTGTGTGTGAGAGAGAGAGAGAGAGAGAGAGAGAGAGAGAGAGAGAGAGAGAAATGATTTTTCTAAAGGTCTATCAATAATACTACCCATAGTGACAAAAGACAGGAAAAGTTAAAAGAAATTACTGATTTGATAAAAAGAAAAAAAAAAGAGCTTGTACTAAGCTGAATAAGACAGAAAAACAGAGTTCATTTAAATAGAGGATAAAAATATTTGATATTAGGGTTGGAGATATGGCTCAGCAATTAAGAACACTGACTGCTCTTTCACAGGTCCTGAGTTCAAATCCCAGCAACTACATGGTGGCTAACAACCATCTGATGCCCTCTTTTGGTGTGTCTGAAGACAACTACAGTGTACTTATATATAACAAATAAATAATTTTTAAAAAAAAAACAAAGAGAGTGATGATATCTGTAGGTTGATGAAGGTTTGTCTTGCTGATAAACTAAGTTTATAAAAAATATTGGATATTTAAGAATATTGTAAAAGGTATAAATAAAAACGACTACATCGGGCTTTTGTGGCTTTTAAATGTTGTGTTTCATTTCCCTGTAGAATGCCAGAATCCCCTGGTGATGTTCCTGAATATCCATTGTTTGTCACAGTAGGTGACTGGCTGGATTCTATAAAGATGGGGCAATACAAGAGTAACTTCATGGCAGCGGGTTTTACAACGTTTGATCTGATTTCACGAATGAGCATCGAGTAAGTAATTCTAGGCATATTATTATAATCAGATATTCTGTTCATTGATTGCAAAGTCACACATCCAATCAAGAAACCTTTTCCCAAGGCTAGCATGTGACTTCTGCCATTCCTGATTATCATTCTGGTGGAAGCTGGAGTTGCTCTTTCAGCCATTATTCCTTTTAAAGAATGTATGTAAGTCAAAAAACTTTTTGACATTGTTGTATTTCAAAAATCATGTTAATCTTATTCACATTATAGGCATTATTACATCAACATAGTGTTTGTTGCCATGATAAATTGTTAGTCATATATACTAGTAATGCACAATCAATTTGTACTTTCTTTATTAAATCAATCTACTATTACAATGCCACTTTAGGATCCTTCTGCATATTATCATGATCAGACATCTTCCACTGTCTCAAGGATCATCATCCATTACCTACATCCAATCAAAGAACTCCAAACATGGTTTGCAATATTATAATAATTAGATGAAGCCAAATGGAATGGCCAATATCTTAAGACAACAATGCAGTTTCTTATGGCTCAAAATATTGATGGTTTTAATGTCAAATACTGGATTTTATTAATTCTTATTATTTCACATATATGCACAAAACAAATGCAGAGAATAATGTAACAAATTCCAGTGTACCCACCATTAAGTTTGTGAGATAATCCATTTGTAAAACAGTTCAAGCTCTATGTGTACCTCACTTCTATCACATCTCTTACCCCATCCCAAAGTCATCACTATTCTGTATTAAATGTTTATTAGTATGTTAATATCTTATTTCTATATTTCATATAAATTCTGAAATTCATACAAAAGTTTATGTATTATTCTTAATTTTTTCACCCAACCTTTGAGATTCATTGTGTTAGTGCCTATAAATCTAGTTCATTAGTTTGGGCTATTGTGTGGGATTTTCTTATATATCTCACTATTTTTAAAACTTTTATTAGTACAAGTACTTTTATATTATACAATTTTTGTATTGATTTTTTTTGTGTGTATACCTCTTAAGCATAGAAGTACAGTTGCTGTAGAGTTAGAATACATACAGTATAGAATATGCATATTTCCACTTTTATTTATTTCTACAAAATTGCTACATTTTGCTTCATATCATTTTTTTTTTCAGATTAAAAGATGGCTATGAGAATCAGATCATGCTCACATTATACTTCTGCCTTACAGGCTCAGCAGTTTCTATGACTGTGGCAAATTTGTATAAGTACTTGAAAAATAAATAGACATATGTCTACAGAGATGCAAACATTCTATCTGGATATGATTGTTTTCTTTATATCATTAAATTTGAGACTATTGTGTATTTTATGGAACCAGGAAGAAGGAAATATAAAACTATTGGTATTTGCTTACATGACTGCTTAACAATTAACCAACATGATTTTGTCAAATTTGACATGGTACATATTTAACATAGCTAAGTATTCATTTTTTTCTGGCTCATTTTTATTAACTCTAGATGCTCAAAATCTCTCTCTCTCTCTCTCTCTCTCTCTCTCTCTCTTTCTCCCACCCCCCCTCCATCCTTCCCTCTTTCTGCTCTCTCAGTGATATTAGGCGAATTGGAGTCATTCTCATTGGACATCAGAGACGAATAGTCAGCAGCATACAAACTTTACGTTTACATATGATGCACATACAGGAAAAAGGATTTCATGTATGAAAGTACTATAAACACCTGTATCTTGTGCCTCAGCATTTCTACAAAGAAAGATATTCCCTCTACGACTCATTCTTCTGATTCTCCAGCCTTCCCTTCACCACCCACTGTCTCCTGTTCTGACTATGGCTGCACACCTTACGTTTATGCTTCCACCCTGGATTTCAATACCATGCTACACAGGTCCTCTCTGAATAGCCTGCAAATGAAACTCTGGCCCACTGCAGATGATCACTGCAGAACGATAAATAACTCAGCATGAATGTGTAACTTTGTGTAGAAATGTTTGGGAAGTGTTCATGGACTTCACCTAAAGGAATTTGTTCTTAAGTGTGGCATCTTCAGAGACTTGTGTGGAGTCTGATGATAGATAAGAAGAAAATAGCTGATCATTCTTCCATGTTTTGTGATCAAGTAGCTCCCGAGTTCACATGCTTCTTTTTCAATAGCTCTACTCAACGCTGCAGGTTTTGCTGTTGGTTTATTTTTAATGACTTAACTGTTGGTGCCTGATGTTGATACAATGATTTGCAGAAATAATTAATGACTCCGTGTAGTGCAATTGTGTCCAGTGTGACTACAGTTATGAAGGGCATTGTTGGGGAGGGAGATGGACAGAAATACTGTGCTTTTAATCTTCTAAGGCTGGGTTTGTCTATATTTTTTAATTGACTTTATAGGGTTCTACATATTTCATAGTAGCTGATTGTTCAGAGGCTTTTCCCCCCTCTAATTTTTTTACTAATTGTACTGTATTTCTCTAGTATGTTCCAAGAATCCCCCTTGGAAAGACCGAGAGTGAGCCCATTGCTCTGTTTTCATAGACTGATGCATGGAGTGAACACATGGCTGCTCCCTTGGATTCATCTTCACAAGTTTGAAAAAAAAAAAACTATCAAAGCTTTGAGAAAGTTAATTGTTCACAGGACTTCTCTGAATAAAAGGTCTAACATAGTATCCATCGATTTAATGGGAAATGGTTTACTTAATTTAAGACATCTTACAGTTGTCCAAGGTAAAACACTTATTTTGTTCAGTGATAATTGGTGTATTTTCCAAATTTAAAATTTTCAATATTTTGATCACAAAAATAAGTTACATGGACATGCTGAACTGTTTTCCAAATCTTCTAAGAAAAGATTGATATCATAAACATGATATAAATAGCTCTCGCATTTAAGCATATATATAGAGAGAGATGCTTGCACCATCAATATGTGTGTGTGTGTGTGTGTGTGTGTGTGTGTGTGTGTGTAAACCTTGGTCTATCGTAACATATAAGAACACATTTGAGATGTGTTGACGTAATCACCTCTGAAGCTTGCAGCAGAAAAGCAAATATATTTTTCCAGTCAATTTGTCAGCTTCTCAAAATAGTGTTCCTTTTGAAACAAACTCAACGATAAAACCACCTGCTCCCCGTGAAACTACAAAAACTACCATTGTGCTGAGTGAAGAATAAGCCATGCATTGAGGGAAGAAAACTGCAGACCAGGTTGTCTAAAGACACACATTTGGCGAACTCGTTTTCGTGTGATATCAGTGACAGTGGTATCCCTCTCTCCACATCTCCAAATTCCTACCTAAACCATCCTGGGAGAGGGCAAAGCTATTTCTACTTAAGGAACCTCACGTCCCCTCCTGTCCTTGTTTGTAGGATTTTCTTATTGGCCCTTCATACTGGATCCTTCCACTCCTTTTCTTGGGCTGGTCCATCTCTTTTTTTCCCCGTCTTTTATTTCTGCTTAACTTTTTTCATTCCAACAAAAGCATGTATAGAGAAGAAGGATGTCTTTAGCGTATTCTTTAACTATACTGAGAAGGGAAAAGTGGACATTCCATCACTTTTAAGTAAGTGCGTCAGAAATAGCTAACAACATATTCCAGCCACCTATGTGCATGGCCATACGTCACTCATAGACTCTCTGCAGTTTGCTTGATACATTTACACAAATCTGGACACATTTAGTGGAAATATAAAATTTCCATATTTATCTGTATTTAAATATCTATTAAATGATAACAGATGTAAACAGATGGTTAAATTTATTAATCATATATATATTTATTTTTATAATACAACAAAAAGGTATTTAGAAAAATAAGAAATAGAATACTATGCTCCATCATAAGACTCTGTCAGTAGCAACTGTATGCCTTGATGGATTCAATTCTATAATAGTATTTAACGATCTGGGGATTTACATTCAGTGATGGCAAGATTTTTTTTTTAAATGTTAAGCATTTTTTTTTCAAAATTCTGATGATGCAATTCTATTTCTAATTGAATTTCTATCTCATGTCTTTTCTGACATGAGATACTTACTAGATACTTATTAGAACATTTTTTTACTCTCTCTCCCCTCAATATCTTCTTCCAAGTTTTATAAAATTATGTTTATAATTTGCCAAGCTATGAGTATGATAATATTAAGTATAACTGTGAACTTCATCATGGAAAGAACAAGGAAAAATGTATACAGTTAAACAGAAATATTAAAATGTAACAAGCTCTATTTCTTTGCTGCCTCGTGGCCATGCACCCTATGACTCACGAGGAAGTAAGGTCTGGGAATAATAATAATAATAATGGCTAAAATAACAAATTCAGTTGGAAATAAAAATTCTGAGATTTCCTGGTGCCCATGTACAATAACTAAATTTATTCAACATATACAAGAATACAATAATTACCCCAAAATAAACTAATGACTTTCATAATTACAGTTAGAAATAATCTCTTATAACAAAAATGTGCATATACATTATGTACTTGCCTATAAGAAATCCTAATCCATTCTAATGAGTGAATTTTTGGAATTTTGAAAATCATACCATGTAAATTTTTTATCTGCTTGATGATCAACTTCTGGTCTATAGCCAAAAATTTAAAACAAATGTACAATCTAAAAGAAAGATGGGGTATTTAAGTCATTCAACTAAAATATACCTAAAATGACGACAGTGTGACAGGAAGGAAGCACTGCAGAGCTGCCTTCTAACTGCTGATAAATGAGTTGTGCATGCGACAATCACAGATTTATTACATTGGGTATCACTCCTTAAAATCTACCCAGCTACAAACCGAATAAGGCAGTCGCAACTCTAAAGCTCACAGCCCGTAATAGAAAAGAAAGCCAAATTTAATCTGTGAAAAGTTTTTATAAAGCTCTCTATAGCAGGGATAGTGAAAAGGAAATTGCATATCACCCAGCCTGTGTCCTAAATGTCTACTTTGATATCTTTCTCTATTAAATTTATGTTCTGTGAGAAAGTCAGTTAAACCCTAAATTTTTTTTTTACCAGCATTGTCTTTTTTTCCCCCCTCTTCCTTTATTACATTTTTAGCCTCTCTGTTTTCTGTTTAAATTCCCCATCCTGTCTCTTTCTGTCTCAGGTTCTATCAATACACTCATTATATCAACGTGGGGAGGCACAGCAAGAGCAAGTTGGGCCTAGTAAATTTCCCTGGAAGGGGCTTGATGGCAGGGCAGTTTGCAAACCATTAAAGCTTTGATAGGTTTAAAGAGAATGGGAGCTTCAAGTCAGAGAGTGTGGGCTCGGTCTCTGATTAACAGAAATTAAGCACAAAGGGAAGAAATTTCAAGATGCAAGATAACCATTTTCTGCAGCTTCAGTTAGCTCAGGAAGCCTAATGTTAAATAAGAAGAAATTAGTATTTTAAGAATCAAATGCTAACTTATAGGAAATCTCTATATTTATCCAGAAAAGAGTTTCAGCGCTGATGTATCACGTCTTATGTTAGGATCACTTTAACTTTCACAACTTGAATGCCTTGCCTATTTTGATCCTTTTCTTTGAGAGACTCTAAACTATAGAGTCCTAGGCTGGGTACAACTGGGGACACTCTTTTGTCTTTCAGGCAATGAGGTCATACTTTTTCCTTCTTATAATCAACATTTGCAACATCCTATATCATTTTTATAATGTTCAAAAAAGGACAAATTTTATTTGCTATAGTTGAACAAATAGTTGAACAAAACAGCATGCCTCTCATACATACAAGTATTTTTTTTTTCATAAGAATGAATTTAAGTTCATTGCTGGCTTCCACTGATCCTCGAGTTTAGATTTGAGGGACTGGAGACTCCTCACAGTTGGCTATGGTTCTTCTGCCGCAGGGGAATAGATCTTGCTGTAGAATAAGAATAATCACACAGGAACTAGTCACCTGTGAACTGCATTTTCAATTCCCTTCAGAAAGAGGTATTTTGACTCTTGTTTGGGAGACGGAATCATGCTTTTAAGTTCTCTAAGATACTCTCCTCAGAAATCAGTCCATTTCTCACATAGCCTTTAAAAACATTTTTCTTTCCAATCAAACCTGAAATTTTAATCTCTAACCCTAACTGATTTTTCTAGCAAATGGAACAATATGTACTTCAAAGCTTGTATAAAATCATTTCAAATTTCAAAGGAAGTGATTACCCATGACTAGATCAAACAGAGCCACAGGGAAGAAAAACCTTAGACTACATAAAATTGAACATCCCATCTTCCTCTTAATGTTTCATTAAAACATCAAGAATTAGTCAGAGTTTTAAAGATTTATTAGAGAAATAAATAGTGGGGTTTTGTTATAAGGAGATATAGCATGATACATTTTGGGGGGGAATAAAGTTGAAAGGTTTCGGATACAGGTCACCTGGGTGTATTTAACTAACCTTTTATATGGAGTAGTCGTTAGATTCAAATTATCATTAGCTCAAATTGTTTTGGGCATCCTCACAACTTGGTTTGAGTTATATACAACAAGTCTTGAGTTCTTTGCTCTTGAAGCAAGTGTTTTTGTTGGGTTGGCAGATTTCTCTTTTGAAATCATGGGATATATCTAAATGTCTAGCTTTGAAGTTGTTGGATTTTAAAATGAAGCAAGTAAGTTAAGAGAACTAGAACTTAGAAGGGAGCGAAAGGACATCTAAATAAACTTCAGTTTTTCAAAAAAGAATCTGACAACTTCAAAGCCTTTGCATGTCAATTGTGTCAAATCCCTTCTCCTTTATTATATTTAACATTTTTAGTGTTTAAAATCATGACATATGATGCGAAAAAGAAGCCAAGCCCTAAAAACAAACCATAAATGTCAAGGATTCACCTGAAATGCTCTGCTGCTTCTGTGATGTCCTGAATCTTTTCTATGTTGAGTTATTTGTAGAATTGGCTGTGTGTGTTCTGGGCAGAACTTGATTTCACATATTTTTCATTTAGATATATCTTTATTCAATCTTAAAGTTGGAACACTATAAGTTCTATGACCTCAATTTAACATGTGTTGTAGCATTGTCTCCATATGATTCTTTTATTAGATATTTTATTTACATTTCAAATGTTATCCCCTTTCCTGGTTTCCCCTCCAAAAGCCTCCTCCCCTTTCCTCTCCCCCCTCCCCCTGCTCCCCAACCCACCCACCACTTCCTGGCCCTGGCATTCCCCTACACTGGGGCATAGAGCCTTCACAGGACCAAGGGCCTCTCCTCCCACTGATGACTGACTAGGCCATCCTCTGCTACTATGAAGCTAGAGCCATGAGTCCCACCAACAACAAGATGAACTTACTATTAATTCTATTGCCTCACATTGGCTCTTTATAATACTTATCCCAGAATAGCCTTGTCAAAGCCACATGGCATTTTAACTGGACATGCTTTATCTACCGTCATATATTTGTTTTACTTTACTAAATCTGCTTAACATAAGGTCTTCAGAAACTCTAAGAACTAAAACCAGTAGCCACTCACTGGCTAAGGAACGTATCACTGACCGAACTATAGTCCCATCAAAGAGGCTGATATGATCACTGTTTAAAACCAACATGCTCTAATATCATTGATATGATATTACTGCCATATACATTCAAAGTATAGTTAAGACAATGCTGAATATTATAGACAATAAATGAATAATGAGGCTTTAATTTTTTCTGCCCTATAAGGAAAGTGTTTAATGTACATAAATGTTTTTCATTGGAGTTTTTAATATGTTCTCTCTTCCTATGCTATATATATATACATATATGTGTGTATACATATATCTTTTAAAAACATTATATTAATATATTGATACTATGCAAAACTCTCATTTACTTTTGATAACAATGTAGAGCTTCCATTCAATTTTATGTTTTTTTTTAATTAGTCCTTTAAGAATAAGTAAAACGTAGAAATATAACTTGAAATGGTAGCATTTGGGGGCAGAGGGGTACAAAATTAGAGCCATGGTAACAGAAATGAATATGAGAAACACAATTTTAAAGATCACTGAATGTATTTCATTTCTGATATCATATTAATCATTTTGTTAAAATGACTCCTAGATTGTGACATTGAAAGCATGTATATAGAATGTAAATGCCTTTGAAAGATTTTTTTCCTATGGGTTTAATTTTCAACTTGTGTGCAAGGAAAAAATCAACCGTTTAAATTTTGTTTTGAAAAGGTAATTTTTTAAAAATTATTATGTATACAGCATTCTGCCTGCATGTAGGCCTGCAGGCCAGAAGAGGGCACCAGATTTCATTATAGATCATTATGAGCCACCATGTGGGTGCTGGGAATGGAACTCAGGACCTATGGAAGAGCAGCCAGTACTCTTTAAGCGCTGAGCCATCTCTCCAGCCCCAAAGGATAGTTTTTAACTAGCAATGCTTGATAAATTTTAGTTATGCTTGTTGTACTGATCTGAAATTTAAAAGATTACAAGCATAGTATTAACCATAACATTAATAACAAGTATTACAGATCAAAAGGTAATAAAACTTATGTTAAAGTGGTTACTTCATTTAAAAAGAAAACAAATAGAAAAGAAGCAATTAACATTATGTCATGTTGTTCTTACTGGTAATTTTGAAACTAAAATGCATTTTGAGGATGTGAATATATAATGTAAATAATTCTACTCATTTTCATGAAAATATATATTGACATTGTTAGAAAAAAAAGCCTATGAAAACACCCAAATAAAACAACTATGTCTTAAAAATACATTAGTAGGAATCTGAGCATTCTTAAATTAATACATTTTATTTCTAAGAAATGTAGTAAAATGATTTTTAAAATAGTAATTCATTAAATATGACTATCAAAATATTTTATACATAGTAATGAATTACCCAATTCATGGATTTTTTTCATTCCTGTCATTAAATTTGTGTCTAAAAGATACTGAAACACCAATAATCAACATACCTTTAAAATGTCATATGTATTTTACACAACATTAAATGTTTTAAAATACAGTATCTTCATATACATTTTGTGTGACACTTTGGTTTTTACATGACATTTTTGAATGTAGAATGCTTATATTCTTTCTTTCCTCAATTGCTTTAAGAGCCACTGACTGGAGACTGAATTTAAAGGAAGTGTTTGTTTTGTTTGTCAATTTTTTTGAAATAGAGTCTCACTAAATAGCCCAGGTTGGCCTCACTGCTGGCCTTCCTCTGTCCTCCTGCCTCTGTATTGAGGATACAGAGTTGTGTGCCTAGACTATAGTTACACAGTTTTTACTTCCATTCAATCACATAATGTTAGTAGCATTCAAATTCTCAAAAAGTTACAAACAAATGTCATTATAGTGGCTAAAATTTCCTTTTTGTTTTCCAAATGATTCTTCTTTTAACTCACACTAGCCAGATATCCTGTAAAGTAAGCTAGAAAAAGAAAGTTGTCTTACTCTCCCAGTAAGAGAAACACAAAAAGAAAATCCACCATTCACTTAGTGAATCTAGGATAGTAATTTATACTTTTTCTACTTATTTTTTACTTGTGTTTATTTGATGTTTAAAATTTCACTGAACAGGATGTTCAAACAAAATTAGACAGCTATCTCATTTTTAGGACCTCTTTATTTTCTTCCAAGTTTTCAAAACCCTCTGAAAAAAATTAAAAATTCCATTTCTCTATTTTACAATGTTAACCACTGCATTAAATACAGAGGTATCCATAATTTAATGTAAATGCTCAGAATTCCATATTTGGGCAAAATATTTATCCTATTTATACTATATAATATTTAAAATAACAACAAACAAAGAAACCATGTTGGTTTACTGGCCCCAAACTGTAAAATTCCTCCATTTTAAAATAAGTATATATGCTTATATATTTATTGATTTATATTAAATGTGTTTATTATAAATACAGATATACGACAAAGCACTAAGGGTTAGTGAGGCCAAAACAGACATATTTATACCTTATGAAATAGACATCCTAAAAGTAAAGATAAGTAATAGCCGTGTGTTATACTGAGAATCATGTTACATATATGTTACAGTTACAAGTGACTCTGACTTCACAATAAGTGGTTTAAAAATATCTGTACAGATATATTAAACTGTGATATGAAAAACTGAAAGGAACATCCATGAAAGAAGTGAAAACAAAGTTGCAAACCGAGAGAGCAGTTAAGAGTTGGGAATTTGGAGGGTGTGAGGATATGAAGGGAATGATACATTGTAATGAGGAACAAGTATCAGGGCACATGAACAAAGCTTCAGGGCTTCATTAGAACATGGTAGCTCTTGTTAGAGTAGACAGACATGCTGAAGATGGAGACCAGTGCATGAGTTTTGGATGACTAAATACCAGGTTTACTGATGGACTGGAAATAAGGGATGAAGAAGACAGAAAAACCAAAACTAAATTTGCATTTGGGGAACCAGCAATTGATTTAATGGCAGTGAAGTAGGAGCTTTGGAGTGGAAAAGTCAAGTTTGTTTTTGGCTGCATGATGTCACAAATAACTGGTAGACACTCAAATGGTCCTATTATGTAGGCATAGGCAGGCTGGGGAGATAGCTCAGCAGTAGATTGCTTACTAACAAGCTTGATGACATGAATTTAAGCCCCTCAAACCCCTTAAAAAACAAAACCAAAAAAACTTGGCATCATGACACTTTCATAGTCCCATAGTTGGTAGGTGCAGACAAGAGGATCACTGAGGCTTGCTGGTCGCCAGTTCAACCTAATTGGTAAGTTCCAGGTCAGTGAAGATCCTGTCTCAGCATAATGCTGCATGGTAACTGAGGAAGGACAGTCAAATTTGTTGTCTGGCCTCTACACACACACACACACACGTAAAAGTTATTGCATCTGAGATTTGAAAGACTGATTAAGATCAAGAATTGAAGTCCATATGTATCAGTGTTTACATTTTTAAGACCAAGAATAGTCCTGTATAATAGAAAAGTAGGACCAGGACTGAGCTCAAAATGATTCTCATGTTTAGGGCTTAGGCAGAGGTCAAGAAGCTAATAAACTAAAAGTTCAGGGACAGAAAAGAGAAGTGCAGCTGATTTGGTGGTTTTAAGTCGAGATCGGGGCTGGAGAGATGGCTTAGCAGTGTGTGTATGTTACTCTTGCAAACGACCTGAACTTGGCTCTAGCACTCACATACAGGAGCTCACAACAGTTGCCTATCACTGCAACTCTGAGGTATCTGGTACTCTCCTCTGGTCTCCTGGGCATCCCCAAACATGTGCCCATGTACACAGGTACATGCACACAAAGTTAAAAACAATAGTAATCCTAAAAACAAACAAAAGAACAAAAAAAAAAAAAAGGAAAGAAGTCAAGATCATAATCAAGTATTGGTCATTGGATAATGGCAACTTTGTCTAGAATGTTCTCTTCGAGGTCCTGAGGGCAGTCTCTAGAATGCAGTGAAGTCAAAGCCTGCCTGGAATGGCTGAGAAGACGGGTAGGAAATGGAATCAGAATCTGTGAACAAGTCTTCAAAAGCCTTTGTTGTGACAGAAGCCAAGCAAAACAGGACCGAGCAAAGGAGCTGTGGGGTCAGGAGAATCCTGGGTTTTGTTTTCTGTTTGGTCTGGGTGAAGGATGTTAACAAGTATATTTACATACTAATGACAATGATCTGGCTGGCTGGGATCTGATTATGCAGGAGAGAGGATAATCACAGAAAAGGCTGGAGAGATAGAGTTCATTGGTATTCAAGCAAAGTAGAAAGGTTACTTTTAAAAGGAGCAGGTACATAGAACTCCAGTTGCAAGGGAAGGGCCTCTGCAACAGGCAGCTTAATTGGAAGGTCTGTGGTGGAAAGGAAAAGATGTTGCCATGTGAGTAGTTTGATTACAAAAGTTAATGTCGGGGTTGGGAAGGAAGTGTAGGTTGAAAGTGTAGTTGTAAGCTGTTAAAGTAGGAAAGTGAGTATATATACACATATGCACATATATATGTGTATATGTGCATACATACATATATATGTATATATGTGTGTGTGTAAATATATATTAAATATTGAGGAAAACAAAATACTTCAAAGGCATCTTCATCAATAGTTTAAGCTATGTTATTAGAAGACCCAGCACTGTTTCCCAAGGACTCTTTGAGCCTTCTCTGCCCGAATAGTACAGATCGAGGACTTCTCAAGGGTACTAGTATTTGTCCTGTTTTCTTACTTATGTTTGCCTCTTACAGAGTAAATGGCAGAAACATTCGGTATTTGTTCTATCAAAAGCTATGAAAATTAAAACTAGTTTGTTCTGAAAGAGGTGCAGTGTTTATTTAACCTAACAATATTCTCAAATCCTATTTTGGAAGTGCTTAAGCTCCTATCTATATTTTAAAAAGCAAAAAAAAGTAGGGGTGAAGATATTAACCTTTTAAGAGAAAACATTTTTGGTTTGTTTCCACCAAGAAGACACTGTAAAATATGTTGTCATTTAGACGAAGTCGATGGGTGATGTGAGGGTGTTTTGTTCACTGTCCCTCTTGACTTAAGGAAAAGGATTAAAAACTAACGAACAGTGCTGGGTGCTTCATTTCTGGATACACTGTATCCGATGGGTGGGACTTTAAAGATGCATCTTTCTTCTTTGGGCTTTATGTAAAATTAGATTGTGACTAATGGGATAAGATTGCTCTCCATATTTTTGCTATTCTAGCACAACTTAAATATAAATATGTAAGTATACATGTAAATTCCTATTTGCTTAAATACTTTAAATATTTAAACACTCAAATTTTAAATGGTAGACATTCTCAGTGCATTCAAAATATTAAGTACAAATGTCTTTGTGGCACAAATCCTAAAAAACAGTACAAAATAGTGTATTCTGTATAATACCTAGATAACATCTGTCTTGACTTATTTAATCACCTTCAGAGATTATATTTGACTAATCAAAAACTGCAGCCACAATACTTTTTTCCCCATAATTTAAAGACTTATAAAGTCTTTCCTTGTTAACGGACTCAAGGTTATCATTCTTCAAGTATTTAGCTGGTACTATAGCCATCTATTTTGCAAGAGGGTTTGGATCTGTTTGTGACAATGAGAAGGGATAGCACCACATCATGTTTTCTGTTTGGAATCATATCACTATTTAGGGCATACATGTTTCTTCCAAGGTTGCTTATACAGTCGATGTTTTCATTTTAGTTGTAATTCCAATATGGTAGAGACATAAATGCAGCAAAATGGCACTATTTGAACTGCAATCCTCCTACTACCTACTTGACCATAGCAGTGAAGTACTTCAGTTTCATTGGAAGGTGGTACTATTTTCATCTTATTAAACTACTATAATATTCCATGTAAATGTTCATGTGCTGGCATGCAAACAAGGTAATAGTGTTATAGAATGCCCAGCTCCCAATAAGAGGGGTCATTTATGGTAAATTGAATTATATTTGTCATCTAGTTGCTGAAAGGATATGGTGTTTAGCAAAACAACCTGCTGAGCAACATAGTAAGATTTTTGTACAAAGTACAAATTGCTAATTATTGTATTTTATTTTTCTATGATTTCCTAAAAGGCATTATCAGGGTCTTAAAGATGGAGAAAGCCTGTTTATTAAAATATCTATTACCAAATAAAAGTTACAGTTTTGGTGGTTGAGTTTGTGATGTTTTGTACTGTTATATGCAAGTATATTATTGTAATTTACTTTTTAGTATGTATGTCTATGTGCTGTTTAGAACTTTAGTAATTACGAGTGTAAAAAATAGTTGTCATTTTTCCAAATAATTACAGACTTTGAGGTCTAGGCATAAATTCACAGAAATCACTATAATTGATGGATACATATTTTTGTAGTGATTTTATACTGGCAAATATTTAGTGAGATTTGGGTGAATGGAATTATGTACTACAGAGGTAGTTTTTACAGATACGTAGTCAGCACACAGGCAACATCAACTGGGCTAACAAATCTTCATGCCATCAGTGTCCATTACAAAATTTCCAGTATATTATCAATCAGGGATTTTCCAGGTTCCTTATGTTGCTGACAAGGAAATACATCCACACCATCTTGAGATGATTAGACGTAACGTATCTAATGTGCCTCACTCTTTTATAGTTGTCTGACTATAGCTACAAGCCACTCTGAAATGAACCGAAAACCCTTCTACATGTATCTTAAGTAGACTTGAGAAAAATCACATAATGTTTTAAAAGCTTGTTGTGCTCACAATAAAATCAAGAGAGTCAAACTAACTTTGTAAGTCGAGTGGAATTACGTCTTGCTTCTGGGTTTACTCAAGATAGGTTACAGCTGCCAACCATCAAAACAGCAGATTCAAACAAATGAAATATTTACACTGTTTTAGGGTTCATTTTTTTCAACATTTTCTAGATTACTAAATAGAATTTAGGAGTCATGTGAACTCTTTAATCTCTAATACAATAAAACAGCAGATCAACTACACTTAAAACAAATAAACAAAAAACAAAACTGTTCACCTTTTGTTGTTAAAAATCACCTAAGCTGGGGATGAAGAGATGGCTCCATGGTTTAGAGCACTCGTGGCTCTTGCAGAGGAGTCAGGTTTGAGTCACAGCACCCACATGGTGGCTCACAATATTCCCTAATTCCAGTCTCAGTAGATATGATACCCTCTTCTGATCTCTCCAGGCACCAAGTATTCTTGTGGTGCACATACATATAAGCAGACAAAACAAACATTAAAAAAGTCAATAAATCCAACAAAAATAATTTTTAAATGTCATCTAAATTTACTATATAAATGGTTGCTCGGTCTGTGCTTATATATTTAGTTTCCTCCTAATGCTTTGTAGGAAAAAAAATCTGATAATATCTGCTTAAAGGGGGGAAAAATCAGAGACATAAGCTCTATTCTATATCTAGAGAGAAAATATTATATAAGCAAATAAGCATCCAAGTTTTGTCAAAGTGAGCCAAAGAGAAGTGGTTTAATAGTTCCTGGTAAATTAGGGACCCTTGCATTTGGGGCCAGATGTTAAAGGACAACCACATCAGGAACTGAGCTGATTTTCTTTGAGTAATAAAAAAATTCACAACGAAGGAAGCTTATCTATTGAACACTTGCTATCTATTGGTCAGACATGCATACTTTTTTCTTTCCTTTGTCCTCAAAACCACTAGATTAGATACATTTTTGAAGACGAAGATGAAATATACACAAAGGGTAATTTTCCTAGACCACAGAGAATAGTATATTTGCATTTTCTACTTTAACAAGGGCATTTATGTTACTACCTTTGGATATACAAACTATAGAAGTTATGTTCACTAGAACTAGACCTTACTCCACATTAGGAGTACTAAGGAATTTGGAAAGGCACCAGAAAAGCACTCTATGGCAGTGCATATACCAGCGTCTTAACCACTATCTTTTTGATGGAATTCCTTTCAGTTTCTTCACCCTACTCCAAGTCCAAATAATAGGCCAACTTCCTTAACGGGCAGAAAAACAAGTATGGTAGTTGAACATACTAGCTGGTAAAACCGGTAAAGTAACATCCCACATTTATGCTAACAAGTGATATGAAGAGATGAAACTTTCCAAATACAAGTTTGTCATGCACTCATTCATTGAGGAGTAGGATGGGGGAAACGGCTAGTTTGAAGACAAAAAAAAAAGGTAAAAATAAATAAATAAATAAAATGTAGATCTTTAATTGTTGTATCTGTAGCCTGTCTGTTGGGAACAATGCAAATGTGCGGGAAGGTGTCTATCTAAAAAACTTTCAATTAGCATAAATTATTTCTTTTTTTTTTTTTTTTTTTTGGTTTTTCGAGACAGGGTTTCTCTGTGTAGCCTTGGCTGTCCTGGAACTCACTTTGTAGACCAGGCTGGCCTCGAACTCAGAAATCCGCCTGCCTCTGCCTCCCGAGTGCTGGGATTAAAGGCGTGCGCCACCACGCCCGGCGCATAAATTATTTCTATTGCTATAAACTCCAAGTGATTCCACCAGGCTCTCTGATCCACAAACTCATGTCTAGTGTTAGTTAATATCCCGGACAACATACAGCTAAGGACTAGGGACAGGGTCACCCTTCCTTTGCCAAATAATGTTTCTGTTTTTAAATACTGACTGGTTTTGACCAGTTTCCCTCTCCTGCCTGTACTAACAACTGTATTCTGCAGGACTCGCTGGCTCTCAGGCCTAGCTGAGCCTAGGAAAGGCTCTGTATAATGGGAGGAGCATGTCTGAGTAGATCCTTTCCCTGCCTCATGCCGCCCACGACGATGGCGGTCAACTCAAAACAGTGCCACCCACAGATAAGGCAGTCCGGCCAAAAGCGCTAACTAGAACCCCGGAGCCCAGCAACCAGCGATGCGCGCGCAGCTAAGGCCGCCCCGCACGCCTCCCGGCAGGCTGTGCGCGCGCCTCCCGCTCCCTCGGGTCCCAGCAGCACGGGAGCTACCACTCGGCTCCCAACGCATTGGCGGCTACCCGTGTCTTCCGTGCTCACACTTTCGCTAACAGAGTTCCTCTGCGGGAATCAGACCGTTCATTTTTTTACCCAGAGCTCTCCAGCCGCAGAAATGAGAACCTGTGGGCGGACACCTACGAAGCCTGAGTGGGCGTGGCTTTGGGACCGGAAGAAGCTCCCGTTGCCAAGGGAACGCCGCGCGCCGCGGCGCCTGCTCAGCCACTGATGCGCGCATCCAGGGTGAACCCGGCGGTTCTCCCAACTTGTAGAAGGGGCTGTGCTTGGGACAAGGGAACCTTCCTAAGGAGGCAGAGAGAGGAAGGCTGAGGCTCCTGGGAAGATCCCACCGCGGAAACGGGTACAAGAGTGCGTCCCTTCCTGTCCTTGTCAGCCCCTTGGCCTTTGGATTGACGTCAAAGATCAGGTACCTCCACCCGCACCCCGCTGTTTGTCTCTCTTCACCATCATCTGTGTGTTCTCTTTCAGCTCTGTTGGGTATGATTTTTCACGCCAATAGCTTCACCCTTGTTAACATATACACGACCTTTCCACGGTGTCTGTAGCTCTATGGAACCGGCGGCAGGATCCACTAGTTCAAAAAGTTCCCGCTACCTGTTTGCAGCCATTTCCACCCGGTAGACAGAGAATACCTCCTCCCTGTCCCATTTAGAATTACTCTAAACTATTACCCGTATTTTTTAATCCAAGTGAGTTACTATCTCTCATGTGTGAGAGATGGGGAAAAAAATTGAGTTTATTTGATGAACACTAAGGAGCCTTTAAAATGTTTTGAATTGCTTTGAGCGAATGCTGTTTGCTTGTTTGACTTTAATGCTGCCCAAGACGGACCTTTTTATACCATGTATGAATTATTTGGTTGAAATTTCATCATCAAAATTTTCTAACTTAATAAGATTGTTTTATTGGGGCAGTAAGAATGTGCAACAGCCCACACTACTATAAAGTTTAAAGTTTACAAAGTAGCATTTCTGGCGTTTGTCTCTGTCTCATCTCATCTTTCTCTGCAGCTTAACTCTAAGGTCTTAACATGTGGATAACGTTAAATCTTCAGTGCTTTTCTGGTAACCACCTAATCCTTTGGAAAGCCAATTCTCAGAAAGCAGCTCAGACACCTAAGTGTTCTTGATTCAAGGAGTTGTTTCATTTTAGCCAAATTTACTTTAGCTATCAATTCTGTCAGTGTTATACAATACATACAGTAAGACTTTTTACACTGAAGGTATATTTTGTTCCTAATCTAGCCAATATGATGGGTTGTTTTTCTTTTTTTATCCTTTAAAGCATAGTTTTAAGTCTAGTCTTAAGTCAATATCAACTTTATACCATGTTCTTTCTCCTCTCCCCCCACCTCTCTATTAATACTTGTTCATGTAGTGTAGTGCCTGTTGTGTGACCAGCTCTGGAATTGGAGTTACAGGTGCTTGAGAGCCTCAGTCAAATTCTGGTCCCCTAGAAGAGCTGTGCTATCTCTGCTGTTAAGAGTATAATTTTTGCCGGGCAGTGGTGGTGCACGCCTTTAGTCCCAGCGCTCAGGAGGCAGAGGCAGGTGGATTTCTGAGTTCGAGGCCAGCCTGGTCTACAAAGTGAGTTCCAGGACAGCCAGGGCTACACAGAGAAACCCTGTCTCGAAAAACCAAAAAAAAAAAAGTATAATTTTTAATTTTTTTCTTTCTTGTTTTACAGTGCCTGAGATTAAATCTAGGACTTTTGCACATTGTAGGCAAGCACTTTACCATTTTGCCACATAACCAGTCCCTAAGATTATACTTTTCTTTAGAAAATTTTAATAGACATGAATAGGGAAAGAGATTATAAAGCTAATTGTGTCCCTAATTTCAGCCCTGTCACAGCCCCCCCCCATTTGTTTTGGGTGTTAATTGTGTAAAACTTTAATTGGTGGTAAGAATGTAAACCCTTAAGCAAAAGCCCAGTTGCTTTATAAGAGTCTTCCTAAGGTAGAAGTTTGCTGAGAGTTTGGGACTGGGCAAGTTTTTGCTTGAGTGGCTACCTTAATCTAATTGTGTGGTGTTTTTATTTGTGAGTTCATTACAGTGAGGTGATTTTATTGGTAAGAACTTTTAAACTACTATTTGGAAGAAATTCAGAACCAATCAGAGGATGAAAACTGGCTGAGAGTGTTTTGTGATGTGTGTTCTCAACTTTATGATCCAACTCCAGATCTTTATGACTTACTACTCCCCATGCTGCAGATTCTGAGTCAAGCTCATCCTGCTCTTCTCTCTTATTGACTAGCCCGTCTTCCTCAGTCACAGTGGGTTTTGTTCCTTCTTAAAGAACATTTTATGGACTTACCTCAGAATAGCTGTACTTAGCCTTTGCAGAACTTTGTTGTGCCTAAGAACTTGCTTTCTCTAAACTTAAAAACAAAAAATAAGGACATGGAAGAAGACAATAAAACCAGCAGTGCCTCAGTCCCCCAGAAGCACACTTTCAGGGTATAGTTCTCTTCAAAGCTGAAGAAACTGGTAAATCGGAAAAAGGGACATTAATGAAAGGAAGCTTAGTGGTTCACATGACAAAGTATAGGGATGTGTGACTTGAGAGATGATGTCACAAACAGACCAATAGGTTTCCCAGATCAGGTTTCCCAGTTTGTGTGAAGTTGAAATATTTCCCCAAAAAGGTTCTTGTGAACAAGTCTTACAGACAGGAGTACTTTCTTTGTCCATCTCTTGGAGCTTTAGAGATCATATCAGCATATTAAAGAGTAATGCCCTGTAGAAGCTTATATAAAATTTCTCAAGCATCAGTGACCTTGAGATTTTGTTTAGAAGTAATCCCTAAGAATTTTCTTCCAGAGAATATAGTTTAGAATGTACAGAGGACCTATTGCTAGATCCAAACACATATAAGAATATAAAAAAGGGGGGGGGGAGTAGAAGGACAACCAGTTCTCTGAATCAGCTCTCATAACCAAGTACATTTCAGGAAAATTAGAATTTAAAACCTGAAAAATTAACTACAGATAAAAGAAACAGAATATTAGTTAATATGTTCAAAATACTAAAGAGAAGGAAATATTTCTAGACCTAAAACTGAAGAAAGAAACCAAAGAAAACCACCAATATCATCAGATAAAAGCTCTGTATTATAAAACAATTGTAATAAAGTAAATTTTAATTAAAATAGTTTGCAATACATATGCATGGAATATATACATGACTACATACAGTAATCAAAGCAGTAGCCACCAGATATAACAAGCAGCCCATGAGAGAAACACTAACTAAAAAGCAAGTTTCAGTGATATTCAGTTTTATTAGTGATAGAATAAACCAAATTTAAACACTGCTGTGGTAGGGTTTTTCATGTTGCACATAAAAAAGAATTGAAAAGCTCTTTAAAATTTTATATTCCCAAATATTTCAATAATAAATCTCAGGTATTTGAGAAAAATGATAGAAAGTCACAAAAGACTGTGGACGATGAATATCTATGATAGTACCTTTTAACAATCAATGCTTTGTAGTACTTACCCAGAGAGGAGACATGAAAAACAGAGAGGTTGTAATTTTGAAAATATGTTAAAGATTATATGGAAAATGAAAAAACATAGAAGCATTATATTAACATGCTTCCCTCTATAGGACTTAATAGCCAATTCTAACTAAAATGATAAATATGAATTGTTTTATGCAGCAAAGAAAATTTAAGATAGATTCATCAAATTCCAACTCCTAAGTTGGTATTCAAAGAAATGTTTTAAAATGGGCTTTGAATCTCTAATATGAAAAGGTTTAAACGACTACAAAGGTTAAACCCATTCTCATCCTTAGGATAAGAAAGAGAGCTGCCCATTAGGTATGCACTGCTTCTTTTAGGCACATCATTGAAAGTTGATGTTGTACTTTATACTGATAGAGGTCTCCCAAAAGTAATAAGCAAAATGTCAACGATACAGTCACTTTTCTTATGCATTTGACTTAGAAGCATCTTATTGATAGCCTTTCCTTCACATCCTTTGCTTGGGATGGCATAGCATAAAAGACATTAAAGGAGTTGTAACGTGTTTGAGTTATGTGACCTTAAATGAACATGAGAATTAATAAAGTGAATTAATGTTTCAAGAACTCTGGAAATTAATATTCAGAAAGCAAAGAAAAATACTTAGTAGACATGTATTGTGGCAGTGTTGGCAGTACTGGGGTGGTTGGTAAAAATTATTTTTCTTCTATCTAAATACAGTAACATTTAGGGTTTGATGACACCAAATGAAAGACCCTTAAAGAGCTTCATTTGGAGATGTGAAATGTAAATTTAACAGTACCATTGGGGGTAGGAGCAGTCAAAGCTACACAAAGCAATCGTATTAGCAGCAGTTGTATTTGGCTTCAAAGTAATTCTGCCTTGTATTGCTTTGGGGGGTGGCTCATTTTGTTGTTATTTAAAGACTGCTCTAGAAAGTTGAATAGCTTGGATGTTTTTAATATAGTAATTTGTTTTTTAAGAATTTTATACTTGTGTACAGTGCATTTTGAGCTTATCTACTTGCTATTCCCCAATTCCAATTCTTCTCGGGCTCCCTCCTCCCCTCTTGTATAATTCCTCCCAACTTTATGCTCTCCTCTCGCTTTTCTTTTAAAATAACCAGGAGGGTCCAACTAGTGCCACCCCGAGGCTCATGGGTGTGCAGCCATCCACATAGGCAAACAGCCAGTGGCCATGTCCCTGAAGGAAATTGACTCTCCTGGCAGCCATCCACTGCTAGCCTCTCAGATAGCGAGGTGGCCTCGTGAGCCCCCTCTGAGCTCCTGAGGTCACCTCATGAGCCCTAACCCAGGCTGAAATGTTGGCTGGCTTGGGCAGTTCTTGTGTGGACAACCAAAGCTAACCATGAATACAGTGGCCCTGCCATGTCCAGAAGTTTCTGCTTGGCGGCAGCTCCCTCCCCAGCTTCTGGCTTTTACAGTCTTTCTGCCTCCTTTTCCAGAATGTTTCCTAAGCCTTGGGAGGAAGAGTGTGGTGTAGATAAATGTTTCGTTTAGAACTGAGCCTTTGCAATTACTTATTCTCTGGATGTGGACTGGTTGTGAATCTTTATATCAACAACTATCCACTGCAAAAAGAAGCTTCCCTGATAGGGGCCGAGAGCTGCATTCATCTGTGGGTATAATAATAAAAGTGTAGAGAGCAGCTTATTACTGTATTATGTAGCACAATAGTAGTAGTAGGTTCTACCTTCTTATTCATGGGCGTGGTCAAGTTTGCTATACCAGGCATGAGTTTCTGCCCCAAAATCAGGCCTTAAATTCAACCAGAAAGCAGTTGGTTACCCCCATAACCCTCATGTTATTCTTGCACCCATGGACATTATACTAGCTCTCACAGTTCACAGATGATGTAGACTAGTAATGACCTTTTGCACCCAGTGTCTGCATAACACAGTGTCTGTACTATGAAAGCTAGCTATCAGGGAAGAAGTTTCTGGGTCAGTACCAGTTGGATTTCTCCACATAATGTGACCAAGGCGTGTGGTGTCTTCAGCTGTAGGATCTTAACATGAAGTTCCCATGGGCAGTAAGAGAAATGGCAATACCTTGGTTCATTGTTTGGGGTTGTCTCTAGGACCCTCCCCTCCTAAGCCAACAACTGAAAGGGAGATATCCCATACCTGACATTAATAGTAAACACTCCTCAAAGGCCTATCTTAAGAGTTTAGTCTCCAACAATAGGAACTCTGTCATGGGCTAGAGTATTTGCTATAGAAACAGAAAGCTGACAAGACAGATTTTTCTTCTAAAAAAATGATTCAGTTGAACACCTAAGAGACAAATTAGCAAATACATACATATATATGTATATGTGTGTTTATACCAAATATGTATATATGCATGTTTCTGTGTACATATCTGTATGTGTGAAAACATGTGTGTGCTTAAAATTTGTATTTACTTTTCTGTTCTATAGTGGTATTATAGTTAAAGCTCTTTTACATAAGGGTAGGATATTGTAAATAGTTAAGGAAATGTTAAATTTAGTAAGATTAACTGAAATTATGAAGGAATGTATCCACTATTCCCAAAGAATTAGTGGTAAATTACAGAACTATATAAGAGGTGGGTGAATCAGGTCATTCTTTGTTTATTAATAGAAAATGGAAGCAACCTGTAGAAAACAAAAACAGTAAAACTTATATAATTACAAATTATTTCAAAATATAAGCATCCTTTGTTTTGGATATTTACCTAGATGTTAAAGTGATATGCCTAGACCTTTCACTTGTTTTCTTGTCTTCTGCTTTTTGAGCTGTAGCATCAGGCTGTAGCTGAGCCTTGTTGCCTTTGTAGTGTTCCGTATTTCCCAGCCTCTCATTCATAAATAACTTTGAAAACCACAGTTGGCAAACTCCACATGATACTGAAGCTAACAAGAGTTACTTTGTGAATATTATAAATATGGTTGCTTCAGGGATGTTATTCCGTGTTGCCAAGGTTTATAAGCTGCAAGCCTGCATTTCAGTTAAGGCTCCTTTCTGATAATCGGCTTACACTGTTTACTAAGAATAAAGCCACACCGATGGGTTTGTGTGCTGCCATTAGCTTTAAATTTTTCATGTATCTCACGTGTAAAGTCCCTTTGAAATAATAATTTCTCTTCCCTTGCAGTTGCTCTTTAAATATTTAAGCCACGATATGGGGTTGCTGGACAGACTTTCAGGTTTACTTGGCCTGAGGAAGAAGGAGGTTCATGTTCTGTGCCTGGGGCTGGATAATAGTGGGAAAACAACAATCATTAACAAGCTGAAACCTTCCAACGTAAGTACTTCTGCCACTCTTGACATTTTCTCATACAGAGAATGGGAAGCCTAAGTTTTAAGTTACAACTTCTGATATTCATATGAAGGCCTATTGTTCTTGTTGGTAAAGGGGTATCAGTGAACTGTAGCTTACTGCATATACAACATATTTGTGAGTATGCAGGTACATCTTGATTATTAAGATGGGATATTCCTTTTTTCTTCTTTTATATTCCCCTAAACATCTTCACGAATTGGCTGTTTACTTATAGGTTGCACTCACTGTGTTTAAGTTCCGTGTATAATTATACAGTGGTGTGCATATCAGTGACAGATGGCAATTTTGAGTAACATGTATGAAAATATTAGTACTAAAAACATATAAAGTTAGCACATGCAACATATGATTCATAAGCCAGAGGTGGGCTTTGTTAAATATAATTCCTGATATTATTTCCTGACCCTTAAGCTGGAAGCAACTTTCCTGTCTTGGGGTTCAGAAAAATCATCCTGAAGATCCCAACTGCAATTCGCTTTGCTCCCCAACTCTGCTGCCTTTTTAACTACGCTAATAGCAGCCAAGAGGTGTTCCTTGAGTTGGCAGGTGTGGAGGTGCCATACCTGTGTTACTCAGGTGTAGCTGTTTTCTTCCTTACTGTTCCCAGGGCATCAGCATTAGTGAGCTTTCATCTACACGTGGGCACAATTTTTAGTTAATTAAGTGTATTAATCACAGAATCTATAGTACTCTCTTAGGAAAAGATTATAAAACTGATCCATGTCTCATTTTATAGGAAAGTTATCTCTTCTTGTGTATGTAGGTAAAATTTATTTTTGATTTTAGATTCAAACCCATTTTTTATTGGATATTTTATTTATTTACACTTAAAATATTATCCCCTTTTCCGATTTCCCTCCCAAAATTCCCCTATCCCATCTCCCCTCCTCCTGTCTCCATGAGGGTGTACCCCCCACCCACCCACCTACTCCCACCTCCCTGCCCCCCCGCTCCCCCCCTGCACTCCCTCACACACTGGGGCATCAAGCCCTCACGAGACCAAGAGCCTCTTCTCCCATTGATGCCCGACAAGGCCATTCTCTGCCACAAATATGGCTGGAGCCATATATCTCTCCATGTGTTGGTTGGTAGTTTAGACCCTGGGAGCTCTGGTTCATTGATATTGTTCTTTCCATGGGGCTGTAAACCCCTTCAGCTCTTTCAGTCTCTTCTCCAACTCCTCCATTGGGGACCCTGTGATCAATTCAATGGTTGGCTGCAAGCATCCACCTCTGGGAGAGCCTCTCAGGAGACAGCTATATCAGGCTCCTTTCTTCAGCAAGTACTTTTTGGCATTCACAATAGTGTTTGGGTTTGGTAACTGTTTACGGGATGAATCCCCAGGTGGGACAGTCTCTGGGTGGCCTTTCCTTTATTCTCCGCTCTACACTTTATCTCCATATTTGCTCCTGTGAGTATTTTGTTCCCCTTCTAAGAAGGACCAAAGCCCCCACACTTTGGTCTTCCTTCTTTTTGAGCTTCATGTGGTCTATGAATTGTATCTTGGGTATTCCAGCTTTGGGGCTAATATCCACTTATCAGTGAGTGCAAAGTGTCCACACTTTGGTCTTCGTTCTTCTTGAGTTTCATGTGTTTTACAAATTGTATCTTATATCTTGGGTGTTCTGACCTTCTGGGCTAATATGCACTTATCAGTGAATGTATATCATGTGTGTTCTTTTGTGATTGGGCTTCCTCACTCCGGATGATATCCTCTAGATCCATCCATTTGCATAAGAATTTCATAAATTCATTGTTTTTAATAACTGCATACTACTCCATTGTGTAAATGTACCACATTTTCTGTATTCATTTCTCTGTTGAGGGACATCTGGGTTCTTTCCAGCTTCTGGCTATTACAAATAAGGCTGCTATGAACATAGTGGAGCATGTGTCCTTGTTGTATGTTTCAGCATCTTTTGGATATATATCCAAGAGTGGTATAGCAGGGTAGTACTATGTCCAATTTTCTGAGGAACCACCAGACTGACTCCAGAGTAGTTGTACCATCTTGCAATCCCACCAACAATGGAAGAGTGTTCCTCTTTCTCCACATCTTTACCAGCATCTGCTGTCACCTGAATTTTTGATCTTAGCGATTCTGACTGGTGTGAGGTAGAATCTCAGGGCTGTTTTGATTTGCATTTCCCTGATGACTAAGGGTGTTGGACATTTCTTTAGGTGCTTTCGACCATTTGGGTTTCCTCAGTAGAAACAAAAAGAATTATACAAAGAATCAACAAAACCAGGAGATGGTCCTTTAAGAAAATCAACAAGATAGATAAACCCCTTAGCCAGACTAATCAGTGGGCATAGAGACAGTATCCAAATTAATAAAATCAGAACTGAAAAGGGAGACATAACAACAGATCCTGAGGAAATCATCAGATCCTACTACAAAAGCCTATACTCAACAAAGCTGGGAAACCTGGATGGAATAGACAATATTCTAGACAGATACCAGGTACCAAAGTTACCAGGATTAGATAAACCATATAAACAGTCCCATAACCCCTAAAGAAATAACAGCAGTCATTAAAAGTCTCCCAACCAAAAAAATCCCAGGACCAGATGGGTTTAGTGCAAGAATTCTATCAGACCTTCATAGAAGACCTTATACCAATTCTCTTTAAAGTATTCCATAAAATAGAAACAGAAGGAACACTACCCAATTTTTTCTACGAAGCCACAAGTACACTTATACCTAAACCACACAAAGACTCTATAAAGAAAGAGAACTTCAGACCAATTTCCCTTATGAATATGGATGCAAAAATACCCAATAAAATTCTTGCAAACTGAATCTAAGAACACATCAAAACAATCATCCATCATGATCAAGTAGGCTTCATCCCAGGGATGCAGGGATGGTTCAATACACAGAAATCCATCAATGTAATCCACTATATAAACAAACTCAAAGGAAAAAAAATCACATGATCATTTCATTAGATGCTGAGAAAGCATTTGACAAAATTCAACACCCATTCATGGTAAAAATCTTGGAAAGATCAGGAATTCAAGGCCCATACCTAAACATAGTAAAAGCAGACTTATTTTTAAGAATGAATTATTTTAGTGCTGTATTTGAATTGATGACTATCCTCAGCTGCCAGGGTATTTTTCACCCAATCAGTCTTTGTACGGAAGAATATAGTTTTGATTGGTGGTATATGCCTTTAATCCTATTCAGTAGACAGGCAGAGCAATCTTAATGAGTTCAAGGCCAGTCTGGTCTACAAATAGTGTTCCAGTTCAGCTAGGACTTTATTGGGGTGGGGGGTGGGGGTAGGGGGAGAGGTAAAAGCATCTAGGTCATCGTGAAAAACTCCGAAGCAGTCTGCTTATTCATTTGATGGTGTACTACATATTCAGGTGATAACTTGCTTATTCAATTTTTCCTCAATATCAGAGCCCTTGTCTTAGGGATTCTATTGCTGTGAAGAGACACCCTGACCAAGGCAACTCTTTTTTTTTATTGGTTATTTTATTTATTTACATTTCAAATGTTATCCCCCTTCCCCGTTTCCCCTCTAAAACCCACCAACTCATCACCCTCATCCCTGCTTCTATAACGTTGCTCCCCCCCCACCCACTCCTACCTCTCTGCCCTGGCATTACCCCACACTGGGGTATCAAGCCTCCACAGTACCAAGGGCCTTTCCTCCTATTGATGTCAGACAAGGCCATCCTCTGCTACATCCAATGCAGAGGATGTACATACTATGCAGCTCGAGCCATGGGTTGCTCCATGTGTACTCTGGTTGGTGGATTAGTCCTTAGGAGCTCTGCGGGGGTCTGGTTGGCTGATATTGTTGTTCTTCCTATGGGATTGCAAATCCCTTCAGCTCCTTCAGTTCTTCCCCTAACTCCTCCATTGGGGTCCCTGTAAGACAAAAATTTATAATGGCAAAAATTTAATTGGGGTTGGCTTACAGGTGCTGAGGGGTCAGTCAGTCTATTATTATCACACAAACATGGCAGAGTCCAGGCAGGCATGGTGCTGGAAGAACCAATAGTTCTACATCTACATCTGCAGGCAGCTAGGAGGAGTCTGCATGTGTTTCACCGTGAAGGTAGCTAGAACATTCAAGTCCTCAAAGGACCAACCCCAATTGACACACTTCCTCTAACAAGGCCACACCTCCTCTCATAATCCCAAAACTTCAAATAGTGCCAATCTCTATGACCAAGCATTCAAACACATGAATCTGTGGGGGCTGTGCCTATTCAAACCACCACAGACCTTAACTTGTCAAGCATTGAATATCGCATACCTACAGTAAGGATTAGCACTTAAATATGTTTTGGATGATAGATGAATAGATTATCTTTGGCCAGGGAATTTTGTTGATTACATGGAGGGTAAAATTTTTAGCAAGCATGATAAAAATAAGACTTCTTAGAAATTCTGTTCTGGTCCTGTTGATACTGTTCAAATCACTGCTGGACTCAGATGGTCCAGTCTATACTCCTTCCTTGTTGCCATTCCTGTCCAGTGACTGAATGTATTTGTTCCTAGGTAAAACAGAAGGAATTAATATTAGACATGACTCTGTTTTGGAGATAGGAGTGAGAGTGTGCCTGCTGTGTGTATAGGGGGAAATCGGCAGGCCAGAGATTGACTTCAGGCTTCTGCCTCAGTTTCTCTCCACCATGCTTTTCAGACATGTGTGGTTGGTCCCTCACTGAATCTAAAGTTTTTCTAGGTGGCTGGCCCCAGGGCTCCAGGACATCCACTGTCTCTTGTCTCCAGAGTGTGTGCTGTGCCCAGCCTGTACTCTGAATTACTGCAGTGAAAAATGAATTCCATATGAATCCCTTGTGTCCTAGTCAACTTCTGGAGCTTCTTTTAGTGATTACTTTTATCAGGACTTTGGAGAAGAGAATGTTGGGAATTTTTATCCCTTCAAGCTAAATTTTAAAAGGGAATTTGTGGAGAACCTAGGTAACTATGTAGAGGCAACTTAAATGTTCTACTTATAATTCAGTGAAGGCACTGTTGATAATTGGGATATATTTTCTGTGATATCCTTAAACTTTTAACCTTTATCATGTAGTTGATACAATAAATAAATATATAAATAAATAAATAAATAAATAAATGGTAAGATCATGGGAAAAAAGAACAAAATTAAGAAATACTTAATGCCAATGTTTGTTGTTCAGGGAACCTCAGAGTAATGAGGCAAGATCCTAAGTGCCACAAAATAGTTTTTCTAGCAAACAAGAAAAATACTTTAGGGAAAGTATGACTGCAGCCTGGAGGCTAAGAGGAAGGAAAAGCTGAGTAAACAGACTTCGGCGAGGCAAACCGGAGCTGTTCCGGGAAAGGCCTGGTCACAGCGCGAGAATAAGGTTCCGGTGCTCCCATTCATTTTCAGCTTCTCTCCCATTGGAATTTAAAGTTTACAAAAGTGCAGTACCTGAGTGAACAAGGTAATGGGAGGCAAATTTTCCCTTGTTCTACTCTTATTTTCACATAAAAGTTTCAAGATTTTTTTTTATTTAGTTATGGGTAAACATAGGAATAAGAGTAACCAAAATGAGATTATAATTATAATAATAGCAAGCATTTCTGGAATGTTTTTAGACACCATGGTAAGTTTTTTTATACCTATTAGCTCATTTAATTCTCATAATAACTTTATGAGCACGGTAATATCGTTGACATTTAAGCAAACCTAGCCTTAACTTGTGCCAGATGGCATAGCAAATTAGGAGTAATTAGGAGGCTATTGTAATTCAAAGCAACAAATGGAAAGGACTATTCTAAGGTAGTGGCACAGAGCCAGGAAAACAGAGAGTGAATCGCTTCATACATGGCACGTAACAATGGACAGAGTCAAGAATAATTTCTCAGCATCTGGATCATAAAAAGGATAGAGTTTTGCTTTGAATGAAGTTTGATGGAAATTCTAGAAGGCATTTAATGGATTCAATTGTCAGTATAGTTTTAATTGTCTGTGAGATCTGTCAAAGTGTATATCTTACCCGTCTCTTGGCCCTTTTTGATCTTCCTGTAGAACTCCCTAGCAGAGCTATCATAACTCACCTGTCTATCTTCCCTATGTGTCACTCTTCTACTTAGCAATGAGCTTTAGACATGCATGCTGTCAGGAGCCATCTAGAAAAGGTTAAGGCTAATAGGTGACTTTCCTGAGATGGCCCATCATTTTTGCATGACCTGCAATGGGTAAAATTCATACTTGCATGGTCTTTCAAAATCTCATCTCAGGATTGATTCTTATTGCTGATATGCCTTTCCTGACATTATTAAATTAGTCCAATAATTCCTGGGCATTAGCTCACCCTATTGGGCAAATTTTGTGCAAATCAATGAAGATGTTTTCCCTTGTAGTAATGCTATGTAGACAAACTGATGATTTCTTAATTCCTAATAGTGAGTCTATAGAATTCCTAAATTTATACAAGTAATTTTGAGCCGAAGTTATTTTAAAAACTGCAATTAGGACTCTGTAAACCTTCGTGTGTCATGGGCTAATTTCACTAGAATAGAAAGCAGGCTTGGAACAGATTTGCAATCAGAGAAGGCATTCCTTCTGGGCTGGCTCTGAAACCATTGTCTGATAACTAAATTTGTAAGCTGGGAGTGGACAATTTATTGTGGGTGCAAGGACTGAAGATGAAGTGTTCACTGGATAAAAGTTCAAAACTAGTGAGACACTAGGCAGACGATTTGCCTCTTGACAAAACCATGCTCAAATTAAGACATAAGAATGATTGTTTTCTCCAGAGCTCGTGTCTCTAGCTGCATAGGTAGCAGAAGATGGCCTAGTCAGCCATCATTGAGAAGAGAGGCCCCTAGGTCTTGCAAACTTTATATGCCCCAGTACACGGGAATGCCAGGGCCAAGAAGTGGGAGTGGGTGGGTAGGGGAGGAGGGTGGGGGGAGGATATAGGGAACTTTCAGGATAGCATTTGAAATGTATATAAAGAAAATATCTAATAAAATAATAAAAAATAAAAAGAATTATTGTTTTCAATTTGTAATGAACGTGTAGAACTAGTTACAGATAATAAATGTTTTATTAGATAACTAGTCTAAATGGAAACACATGTATACATGTCTGTTGTAACTTCTTATTCAATTTATGATTTGAATTTATGTATGAAAACTTGTGAACTTTTGAAAAAAGATGCTTGGACTACCATTTGGTCATGTATCCTAAAAAGAGAATAATTAAGGGCAAGCATAGAAAGTTGTTCCCCTTTATTCTCTGTCTCAGAAAGAAAGGCTGGAGTGTCTTAAGAGTGACTGCTTCTTTCTACAGAACTTTTTCTAGCCAACAAGGAATTAATGAGCTTCCAGCCTCTCTCAGGGCTAGGAAGGACCTGCAGGGAAGGAACAAAGAGAACAGGAGAACAGTTACTTCTTTACTTAATCCCCCCACACACACCCCCACACCCCCACAGTCCCCAACCTAACAGCTAGGTGTTAATCACCAGAGGCCACAGGTTTTCAGCCACTGAATGAGCAGTCACTTTGTAGCATCCAGTGCAGTTAGAGTTGACCTTTCCAGTGCAGTGGAAAGGTCACCTCCCACCTCAGACCTGCAGTTCTCCTGAGCTGGAGCAGGCCTCAGGCAGCATGCGTTCTAGTTTTCCTGGGTAGCAAGTTATTTCCCCCACTATGCGGTCAGTGCACTAACTCTATTTTCTAGAATAATCTTTGCCATAGGTCTTCCCCTTCCTACCATTCACTCTTGGGTCAAATGTCACTCCACTCCTGAACACTCTGTCTACGTGGTCATATGTTGATTGTTGAGAGCAGGGACCAGGTAGACATGAAGACTATGCCAAGCATACATAAATTCAGGATGTATGTGTTGACTGATTATGAAGTTCAATACAGGAACTCAGAGTGACTCTTCAAACCGTTTTATGTTTTCTCTTACAGGCTCAATCTCAAGATATAGTTCCAACCATAGGATTTAGCATAGAGAAATTCAAATCCTCCAGGTAACCCCCTTCTCTTTGTGACTAGGAAGCTGTTTCCAGACTTACCTGGAAATCATTTGTCATTTCAAATCTCATGGGCTGTGCCCTTTGTACCACTTCTGTTTGTTTACTCTCAGCCCTTAAAGTTTAGGCCAACTCTTAAAAACCTCATTAGTGAAGGAAGCATTTTTATGTTATCCATTGCAAAATCATATTTAGATTAATAAAATCATTTTCAATTTTTCTTGAATATTAACATCTATTATACTGTAGCCATGATGATTTAGTTGATAGAAAAGTTAACCATTTGATTTAGTTGCTTTAAATACACTAATGTTTTGCTTTTGTTTATAGTTTGTCTTTTACAGTGTTTGACATGTCAGGTCAAGGAAGGTACAGGAATCTCTGGGAACACTATTATAAGTAAGTGTTTTTGTGAATGTTGCTTAACTATATGGCTGCACTTTAATGACAAATAATGATTAGAAATCCAAGTGATTATATGGTTTCTGCTATAAAATGTGACTTCCTATAATTCCTGACTTTGTTCTTTCTGGTTTTGATAGCGATTTCTAAGAACCCCCTAGACATAGTGGTGCATGCCTGCTATCCCAGTTCTTGTAGTGCTAAGGAATAAGAGTCACAAATTTAAGGCTAGCCTGGGCTATATAATTTAGAAGCCAGGCTGGGGGAGGGGGGGGGAGGGGAGGGGAGGGGAGGGGAGGGGAGGGGAGGGGAGGGGAGGGGAGGGGAGGGGAGGGGAGGGGAGGGGAGGGGGAGAGACACAGAGAGACGATAATTGATTATAACAGTCACCTTAGCTGATACTTTGCTCTTTCCCCATTACTCTAACTCCAGTGCTTTCAAATGCTATATTCACTCACATCTGTGGGATATGTGCAATCAGATTCCACAGCTGCACTTAGTGAAAAAGTTGTTCCTTATTCAAATGATTTCGTCAAGGAAATTATAGATCATAGATCAGAATTATTACTAACCATATTTAGTTGAAATAAGATTGTTTTAACAGCAGATAACCTGTTTTATGAGTATTTCTATACAAGGTGTTTTTTAAAGTAAGCAGACATACTATTCAGTAAGTACTTCAATTATAGCAGCTGCCAAGTTACTAGGATCCAGATGTTTGAGACCACTTAAGACTGCATGTGGTAGTAAACTAATTTCACTGTTCTTTCTTTATACAGAGATGGACAAGCCATTATTTTTGTCATTGATAGTAGTGATAAGTTAAGAATGGTTGTGGCCAAAGAAGAGCTTGATACCCTTCTGAATCACCCAGGTATCTGTGTAGCTTCTTCCACCATTGGTATCTGTGTTTTGGGTTCCCTCTGTATGTGCTGGTTTGTTCTTTAGTAGAAGAAAAGATGATTATGAGATGGAATTATTTTCTATTTAAATTTGTAAATTTTAAAACTTTATAATAACTTGGCCTATTTTTTTTTTTAGATTTCAAAGCTTTTTGCAGAGTTTGTTTGTTTTTATATACTGGCATTTATTTCCTTATCACTAAAAGTCCTACTTTCTCAAATATATAAATAACATATTGTAGTAAGAGAACAACATTTAGATGGAAGAGATGAGGGAGGAAGTAGGTTTTGGTGCAGAAGGACATGAGCTCCGTTGCTTTGGTTTCTTGATTCCAGCGTGTGGTGGCAGAGGAGCTACTATGCTTTTGCTTCTTTAGCTTTCAATGTTAACAGAAAGGAGGAAAACTTCAAGTAGGAGGAAGAGGAACTGGGCTGTGGTTTTATTATTTATCATTTTATATATGAATGTTATGTGTGCCCTAGGCATGCAGGAGCCCACAAAAGCCAACAGAATGTGTCAGAGCTTCTGGAACTGGAGATATGGGCAGTTCGGTACTCCTGTCCAATTTATTTTTAAGTGTTGCTTAGGTAAAAAGATAAATATATGCAGTAATTAAGTTGGTGAATTGATTTTTATGCAGAATTAGATAAAATAGTTATAGCTGGAAATATGTTGTTTTTTTTCTTTTTCTTTAACAAGATGTAAAGATGCTGCTCTGTGTTGCCTTTCCTGTGGAAAGCAAATTGCACAACATTGGACAGGTAGCAAGAAAATTCTGTTACCACCTACCACTTATGGCTTCTAGTTTGCACTTGGCTTCACTCAGCAGCTCAGGGCACTTGCTGCTGAATCTGGCCTCCATCCTAAGTTTGAACCTACAGAGCCATATGGTGGACAGAGGGAGAGAGTTGACTCTTTCCTATGAATTATCTTCTGACCTCCATGCATAGCATGACACACCTACATACACGAACATGTACAAACACACACACATATACATGTACACATACATACATACAAACATACATGTATACACACAATTAACGAATACAGTTAAATATATAAATGTTAAAAAAAAAACTGGGAAATCTTTTCAAAACTGTAATGGGAAAAATAGCTGGTTAAAAATAATGTCACGGTGTGGGGAAAAAAAGTAATGTCACTTGTTCATTGTACTGTTTATGACTTATAATTAATCCACTTCCTCCTCTTCTTACTTGAGGTCTGTATGTCTTGTGTTGACAAGACAACACAGAAGTCTTTTTGCATAGATACTTCTCTATGACTGTGAGGTTCCCCTTCTCCAACCTTGCTCTTTGGTTTAAAGCACCTAGCCAGAGTCTTACCAAATAGTTTTAGTTTTTTTTTTCTGTTTAGATCACTGGTTCTCAGCCTTGTAATGCTGTGACCCTTGAATATATCTCCTCATGCTGTGAGGACCCCAATCATAAAATTATTTTGTTGCTACTTCATAACTGTAACTTTGCTACTGCTATGGACTGTAAAGCAAACATCTCATATGCAGGTATCTGATATGCTGACTCACGGGTTGAGAACGGCGGGTTTAGATGACTGTTTATATCTCTAAGGGTTTCTGTATGTGTATTTCAGTTTTAGGAGGCTAGGGCCAAGTCATCCAAAGCACGAGAGGCATCACGATGGGGTCCTTTTCTTTTTCAGATATTAAGCACCGTCGAATTCCAATCTTGTTCTTTGCAAACAAAATGGATCTTAGAGACTCTGTGACTTCTGTGAAAGTGTCTCAGTTGCTGTGTTTAGAGAACATTAAAGACAAGCCGTGGCATATTTGGTAAAAAAAAAAAAATTGTATTTCTCATTTTGTCTTTCTGAAAAGTCTGTGAGTTCGTGTATTCTTTAGGGTTTTTGTTTTTTGTTTTGTTTTTGACATTTTATAAATGGCTAAGCATGATAGGATGTAAGCTAAATATTCGCTTCACAGATTTGCAAGTACTCATGAGAATACTGCTTTTAACTTTACAAAGCCTTTGATGCTAGAAAAAAAGTATATTTAAAAAAACAAAAAAGCCCTTATAGTGAAAAACATAATTAAATGTCCCACTCACTCTTCTGGCTTCAAACACAGTGACTTCCTTTTTTACCTGAAATCAGCCAAGCCTCTATGGTGTCACCTTGCCTGAATCATTCACCAAATCAATTGTTCTGTGTTACTATTGTACCGCACCATTACCATGTGGGCTCTTTGTTGCTTATTTTATGGTGGGTTAGCTCTATTTTTGACAAGTTTTGGTTGCTGCCTTATTTTTCTTTTCCCACTTTTGTGACTGGCACATGTTACATATACTATAGATATTTGTTCAAATGAAGAAATAGAGATAATGGCTGTATATGGACATACTAGCAGTGTCTGAAATTCATGTGCATTAGTTATTTCGGAAAGAGTTCTTAATTAACTCTTGTGTTCTACTTTTCTGAGATCCTCTTTTGCTACCTACCCTCCTGCCTTCCCATGTCCTAAAGTGTCCCTCTATAGCAGTCCCTATATGTTGTAAGAGTTACAGTAATATTTAACAGGAAGTTGGACACAAATCAGAGAGTCTACTGGTGATAAAAGTGACCAAGCATATAAAGCAAGAAAGTGGAGCCTCAGAACCCCAGTGTGGACTTGGGGTGGGAATGCAGCTCTGCTCCTAGCTGAGGAGCTGTTGACATTTTGATAGTTAATGGGAGAGGGAGAGTTAGTTCAACCAAATACACAGTATTTGACACAAACTGGACTGATTAGGTTTTAAGACAGAGAGAGAGAGAGAGAGAGAGAGAGAGGAGAGAGAGAGAGGAGAGAGCATGAAGTTGGATGGTTAAGAAGCTGGGAGTGAATATGATCAAAATGCATTGTATGAAATTCCAAAGAATTAATAATACTTTTAAAAAGAAAAGATTTTAAGAGCTAGCCTTGGTGCTGAACAGAGTAGCATTTAAGTAAATGCTAGAAATATCTCAGGATTCTATGAGCACCCCTGCCCCCTACCCAAGATCCCTCTGCCAGGAAGGAAATAGTGAAACCTTTTTTGCTTTTGAACAGTTGGGGGAGAGACAGGGCTACTCTCTGGTTGCTGAATTTGAATCTGAGGTCCAGTGGTATTTGATAGTTAAAGAAGAGTGTTTGCTCTAGTTCTGAGTCTTACAGCTTTTCTCACAGTAAACAGGGAAGTGGTTCAGAGAAATGCCCAGGTTTGTAGTCACCTGCTGACACCTCCACCAGTGGACAAAGCTCGTTCCTGTAGTACTTGTCTCGAACTATGAGTTCTAAAATCAATAGCTTGGGGAGTTTTGGTGTAAGTGATACTACTGTGCCTTGCTGTTACCGTATGTGATGAAAAGTGTGCTGTGCATAATTGCTTATCTTATACTGTTTGTTTCCGTCTTCCTACTTGAAAGAATTCTGTAGGTTCTTTACTATACTCTGCGTAATGCTTCCTCCAAGTGAATGATATAAAACAAGCTCTAATTACTCAGAAACTTTAATTATATATTAATATGGTCATGGATTTTAAAATAAGTTACTAGATCTGTAACATGTAATGTTGTCATAAATTCCTGTATTTTCAGAGTAGAGTCTGTTCAAGCAATACTTAGCAAGATTGAACTGTTATGAGACCCTGTCTCAAAAATAAAACAATAATCACAATAGCAACAAAACCCATGTATAATTATAGGATTTTACTCTATAAATAACAAACTACATTTCAAACCAAGTCAGTAGATTCTTTGACTACACTGTGATCTATGTCTAACATTTCTAACTGATAAATGCGATTGGAGCAGTGGGTACAGTGAGGTAGGATAGTGAGTGCTAGAAAATTAGGTAGGACAGTGGGAAAAATATTATGTTCTTTATATCACTACAAATCTCAAAATTTGTCTCAGATTTTTTTCCCTAGTCCTGAGACTCTAATTTCCTAATTATATAATATATTTCAATGGAATATAGAATATTATTAATATAACATATTATATTCTATTTCAGTATTTAATTATTCTTGTACAAACATATATTATTAGTATGTATTTCTTTGCAATATTGTTTCTTACTCGTAGAGTTGTATGTATGACACCATAAAGTGGATTTTGTGTGTGGACTTTATTTCAGTGCTAGTGATGCCATCAAAGGAGAAGGCCTGCAGGAAGGCGTGGACTGGCTCCAAGGTACATCCCAAGTTGCTGCACAGCTGTTGCCTGCTTCTGTTTCATTCATTCATTTCATCTTTATGTTTTAATTTTATTACATCAATTCCCCTTCTTGTTTTTATTTCTGCTGTCAGAAAAAGCAGTACAGTAAGTACCTGATACCTTGTTGCATTTATGTTGCTGTATTTTTTCTAGCAGATTTCTGTGTTTACATTCAGTAAATAGAGTAAATCTGGAAAATGGTTTTAATGTATGGACCCAGATTTTCATTAAATCTAGTTGCTAAAAAACACATCTGAAGTTTGGGACAAACATTAGGCCTTACTGTTAATAACTAGAACAAAATGACAACTAATTTTTTTATGAATCACGATGTATAATATTACATATATCTTATACATAATTTATATGTATATTTTAACACTCATTTAGTATTAAATACTATTAAATGATATCTTGTTTATTTCAGTTCAGTCAAGATTAGATAAGTATAGTTTTCCCTAGGGTTGTAGCGTCTGTATAAGATGTGTAAGAACAGCTTGCAACATGCAATGCAGCAGATAGGTGTGTATTGTGTATGGCCTTTCTCAAAAGCCGTTCTGGCCAGGTCAGAAGCTTTCATGTTCATTCTTCCTGGGAGGCTCCTACCCTGAAGGAAAGTAAAAGAGAATCAAATTCTCATAATTTTAGGTTATAATATTAGATATGTGTGGGATAGTTTTTCATTTTTCTTCTTCCATTCTTTGGAAACTCTTGGAGACTTACAGCTTTTTGTGTTGGGTGGAAAAGTAATCCGTTTACAACTGCTTCACAGAGATAGATAGAACTTGGTTTTGTAACAGCCTGGTTTTTTTGTTTTGTTTTGTTTTGGTTTTTGGTTTTTGGTTTTTTTTTTTTTTTTTTTTTTTTTTGGAGACAGTTTCTCTTATAGCCCTGGGTATCCTGGAATTCACTCTGTAGACTAGGCTAGACTTAAACTTGGAGATTTGTCTCCCTCTGCCTCCAAGTGCTGGGATTAAAGGCCCACCTGGCACAGACTTTCATTTCTAGTTGTATTTATTCAGACAAAACATTTACTACTAAATTGCAAAGAACATTCCAATCCTATTTTACAAGTAACAAACAAACATCTTTAATGGTCCTAAATATTAGTAAAGGCATTTTTTCTTTGAGCCGATCAACTTCAATTTTTAAATTATTTTAAGAAGTATTGGGGATTATGGTATGGATTTCCAGAAGAAACTGTTGGGTTTCAGAAAAATCCAAAGAATATAGAGAAGTGAATTTTCATGGCAAATTTCTTCCTTCACCAGTGCTGACCATTGCTCCCAATGATGATGCAGTGCGCAGTGGAAGTCCTGCCAACACTCTCAGTGTAGTCATTCCCACCTCAGGATGAGATGATGATAGCTGAGAGGACAGCGAGGGTTTACTTTCTTCCCCAGCTCCCTGTGTATATATTTTTTGTCTATAGCGATAGCCACTAGGTGTCAGTAATGACCCAGTTTTACAGTTTGACCAGTTTTCAAGACTTGGTGTGCAATGTTTATTCTGATCTGTTATCTTACCTCCCAAGTCTTTGTGAGAATAGCATATTGTTAGAGGTGCTTTTATGCCCTTTTGTTGCATCAGCCTCTGCAAGGTAAGCAGTAGCAGCCTTGTTGCTCTGCGCACAGGAGTAGTAGCAGAAGAGCTGGACCTTTGAGGGAGCATTGCTTTAAAAACAAAATCAAAGGATATATCAGCTTTTTTTTTTTTTTAACTAGATGATCATTGTATTTTCTATAGAAGAGTAAATAGTATAGATTTTTATTGTTCTCAGTTATGTTTGAATATAAAGAAAGATAAGCACCTATCTTTCAAAACAAGTAAATAAAAGAGACTAACCAGCTTCTAATGTCACATATTACCTTAAAAAAACATAGTAAAATCTAACTGTAAAAGACCTTTGACCTCTATTCATTTTACTTTCAGAATCCTGAAGTTCCTAGCGAATTAAACAAGGTTCATCTTGCGCTGATCTAATCATATTTATTTAATATTGATTTTTTTGTATAATACTAAATGTTACATATGATTATATTCTCATTTGAAAGACTTGGTAATTTTATATGTTTAGTGATCAGTATAAATTTTCTAGTTCTGAAACTTTCAAGTGAGACGTTTTTGGGGGGGAAGGAGGAAGGGTTTGGTTTGGTTTCTGAGGCAAGGTATCACTATTTGTGTAACACTGGCTGACCTGGAACTCACTATATGAATTTCCCAGTGATGAGACTACAGACATATTCTACCTTCCCAGTTTTCAAGTGAGATTTTTTTTTTTTTAAAGTTTTCCCAAAGAGTGAAACTTGTTTTACCATATTATAGGTAAGTTGAAAAATCAGTAATGCCTACAGGTTTCAGACTTTAATCTTGTTTTATTTTATATTGAATACCAAAAATGATTCCAGGACATCCACCCTGAGCATAAGCAAATACACATTGTAGACAAGCACTCTACTTCTGGTCCTACAACCTTAGCCCATTTACAGATTTTTGTGTGTATATTTTACATACTGTGAGCATGAGTATTCTAATGGAAAATAGAGGACTGAACACACACTCCAGTCTCAGGTATCACTAGTAATAAAGGCGGCATTTTTAAAAGATACTAACTTCACAAACATGTAGTAAAAATGATGATCTTGTTTGGAAAGCTGGGTATCTGATGGATGTTGATTGGCTTAACAGCCGCTCCCCAAAAGCCGACTCCTAAGCTGGCAGTATGAAATGATAGTACACAGCCTAGTTGACTGACGATCTTCTCAAAGGCTCAGAATATGCTAGTAATTGAAAATAATATAGTTAAAAATAAAAGATGGATCTGGAACTAAAAAGAGAAGACATGACTCCCTAAACCATAAAAAAATGTTTTAAGAAATATCCTTTGCAAATAGTCAAAACACTACCTCTGGACTGGAAAACACCAGACACATCTATGTACGGTAATAGTGAACTGAAAGCAAAGAGAGGCTGCAAGCTTTTGTATAGAAGAATTCTGTGGTTCTCATCTGTCTGCTACTCCACCAGGCAACGGTAGAAGGAGACGGACAATAGGGAGGGTCGTCTGAGGAGTCAGACTAAAGAGTAGGCAGAAGATAAGTTGTCTCTGAGGAGTCAGATTAGGAACTAGGCAGACGACCCAGCACATGCCTTTAATCTCAACACTGAGGCTGAGGCAGGCAAATTTCTGAGTTTAAGGCCAGCCTGGTCTACAGAGCAAGTTCCGGGACAGCCAGGGCTACACAGAGAAATCTTGTCTCAAAACAAAGAAAGAAACAAAAAAGGTAAAGGAAGAGTCAGAGGAAGAAGTAGTAGAAGTAGTAGAATTAGAGGAAGGAGGAGGAAGAGGAGGAGGAGCAGGAGAGGAAGAAAGTAGGCCGGCTATAGGAAGAGTCATCTCTGAAAATCAGGCTTCTCCAAGAAAAAAGTCACTAAAGTAATAATTGTGGTGATTTCCACGGAAGTGTCTTAACCAGATGCAGTAGAATAGTGGCCATATTTGACAAACTGCACACACACTTATGATGTCTAGTCTACCTTTAGTTGTACTCATTCATATAAGCCAATAGCAAAGTGTCCAGATGTCTGAGGATAAAAATATGAAATACACAAATGAAAACTTGTAAGAAAGGGGGAGTACAGGTACAGGATATAGGTTAAGAAAAACATTTCAAACAGTATTGGAGTTTATCCTTTAAAATATGTCATTTTTACAAATTAAAAGTTAAGATATGATTTACAGAAAAGAAATTCCAGCAACAAATAAGTCAGTTATATGAAAATAAGAATACTAACAATGAGAACTCAACCAAGAAAAACAGTGCCCTTTTCCAGGAAGCAGGACAGAGGGATAAGGAACAAAGTTGGAAGGCAGGCATGATGGTACGTTCATGTAACCCTGGTACTCAAAATGCTGAGACAGAAGGACGGAGAGCTCCAGTGGCACATCTTACCTCAAAAGAAACAAAAACTTGGTAGAAAACAAGACAACCATGCCAGGAGGTTGAGGTCCACACCCTTAATCCTAGCACTTGGGAGGCAGAGGCTTTTGCAATCTTCCTGAGGGGGAAATAGGTTTCATATCAGGAAAGAAATTGTTACAGCACCAGCTGCATGGGATAGTACTGACAGTCTATGATACTGGTCAGTGCCCGGAAGAGATCATGGAGAATACACTGGAATCACATACTCGGGCAACGTCAGAGTATTGTGACAGCAAGGGAAAACCACGACATCCAGTGACCCATCTTCCAGTGTGCTGGTAAAGTGCTCTTGTGTTGGTCTGAGGTCTGAGGGAGTTCAAATCCCCAGGACATATCTAATCCCAGTGTGCCTATGGCAAGATAGGGAAATAGGAAAAGGTTGTGGGGCAGCTAGCCTGGAATACACAACAGCAAACAACAAAGACCTGTCTTAAGATAGAAGATGAAAACCAACACTCCGTTGTTCATTGACTTCCACACATGGACCATCATGCCCGTGCACACACAGACACATGAATATGGACACGTGCATCATACACTAACTAAAAAGAGAAGGATGGCTAGATGGATCAGGAACTGGGAATGAGCATAAGGTTGCAAAGGAAGGCTACTGACATTTCAGGAAATACTCTGTATTTAGTGAGTTGTAAGTAATTCCCTTGAAAAGAATTAATTGTAAGTAATTGGTTCTTAGAAGGAGTAATCACCAGAGGAACTGCTCCCTGTCTTTCTAATAAGCCATAAAACCTGTATTCTTTCCTTACTTACAGCTTCTATAAAACTTAACGCACAGTTTTAATTGTACCTGAAGGAAACAGATGTATGCATAGGGCCTTCCTGTGTTCTATAAAATTGCCTTGGAGTGATTTAGAGAATAGAGTTGCTATTGTTTCCCTTGTGGGGCTGACAGTGTCTTTGTCTGTCTGTCATCAGATCAGATCCAAGCTGTGAAGACGTGAAGAGATAGTCCCTGGAGACCTCAGTGATTTTCAATGAATGGAATCTGCGTAAGGCATACTGGATAATCTCAAATTTATTTTAAAAGATATATGTAACTAAGAATTTTTTTAACCACATTTTGCTTGCTTTGGTGGACTCTGGAAGAACGTTTTAAGGACTCTAGGACTTGAGACATTGTTAATCTGGCCATTAACTATACAAAATCTAATATTTCTTTTTAACTCCTTAGTTACCAACTTCTTGTTAAAGTCTACATCATTGTGATAAGTAGAATGTATAAATACCACTTATAAGCCATCTCAATATCCTATCATGATTTATGATATATTTGATGTATTTTTATTTTCAATTGTTTTCTAAAAGTTTAGTTCATTGTATGACTTTGAAGTGCAAATTGTGTTAGTGAAACACCTTTAAAGATTTATAAGGGATCCCAGGTAATTAGTATGTATGGAATTTTTATTGTGTCACTATCAATAAAAAATGAAATACACCAACTAGAGTGTTCTGTTCATGCTGAAAAGAATAATGTGTTGGTGTGGTATTTGGTGTTTTAATTGCCAAATATTATCTGAGGCCAACTAAACTGAATTCATTTCCTCGGTGCCTGATGAAGGGTTCCGTCCTTTCTGCTCAGGCCTTGCCCTGACACCTGCATGTGTGCGTGTTGTTCACAACTGTGAGGGTCTGGGTGGTGATCAGGTCATAAATGTAATGCATCCCTTGCCTTCACGGGAATCAATTTAATGCGGGAGATCTGAGAACATTTCATATATGATTGATACATTTTATTGCAGTAGCTAAATGACAATATTTCATCTTCAATTGATAAATGTAAATTTTAATAAATTTTTAATATTTTTATAACTGACTTATTTTTATCCTTAACATGTCCATGTGTTGGTCAGCTTTCTGTTATAGCAGAATGCAGGAGATAGTTTATAAAGAGAGGAAAAGAGGGAGGAAGGAAGAAAGGAAAAAGAGAGAGAGAGAGGAAGGAAGGAAGGAAGGAAGGAAGGAAGGAAGGAAGGAAGGAAGGAAGGAAAGAGAGAAAGAGAAAGATTGATTGATTCTTGTTTAAAATGTGAAGGCTCTGGTCCCACTCAGCTCCTCGTATTCAGTCCTGTGCCAAGACAGCTTCATGGCTGCAGTACATGGCAGAGCAACTTCTTCTCTTTACAGCTAAGGAAGCAAAGAAAGAAGAGAAACCTGGGCACAACACCGCTTCAGGGGTGTATCCTCAGTTCAATTCACTGCTTAAGGAGCCTTCTGGGTAGTCAGTTACAGCAGACTCCACTACCTCAGCTAACTGTTTATACACTGCTATGTGAGTGTTCTTCAGAATTTGAGACATATCTCAGGAACACAACATATGTAACTTCTGACAACCTAAAGAAAGGCCATTTATAATTGTAAACTCAAGTTCATACTTCCCTGTTAAATTAGACACTGAAACTATTCTCACAACAATGATGCCAGTTCTGAATACATTGCATTTGAATGAAAAGCTACGAATTATATAACATCTTAAACATTCTTAGTCATGAAAATAACAAGGCAAAAGGTGAGTAATGCAGACACATTGGTACACGTATCCATTGGAAGTAGATGTCTTTACAGATTTCATAAAAATAGCAGTCAAAGATGTATAATCCAATTTCTCAAAGTCTAGAAATACCAATTAATGGACATTTGCAAAACTAAAGATCATCAGAATATTGTAGTGGTTAGTGGTCTGTCTATTTTGATAGCATGCCATAAGCTTCTTTTATTAGTATGCGTTCAGAATGTCATCAGTCTGGAGTTGCCTCAAATATAGATAGAAATGATGTATTTTTTTAAACGTGTGCCTTAGTTAGGGTTTCTATTGCTATGAAGAGACACCATGACCAAGGCAACTCTTACAAAGGACAACATGTAATTGAGGCTAGTTTGTAATTTCAGAGGTTCACTCCATTATCATCTTTGGTGGAAAGCATGCCAACGTGCAGGCAAACGTGGTGGAGAAGAAGCTGAGTTCTACATCTTGATTCAAAGGCAGCCAGGAAGAGATTCCATCTTCCACCATCAAGCTCTCAAAAAGTCCACTCCCACGGTGGCACACTTCTAACAATGGCTACTTTCCATGGGCCAAGCATATTCAAACCACCACAACACGTTTTGTTTATTTGTTTGTTGGTTGGTTTGTTTTTTCTTTTTTTGTGGAGGAAATGCTATGTGGAGTAAGATGACAATTTTCAGGAGTTGGTTCTGTCCTTCTATCACGTGGGTTCCTGGAACTGAATTCAAGTCACTAGGTTTGGCAGCAAGTACCTTTATCTAATAGTGCCAACCTCACAACCCGTGCTGCCATTTAAAGAAAGAAACAGCAAAAACAGATACACTGTAACAATTTTAGGAAGGCAGAGAAATTCAAATTTTCACCTACACATTCAGAATTTTACATCCTTCAGTCTTCACAACCATATATATATATATATATGCTATGCCCTGTTGGCTCTTTTTTGTGGATTGGGAGTTTGGACGGGTTGTGTGAGAATTTCCTGGGTAAATAATGAAAAAACATCTACTCAGCCCAGAAAGGACAACACGACCACAGGAAAGAAATGAATCTACCAAACCCTAACTTGGTAAACTAGTAAGTTTATTAGGGCTGCTTACTCTGGAGTATGAGTGAAGGGTTACTTACAGAGTCATGGACAACTCAAGTCAGCCACATCAACACAGAGCTCCACTCTTCCCAGCATGGCTAATGACTCAGAGAAGATGAACCCATGGAGGTCTATACCATAGGCAGACAATTCAACTGGTCATAATTACCTCCTGTACAGTGCTTACTGCTGACTATTGTAATTCAGGTAAGTTTTAGGAACTTTCTGAGACTTAGTAGTTGTTTCCTTCCTCAATCTGAATGAGCTGACCTTTACAAGTTCCTGATCCCAGAAGAGCTTCCCTCCAGGATAGAATGTTTCACTTAAGAGGAAATAAGAGGTTCGGTGATTTGGTGAAATGCACAGGGCTGAGAAATGCTGGTGCTGGCCTTCAAAAGCAAGCACTCTGTTTAGAATAGATGATTCAAAACAGAGAAGAGAAATATAGGTATTTTTTAATAGTACTGCTAAAAGTGAAATTAATTTAAAAATCATAGACTACTGGAGGTGCTCTTTTATTTTTGGGTGTTTTTATTTTGTTTTTTTTTAATTTGTTTTGATTTTCATTTTAAGCCTATCAACACTAAGAGTTTACTCTCTGAGCCTGAATACATGGAGGTATATTAAATGAGATACATTAGATGTTGACAAGTTAGATAAAATTAACAAAACTGCTTAAAACTAAACTAGCTAGTAACTCACATATTAAAATACTTAGAAGAGAAAATACTTTCCCCTTGATCTCTTAAGATCTATTAATGGTTTATAAACAGCATTTATTACTATACTTCATTTTCAAGGAAAGATTCTATAGAAGCAAACTGGATAATATAGGATGCCATATGTATATAAGCTGAAATTATTGTGTTTGTTTCTAGCATATTATATAGTGGCAATATATCTCAAAGTTGAAACAACTTTTTCCCCCATGTTTTACACCTCAGCATTGAGAAACTTAAGCTCAGTATTTTTAACAGCATTTTGTAAAATGTTCAAATCTTAGCATTGTTTGTTTTACATTTAAATATTTCTTTGTTGACTGGACTGTTTTATAAACCACAGAACTGAGTTTTGAGTATTTTTCATTTACAGGTTCTGATAAAAATTATATTATATACCCTAATTACTTGTAATTATTTTTTTCCTTTCAGATTTTGACACATCAAGGTTTTGATTTCCATAATTACATTCATTTCCTTGTAAAAGTACTTGCTTAATTCAGGTTGGTATAACAATAACCATAGCCTTGGCAGCTTATGTGCAACAGAAGTTATAGAGGATGGTGATCTGCCATCGGTCTGCTAGTGATTTAAGGTTCTGTTGAAAGCCCCCTTAGCAGTGGAGTTCCGTCTTCTCATTGTATCATAACAGAAAAGACAGAGAACACTCTGAGTGTCTTTAGAGGAGTATTAAGGCTCTTTACATCCTTTAGAGCAGCACCATCATCAACTAATTACGTCCCAAAGACAGTTCCTCCTAGTATCACACTGGTGTTTAAGATTCCAACCGGTGCATTTTGTGTAAAAATAAGTGTTCGGTCTGTTCTACTACTTAAGGCAAATTCAACTTGCTTATGACTCTAATAATAAAATACGCCAGTTTGCCTAACTTTATGCATAGCATCTACTCTCTTACTACTTGCCTCTTATTTCTTAGCTTAGAAATATATTGGTTACTCACTGTGATCTAATACAACTTTAAGAAGGAAGGGCTTATTTTGACTTCGAGTTCCTGGGGAGAGAGTCCATGGCAGATAAGTACGGTGCCCGCAACAGTAAGCAGCTGGGCTCATTGTACCCAGGGAGGAAGAAGTGATAAGTGCTTGTACTCTGACTGCATTCTTATTGTTCCATCTAGGATCCTATCCTGCAAAACGGCACCACCAGCATAGAGGATGGGCTTTGCTGTAACAATTAATTTAGATAATCCTTCAGATATCCCCCACTTACTTGTTTCATAATGGTTCCATATCCTATCAAGTTGTCAGTAAAGATTACCCATCATAACTACTATCTCTGACAATGTCACACCCAAAGACATCACTTTTAAGCTTCCACCCCTCGTTTCCATAAGCTTATGGTCATCTCATATTGCAGAATGATTTTGGTCCAACTTCAAAAGTACCCATATTCTTTAATAATTACATTTTATAAGTCCAAAGCACCAACTATCATTAGGAATTCAAGGTGATTTCTTAACTGTAAGCTCCTATTTACAAAAAGAATCAAAAGCAAGTTACTTCCAGTAAAGAACAGTACGGAATATATATTCCTCTTCCAAAGGGATGAATGAGGGCATAGCAAAGAATGATTCAATCAAAGCAAGACTGGAATCCAGCAAAGCAAACACCAAATCCTGAATCTCCTCCATAGCTGGCATCTACTACAAGTGGAATCCTTCAGATTTCAAAGGGTTTGTACAGTCTCACCCTCCAGCTCTGCCACCTATGATAAATGTATTCTTTCTTGAGCCAGCTTGACTGTATCCTGCAGCTTTCTTGGTAGATATTTCATGGTTCTAGCATCTCCAAATTTTAGGAGGGTCTCAAGTACAACTTGGGCTTGACCTTCATGAAATAGTATCTCAGGTCCTCCTTGCAGGGACTTTGACTCTCCCACATGTTGCCTGACCTTACTGGCTCTCTGGAACCAAGAGGCACAAGAGTCATTAAGCCCTTCAAGGTGACACCTTTCATGTATGCAACAGACCTGAAAATACCACCACCCTGGTACAACCGATTTACCTACATAGAACAGGCCTTCAATGAGTCTTCAATGAGTCAAGAATCCCTTGCTGATTTTAAAACCATCCTGTTTGCTCTTTTGTCTGCCTTCAATGCCTCTGCAAGAGTAGTACATGTTCTTAAACACTGAACCACCTCTGCAGCCCCAGTCCTGTATTTCCTTACACCATCACTAGCAAGCTAGCTGACAGTGCTCCACTGGGTACGAATTCCAGGTAACAGCTTTGAGAAAGGAACTTCATAGAAGACTGGCAAGCAGCTGTCAAAACGATTCTTTACACGCTGGATTTTACTCCCAAATTAGATACTTCGTCAGTAAGAAGACTTCCAACTTCCATAAGATGTACTGGTCTAACCTGTCCAAGGCAGTAATTGGCAGTTGTAAACTCAAATTATATAGTCGCCTTAGGATTGGGGCAGCAGTTTCTCCACCTGCATATTTCTCATACCTGTCATTTTCATTTACTTTTCAATTATGCAATTTTTAAAAGAAGGTCAAGAGAATGCAATAAAGGGTTCACTTGAAGGTAGTTTCCTATTAACATGCCAAACCTGCGCATGCCACGTATTACACATGGTGTGTGGTGATTCATGATTTAAGAGGCATTCATTTATTGTCTTATTTCCTGACCAAATCAGATAGAAGCCAAAGCAGATACTAAGTATATGTCTGTCACTGGCATAGCATTGTGCATTATGTATCATGCTGCTCTTTTTAACTAGTGTGATATTCCTATAGCAGATCTGTTCCAGGAGGTCGTTTAAATGCTGGTTGTAGAACGTCCTGACCCATGCCTCTAGAGGTTTCCTAGAGCATGACATGGAGCATGGCTTGCTGAAGCTACACACTGTGTCACTTGCTCTTCTGCCCACGGGTCACATTTATGGCATTCTCTTGCAGTTGGCCACCCTTTGTTGTGTGATTTTGTCTCAGTCTGAGATGCTTGGGACTGGGTCACCCCTGTGAACTCCAATCACTAAGCAGCCAGCCTGAAAGAACTGAGCAAAGTTGCTGGACTGCCTACGAACGACATCTTTACAGATAACATTTGGGGATTTGTCATTTTGGTTTTTGTTTGTTTGTTGTATACATTATCTCACCAACTTTTCTAGTCACGTTTAAAGCAGCTAGCCTGAGAGGAGTGACTATGAAGTCAGCCATTCAAAATTTTATATATAGATTTTTATTTTGGTACTTTATAAAATACAGGGTGCTTGTTGGGCTTCTAAATAAATATGTAGTTATTAGGGTCTTTTCCTACTTGTTTGTTTTAATTTTTCAGTTTTCTGACTACCCTATTGAACTTTGACTACCCTAAGGAACTTTGCAAGTTGCAACTTGCCAAATTTTATTCAAAGATACCTTGTGTTCTAAAACTGGTTGTGCTTTATTTAAACCTCAGAAACCAAATGTACTGACTGAATGCCCGCCATGAAGTGTCCGAAGGACGGAACTGGAAATGGCGGTTTAGGTAATTTTGTTTCAATTCCTCCCAGCCTGTAGGTGGCTGACACTTTTATAGACATGGATGTGGCTGCTCAGAACAAGTGTGTGACTGATTGGAATGTGGATCTATTGCTATTAAGCTTGGCGACGACAACAACAACAACAACAACAAAGGCATTCTTGATTTTTAGCCTTTTGAACCAGAATCTTACTAGGTGGGGCAAGCTGGCTCTCTGTGTATTCCAGGCTAACCTCAAATTTAAAATATTTTGTTTTAGCTTCTCACATGTTAGGGTTGCGGGTGTATTTCACCATACCCAGGTTAAAATTATTTCTTTCTCTCTTTTTTTTTTTTTTTTCAGTCTATGGATTGAACCCAAGGCCTTGCATACATGGGGCAAGAACTCAGTCACTGTACTCCCAGACTGCATTTTGAAATATTTTAAGTTAAATTTCTGAAAGTTTATTAGCCAGAATAGTTCAGAACGGAGTAAGATTTCCATAAATAAGTTTGTCAGGTTTATTCATTAAATTCTAAATTCATTACTTTACAACTCCAAATCAAACTAAAGTGATTTTTGTTCTATTCTGTGCAGTATAAATGTGTGTACAGGAAATAATGCTAACCTCAGTTTTAAATTAGGTAAAGCCCGCACGGGAAAGCTGTGATTCATCTTACTTGACAACATATAGCATTTCCAATTGCTGTCTCTCCCTAATCAAAACCTGTGCTCACAACAGCAGCTGCCTCCATATCTTGTCTTCACAAGTCAGTCTGGCAACTAGTTATTCCAGTAGGAAGGATCAGGCTTCCAGAACACACTTGCTATAGAATTGAAAATAATTTCATAAGCCAATTTTAGAATCCTAAAATCCACCGTTGTGCATAGCCTGTGTACTCAGATGAAGTATCTTGGAGAAACAGATTATATGGTCTAAGTTTCTTATCTAATAGTAAGTTAATATTCTGAGGTTTCATGCCTGCCATTGTATGCAGCTGATTAATATTAAATAGAATATTTAATTTGATATTCTCATTTTACTTCATTTTTATAGCACTAGTGTGACTTGATTTGATTTGGTTTGCTATGAACAAATTGATACGAACAGTTATTCTGGAATATGCTTTATAATTTATGTTTCCAAAGGCATTCTCCTACTTAAGTACTTGAAGGAACATATTATTTCAGTATCAGTAAACTTTATACTGTTTGAAAAGTGCATATTCAATTCTCAATGGTCACAAAAGTTTTAAGGATTTCTTTTCTTCTGTATATATATCATCCTGGAGGAATAAAATAATAAGTGCAACCTAGCTCAAACTAACACATCTATTTAATCATGGGTTTGAACGAGTTCACTCTCTGCATGTTCTGCAAAGAAAACCAGGAACAATACAATAAAACATCGTGTATTCCATACAAGTTTGAATAACCAATTATTAAAAACTTCACCATCTGCTCTCATTGAAGCCCTAAGATGAGGCATTTCCCCACGTCACAAACCGTGACAGTCAGAATGTAACAGAATGAGAAACTCTAGCATCATTGCTCCTTTCTTCCTTGCTGTCATGGTTTTTAATGAAAACTTGCGTATGCAGACAAAGGAAAGGGGGAGGCTATACCGTCCCCACCTCCCTCCTAATTGAGCGCTTCTATCCAGTAATAGCTTTTTTGCTGCCCTCGGCAGCTTGACTTTGCCTCATTTGGCCGAGCACCGCTATTATTCTAAGAGGCAGCCAGTGAAGTGCCCCAACCCATCTGTTTGCTTTTTCATGGGCTGGTGCCTTCCTTGATGTTGACAGCTGTCTTAATATTCCCGGGCCACCTGCCACACAGTAAATACTCTGCTCGAAGAAAGATTCGGTAGTTTTTTCCTCTGGTAGAGTTCCCTCAACAACAGAAAAGCTCAGCATTTCCAACCTCCTCATGCCTCCTCCCTTAAATGCTTCATGGATCGGCATTTCCAGTCGGGTCACACACTTTTGAGCCATACGGTACATTCGCTTTGGGAATGGCAATACACTCTCATGTGGCAAACTTGACACTTCCTCATATATATGGGCGACTGTATTAGTCTTTTTGTAGAAGTGATGTAGTCACCAGAGGCAGAGAATCTAGCAGTAAGGCACTTCCTCCTGTGAGCTTTCCAGAATACCCCTCCCCCACATACACCTACAAAACAAGTTCCCTTCTCTTCTGGACACAACTACTTTCCCATCAAAGTGGTTCCTTGAGAGAGGGCATACTGTCTTAATCTTTACACAGGAGTGTGGGGCTGACACATCTTGGGCACTTAAAAGACAAATTTAGTGTTGTGGCATCTGTAGTTTTCAAAGTTTTGGGGGAACCTCTATTGATTAAGAATTTCATACACACATATAATGTGTTTTCACCAAGTCCAGCCCCCATTGCTTCCCTTCCAACCCTTTTCCTCGTCCATAATGGTGATTCTCTTTTGTGAGGCTCTCTTTAAAGAAAAAAAAAAAAAATCCTGACGCTAAAAACGAAATTTATATTAAATGATTTGGAACATAATAGGACTCGAATTAGTAACTCTAAAAGATCCACTGCAAACTTAGCAAATTCTATAAAAGCAATGTATTTTTTCCTATTTCCTACTTGGCATATGTCTACATATTAAAAATTCATAGTGTATCCTTTGAAAACCTTTCATACGGAAATATTTTTAATGTCATTGTACGTACAAAACAATCGAACAGTCTTTCCACCGTTTCACTTGGTGTTATTTATTATTTATAGAAAAGGCATGAAAACAAGCATCATTACGTCCTGACACGCACATAGAGAGCTCAAATTTCTGGTGTAGGTCTAATAAGAAGTCTGAAAATTTCAATTTGACACAGTTTACATTGAATAGAAAAACAGTAGAGTGCGTTATGGAACATATTTTACTACTCTGACAGAATTGGTGTCAATTAGAAACAGTTCTGTGTCTTGCAGTGTTGTCGGCTGGTATCTGGGATACGTAACACATGTCATTTTCCAGCTGCACACTTCATAGCCTCTTTCACCTTCACCATCTACATACTTGAAATCTTGGAAGCCATGTGTCTATTCATGTCTCAACAGAACCTGTGGTCTTGCGTCTTGGGTGTAAACCTGGACGAGTTGCGCAATGAACAAGGTGGAATTTAAGCAAAAACTGAACTACCCTCCGAAGAGGAGCAGCTTAAAACTACATAGATAGTTTCCCAAGAAGATCAAAGCCACTGGAGTCTCCATTCACCAGACCTCAGTGTGAGCCAAAGAACTCTAGAACCTACGAACTCCAGACATAGGATAGAGGAAGAGTCCTGTGGTCCCAATCCACTTAGCTTTAAAGAAGAAATTACATTGACAGTCGTCTAAGAACACGTGACCATCCAGTCACTGCGCACACTGGAAAAGGCTGCACCAGTGAGGTGTCTTCAAACGTGAACTTCGGCAGGGCGGTGGTGGCGCACACCTTTAATCCCAGCAAATGGGAGGCAGAGGCAGGTGGATTTCTGAGTTCAAGGCCAGCCTGGTCTACAAAGTGAGTCCAGGACAGCCAGGGCTATACTGAGAAACCCTGTCTAGAAAAAAACAAAACAAAAAACAAAACAAAAAACCCGTGAACTTCATCAGCTTTATGGAAAGAATGATCCTGCCTCAGCCACTTACCAAATGTCTGGATGAAAACTGAATTTGAAATGAAGTGAAGTGGAGTGGATAAAATTAGTATCTCTGAGATGTTTCCAACTGAAATCTGAAAGCACTTTCACAGATTTCGTAACAAAATCCTAGAATCTAGGATTCAAGAACCTGCTATTGTATGTCAAGACTGTAAGGGTACAGGAAATCTAAAAATCTAAGTATTGGAAAAGCAAACATTTGATACCAAGAACTTTCCATGCCGTGAGCCTAATACTTCTGTATATACCTCAGAGACCAGTTGTAAAGAAACATTAATATGTGGACTACTATAGCATTTTCCTATCAGCTAATTGAGAGGAAATCGTATTATTGAAAATCAGAATTTGCCTCATAATTTTATTGACGCCCAGACACGTTTATCCCCAGACAGACTCCCTGCCTGGACCTTCTGTGCCAACACTGAGGTGTAGGACCACTTTTTGTCACAGGACATGTGGGGAAGGCAACTGCTAGTCAGCTAACATTGCTTTGGGGAGGCACATTATTCTCCAGGCCCTGTAGCTGCATGGAAGAATTTGCTTCAGATTTTTGCTTTTGAATCCTCTTTGGGCTTCCTGATTAGTAGATCTTTAATACGGATTCTCCTTCAAAATAATGTTAGCTTGGCCAGTTTTTTTATGCTGTCTAACTGTATCTGATCCTAATTTTTTTCTTACTCTCATACTCCTAGTTTCAGATCCACATGACAGATAAAAATGCCTCAAAGGGGTAGCTGTGGGTCCGCGGGAAGGCTACTTATCCGGCACTATGATTACTTGGGGCTGCCAGGTAGACGTGCGACCTCCTCACTACTCCAGCCAGCCACAGACAGCTATCACCCTATTTTCATGTGATTTGCTCACATAACATTTTTAGTTACTAAATGTCCCACTGTTATCTTGAACTTCATACCTCTGGTGTTTGACTTCAGACAAACTATAACAATATACCTGGGGCGAATATGGCCCTGTGTGATTTCTCTGTTAGCAGCTCCGCTGTATAAAGTCATTTTTATCATAACCAGATATTCGATTTTAAACTAATGTTAAGGGCCTTTGGAGTTCCAGAATACAGGAGCATCTACGCAACAACAAAATATTTGTTTCAGCATTTTTCTAGTTTGAGTCATACCTGAATCTAGTTTGAGTCATACATGGTTTTGTGATCAGGGACAGTTTTTTTGAAAAAGGATTCAGGGAGTGGCCCACAGGTGAAGGGTGAGCGCTAAAACACACCTGGGTTGGTTGCTCCACATCTGAGCCAGCTGAAGCAGAAACAAGGTGCTGACAGCGGGACAGATGGGACCTACCCTTGCCGGCTGAAACTGTCTTTAGAAAGGCTGTGCTCAGGTTCCAGGCTGCAGGGCACGCGGGTGCTGCTTCTTGCCAGGTGTTTCCCCAGACTTTAATTGATTACCCTGTTTTAAAACAGCCCTAACTCGGGAAAGGGAAGCAAAGCATTTACAGTTGACTGTTGGCCAAGCCAAGTGGGCTGCGGGCTGGGCTGGTTTGGGCGGGAAGCCGGAGCCTAGCATCCCCAGGCTGCTCCTCCCGGATCTGTACGCTGTGGCCGACAGGGCGGTCGCGGCCACTGGCTCCTCCCGGGGGCGGGCAGCTCCGGGCGCGGGCGGGAGGAGGAGCCGCACGGGGAGCGCTCGTGCCGGCCCGGCTGGAGGAGCCGCGCCGGCGGCCCGCGCCGACTCTCGTTGCGCTCAGCTAGCCAGGGCTGCGGCCACCCGCGCTCCGGCCAGCGGCTCGTCGGGGCCCGCGGACGGCGCGGCCGAGCCGGTGGGGAGATGTCCGGCGGCCGCAGGAGGGGCAGCGCCCCCTGGCACAGCTTCTCTCGGTTCTTCGCTCCGCGGAACCCTTCTCGGGACAAGGAAGAGGAAGAGGAGGAGAAGCCGGGGACCGGCCAGCCGGCGGGAGCGAGCCGGAGTGCAGCCAGGTGGGAGCCGCGGGGGCGCTGTGCGCGCCTTCCTCCTCCGCTCGGGTTTCCTCCGGTCCCGCCCTGGGTGGCTTAGATCTGGGGAAGTTCTTGCTCCCGGCCGGTGGCTTTCCCGCCGCCATCGGGGGCTCCCGGCTCTGTCCCCTCCACTCGGGGAGGCTCTGCAGCTGCCGAGGGAATCTCGCGCCCCTCCGCGTCGTGCTTTGCCATCTTAAGGTTTTCTCGAAGTGATACCTAAAAGAGTTGCGATCAGAGCTTTCTGAGACGACATCCAGAATCTGAAGTCTTCGCCAGATTTGTTTACAGTTTAAATGTTGCCGCCCTTCCTCCTTTCTCTCTGTCTCCCTCACTTGGGACATCTGACTGAAGCGCTCCGATTTGGGGAACTAGGGCCGGAGCTGAGAGCTGGCTCGGTTTAATGATTAGTATGTGCACTGTTGCACTCTTTCCATAATCTTTTCCCCTCTACTCCTGCTGCTTTAAAGATTGACATTTTAAAAATTCGTCTCATTAAAATGCCCGTTTTTAAAATTTCCTCATCAACTCTAAAGGAGAGGTGGTAATTCGCTTCTTTCTCCTTTTTTTTTTTTTTTTTGAGAAGTGAAGCCAACTTCACTTGCACCAGAAGAACCTGTAACCCATGTCCTTGGAAGGTTGCCCTCTAGAGAGCTATATTTACCTCAGACTAAAGACTTGCTGATGGACTTCAAAGAAAAATGGATCGGAAACAACTGACGCTTCTAGTTCCATTACTATTTAGGGTTTGTGATTTGTTGTGAGCCCTTCGTGCTCCTTGGTTTTCCTAACTGTGAATCATTCCCAGTGTAATCACCTGTTAGCATAATACGTCTTTCCAAGAAATGGCCAATTATAATTGACTGGTGATTCTACTAGGAAGTTTCAGATACTTTTGGCCTGGTTGTTGATGCTTTTAAGATTCGAAGTTTCCCTGTCCTTAATGGTAGTTCTGAAATCTGGGAGGTCTCCCCTGTCGTGGCTCTAACGTTGTCCCTAACAGTCCCCTATGATCTGAAAGCAGTAGACTCTGCACCCTCTGGAAACTTGAGAGTGGTGGAACTGAGTAAGCAGGCCAGCTCCTATCAGCATTGTCCTGAAATCCTGCCTATTCCCCTGGCCTATTTGCCCTTTTAAGGCAGGCACTCCTCCATTCTGAACTCTTTCTGCACCGGGCTGACTAATCCAGCAGCTAGATAGATCCTTTTCACCTACCCCTGTCTGTCTCTCCTCACCACTGATAGGTCCTGGCTATGGCTTTTCACGATGCGGTTTTAATTATGCTTATGCGAGCACTAATTTTGTTCTCATCTGTTTTAGAACTAGCCAGATGTTAAGGGGATTGCAGATAATCCCTCGTGTGTGTGTGTGTTTAGCTGTTTTATAGGAGCTTAAATCTTTCTTTTTCACAGATAGAAATAAACACAAAGCCCTTATTGAAAGTGTAAGGCAACAAATGGAACCACTCAGTAGGTCCCATCCTCCCAGTAATAGAACAATGTTGGTGGTGACAAGATTGGAAACAGACTTGGGATTTGTGCCCGTGATCCTGTTTCAAACTGAAAGGACACTTTGGTTGTTTCTTTTTGTGGCAGTAAAACCTTTTAATGGGAGCAGGGTTGATCTTTTGCAGTCGTGATGTGACTTTGCTTGCAATAGTGGGTAGCCAAGAAAAGGTCTCCCACATAAAAAACAGTAATTACAACCTGGAACATGTCCAGTGGTCCAAAATTTAGGAATTGATTTGGCACAACTTTCCACAAGCTCGAATGATCACAATCTGTATTTTACTGTAAAAATAAAAACAAAAGCATTTTTAAAGAGAGCTGTTCAAAATGACATTGCTACTTTTCACATGTACTGTGACCTGACCCTGATGTCCCGTGTGTGTGTGTGTGTGTGTATGTTTGTATGTATGTGTATGTATGTGTGTATGTGTGCATGTGTGTATGTATATATCTGTGTATGTATGTGTGTGTATATATGTATGTGTGAATATAGGTGTATGTATGTATATATATGTGTGTATGTGTGTATGTGTGTGTATGTGTGTGTGTATGTATGTGTGTGTGAATGTATGTGTGTGTATATGTGTGTGTGTGTGTATGTATGTGTGTGCATATGTGTGTGTGTATGTATGTGTGTGTGTGAATGTCTTGGGATGAAATGGATTTTCTCAGGCTTATGTTGCATAGGCTCCTTTCCTGCCTGAACTCATTGTGTTGGCTTACGAGTGCTTCATTACTGGGCTTACTCAAGCCCAAATACAAAACAGGATGCACACGGTCTTCAGAACAGAACCCCTAGCAACTTCTTAGGAACAGAATTAAAATGAAACATACGTATTAACGAGACTAATGAAAGTCAAATTCACGGCATCGCCCCCCTCCACAGATGTGTGCTGCCCATGAAAGTAAAAGGCAGGGGATGCTGGGATAAACACAGGGTCTGGAGAGGTTGCCAGGTCTCTACTCTAGTGAGCCCCACATTGATAGAGTTCTTGAATAGTCCCCCTGTTTGAAGCACGAGACAACCTTTGTTATTGCTGTGTGCTGTGTGTTGCTGGGGCTTCACTTGGTGTGAGCACATCATTTATTTATTGAGTTTGCTGCTGTTCTGTTCATACTACACCTTTAATGGCCAAGGAGGATGAAGAGTTCCTTTGTTGAGTATTTAAACTAACCTGTTAGCCAACCAGTTCTCGGAAGTGCTTATGGTGGCTGCATTGATTATTCAGAAATGAAAATTCTACGTAACGCAACTGAAAGCTGTCACAGGGAACTTTCCGAACTCCCAGAAGTCAATGTGTCTCATTTTGACAATCCTTACTGTAGTGTTCAGGCCTGTGGTCATTAAAAGAGATAGAGGAGTCCAGAGGGGGTGTCTGATGTCACAGGTGACTTTAAGAGACCCTCTGAGTTGTGGCCTGCAAGATTTTAAGGTCTATTAGGAGATGTGTGTTGGTATGGCCCACAGAGAGAGGCATGCAGAAAATTAGGTTAGAATTAAGTAATGTGGTCTCTGGAGAAAATGTTTGGCTCTTCACTGGGAGTTTTGGAATGTTTTTTAAAAACGGGTCTGTTAAATGGATATTGTTGGAATGCAGAACTCCGTAGGTGAACGCCTACCTTCTTATTTTACCTGCTTTGGGAAAATGATTGCACAAGCTTGTGGCCTTGCTGGGTCACACATGGTGAACCTGTTTATGGGTTCCACGCAATACCTGTAAGCCAGAAGGGAGCTAACACAATACGGCAAGAACATTTCTCAAGGACTGGTTGTGTCCCTATCTTGGGCAGAGAGCTTTGGCTTGAGGATAGCCACAGGGCGAAAGGGGTGCTACACTTCGAAGCCTCTTATGACTTTGAGGACACTGAGGCTGGGGCAGCTCTTAATGGCAGATTCTATTTGTATTTGGGGTGTAACAGTTCTTTAAACTGGACTCTTCCTGTCCATTGCGGGACTTTTGATGTCCACGATTCCACCTACTAGTTGCCAGTAACATGTCTGGTCATTTGGATAACTCAGAGTCCCGTCAGGCGGGCGGATGGGAAGGGCATGGGGCAATACGCCCAGTGGAGAAAGACCTGCGGTCAGAGAGGGAGGAAGAGTCAGGGGTAAGAATTGAACTTAGGTCTCTGACTGTTGCTCGGATTCATTAGACACCGTTTTCCCCTCTACCCTTCAAACCCATACTTTTTCCAACATAAGCTAAAAGCTGGGCATGCTGGATCGCTCCTGTTGTCCCGCCATTCCAGAAGCGGAGGCAGGAGGCCTGCTTCAAATTCAAGCCTGAATTCTGCAATGAGTTCCAGATTATTCTGGGCAGCAGGGTGGGAGACCCTGTCTCAAATGGAAGCAAAGAAACGAAATCCACATTTGAATAAAGAAGCTCTTTGTTTCAGAGTGGGGCCTGGAACCTAGTGTGTCAGGGATAGAAGAGGATATGACAGGTTCCCTAAACTTAAGGTCAGGAGCATGTCCATCTGTGCATCGTCTTTCCCAAACACGGATAGGTGGGTCTGTGCTTGTAGGGTGGAGCATTAAAGAGGTGATTAGTGATGTTCAGCCACGGATACTACTTTCCCTACTCCCCAAGTGGGCTTTGTGAGATGTAGGTTGGGCGGTGTGACCTGGCATCACAGCTGAGAGCGTGGAATGACAGAGGTCAGGAAGCTAATGGGCTGTAGAGCAGAAGATAAGATTGCCCTCCCCCCCCCCCCAAAAAAAAAAAAGCAATGGTTCTGATGTCTAACCTGAGAGCTATTGGCCTTTGGTTAAGCTGAAAAGAATAAGGGTATGCTTATGCCATGCCAGCAATTCATACTAGAAGTCATAAAAATGCCTACCAAATTCTAGAAGCTCTCAGAGGTGTGCACCGTACTGGTCTGCCAGGCTAGCTCAGATCATGGAACTTACACTTGGCAGCAGAGAGAATGGTAAGTCTGTTGGAGCGTTTCAAGACACGCTACCTTTTGTAAGTGAGAGATCTATTTTTGTGTGTGTGTGTGTGTGTGTGTGTTTCTTGGGTTCTCATGGGATGCCCGTGGGATTGCTCATTTGTGAATTCTTGTTGTGTGGTTCCTTGGGAAAGGGATTCAGTTGTGCAATCTTAACTCTGCTGGAATTGTAATCAGAACTCCTGGCTTTATTGAGCCAAGGATGGTTTTAGCATTTGTACTCATTAGTGGAAAATACATAGAGAGAGTCACGACAGTTTGCAAACTGGAAAATGCATTCCCTCCGCAAAGTTCTAATGAAATACGTGGACGCTCAGTTGTATTGGGATGCTACATAAAACAGTGGCGGCAGGAAAGCTATCGGTTGATATTAGCTCAACCCAGGGGCTCCAGTGAATAGAGAGAGAGGGCTAACGTGAGATGAAAGTTGAAGAAATTGTCGTCAGAGTGTGTTACCTCTACAAGCTGAGGTGATTGCTCTGTGTGTATGTTCTCCATATAATGCTGCATTGTGGACAGTATATAAAGAAGCCTGATTTAAAAACTGACCTCAGAGGCTCAGAACTTAGGATATGTATTTATATTTATATATGTTATATATATTGTATATATATATATTTTAGACAAACTCAATATAAACTAAGTATGTTTTTAGTGTAGGAGATTTGTTCAGATAATTTTCCGGTTTAGAAAATATCTATTACATGTATTTTATTTGTGTGTGTGTGTGTGTGTTCGTGGATACACAGGTATGAAAGTCAAAGGGCAGCTTACAGAAGTCTGTTCTTGTCTTTGACCCCGAGCTCCTTAGGTTTGAACTCAGGTTATCCACCTTGACAGCAAGTGCCTTCACCCGCTGAGCCATGTCACTGGCCCATATTTCTTCACCAATGTCATATGCTGAATAAAAATTTTAATCGGACCTCGCATCTCACAGTAACTTTTCCCTGGTCAGAAGAGTGTGGGAAATGCGGCCTTAACTGTAGCACGAGGTGAACAGCAGTGCTTTCTCTCCTTTCCTCCTCTTCTTCCTTGACTCTGCAGCCTCGACAAGAATTTATGCATAGGTGGAGCCAGCCCTGAGGAATCCGAGTTCCAGGTGGGCAGTGACCGGTTCACTGAGCAGTGGGACTCTGGGAGAGAATCCCTTGAAGGTTTGCAATTAGAGAGCTCTCATATCCAATGTTTACTGGGCAGGTGTTGCTAGCTAAGACGTGGAACAACTCGGCGAGGCCTTTCCCTCAGTGTTTAACTTCTAGAAGTTATTTCATGGAAGTGTCCCAAAACACAGAAACAGCTGTGTGCTTAGCCAACTAGGTTTTTCCTTTCTGGGCCTGGCAGATTAGTTATGACAAAATGAAACCAACCTTTTATGAGAGTTCTGTGCATGGGATTCTGAGGAGTTTCTTTTGTCCTAGAAAACTCCTCTGTGCAAAGTTGGCAGATGTTTCTTTACTCCATCTTGCACACACACAGGATTGAAGGCTTTCATAGGGTTCTTGGCTAATCAAAAGACTCATGGCACCAGTGGTAGAACCAGAAGTCGGGTGGCTCTTTTTAAATCCAAAGCCTACGTTATATAGCAGTATTCTTTGCTTAACTTGGGAAGACCTGCAAGAGAGGTGTGGCCTTGGAAAATGGTTTTGATGGAAGGAAAAGACAATGGCAGGCAGCCAGACATCTGCCCAGGTGCACTAGGTCAGTGTCTGCACAATTCACTTATAGTCTTCTGAGCTTGCAGAGGAAAGGAAATTATATCCTGTGCAATATGAATCTATGTTTAAATATATACACAAGTCTCCTTCAAATAAGAGATAAAAGTTAAAACTACAGGAAGACAGCATATCCTGTTTATGTGATAAACAAAACTCAAGTTAGAGAGGGATGAACAGAATCTACTCATGTACTCCCTGAGGGAGGGATTGACTGAGAATAGCCTTCATATACTCATACCTTTGAATACTTGGCCCCAACTGGTGGAAACTGTTTAGAAGGATCAGGAGGTGTGGCCTTGTACAGAGGTATGGCCAGGAGCCTTTCAAGAGCACGTAGCTTTCTCTACCTCCTGCTTGTCTATCAAGGTGGAAGCTCTCAGCTCTTCCTGCCACCATGTCTTTGCTCTGTGCTTGTGGACTTTAACCCCCTGAAAGTGTAAGCCCAATTAGATGGATTCTTTTGTAAATTGCCTTGGTCATGGATGCACATGTTCTGTCCCTGCAATTTAAAAGTTAAACTAAGGCAGGGGTGAATTGATATGCCACTTCCGAGGGAAACAGGAGTGTCTGATGATGTTAGAGACCCACCACATGTCCTGCAACTCCCCTGTAGGAATTCCATCATCCATATAAAGTCGGAAACAGGATAAAATTGCTTAGGAGAATTGTGTCGGTGTTCATGTTATTTTAATAGCAGAAGGACGAAGAGTGGATTGCTGTTAACCAGAAAGCTGCACATCTATCTGATGTTGTTACATTAATATCGCGTACCTGTTGGAAAGAATGTGTACCTTAAGGAGACATCTCCAAGGTATATTTGAAAAGAAGACAGCAGAGAAGGGGAGGAGATGAAGAGGTGTTGCTAGAGCCATGCTGCCCGTTCTCTGTGGATGGGGTGGAGCTGAGGGCTGGGGACCAGGGAGGCCTTCACGGTACACCTCTTCACACTTGAAACTTGTGTGGATTACCTGTTACAGAAAAAAAAAAAGATCGATTTGAGACCTAGTGAACATTTGTTGAAAGAAGAAGAAAACCTAAAACTTACTGATGCAATAATTTTTTCCCCAAGTAACAAAAATCCAAATTAAGGATGTCAGATAGTTGTAGAATGTATACTGCAGGACCATTTTCCTTGGACACTCTTTAAGGGTATAATTGAGACTTATGTATTATTAATCTATAATGGAAAGCCTGGTTGAATGAACAGATGGAACCACAAAACTCTTAAGTTGTCTGCCATCCACCTTGACCAGGCCCTGAGGTACAGTAAAAGGGATTTGGCTCTTACCTCCCAGGCTCCAGAGTTAGCCTGGTTGCCAAGCCTCTTCAGGCTACCAGGTGTGTATAAGATAAAGTGCTTTATAGATTAGCAGGAGTAATATTTTATTGGAAAAGTCATACACACAAAGGCATTGGCTCATTCCCCTGTGAGCCTCACTTTGTGGATCATACTATTTGAAAGCTTCCCGCCGATAAGAATAGAGTTTCCTCTGTGCCAGGCAGTTTCCTAGGGTCTGGGAATCCAGCCGTGAGCATGGTGTGACACAGTTTTCAACTCTTCCTTATTTAGCACCCTTCCTTCCTTCCTTCCTTCCTTCCTTCCTTCCTTCCTCCCTCCCTCCCTCCCTCCCTCCTTCCCTCCCTCCCTCCCTCCCTCTCTCTCTCTCTCTCTCTTTCTGTGACTGGATGCCACTCTTTAACCCACCAAGTAAGTAGCTCAGATTGGCCTTGAACTTAAGACCTTCCTGCCTTAGCCTCTATGATACTGGCATCACAGGCGTGCGCCAGTATATTGGCAAACTCCTTTCTCTGGTAACCTTGTTTTTTTTTTTTTTTTTTTTTTTTTTCACCCATGATCAATTTCTTGGATTACAACTCAGAGGCCTATTGATTATTACAATGCTTATGGCCGTAAGGTTAGGCTACACCTCCTCCCCCACCCCTCACTAGCGTGTGGCTTATATAACCTGTTTATCCTATTCCAAGTCTACCACATGGCTGGTTAGTTGTCTCTTCTAGTTTTATACATCCAGCTTCTTCAGAGCCCCGGTTGCAAGTCTCCCCACACCTGACTCTATCACAGAATTCCTGTATCTTCTATCTCCCACCTTCTAATCCCGCCTCAGCTAATACATAAGCTACCAGCTTTTTATCGACAGGTGATGCTTCCACACAGTATAGGAGAGATTCTCTCCTAAAAATAAGTACCAAGATGGAGGGCGGGGGCTAGAGTAGTGTGAACCATTCGTGTGTGTGTGTGTGTGTGTGTTTAAAGAGGAAATTGCTTTAGTTACACATAATCTCCTTCAGTATTTCTATCTGTCTAAATAATACTGCTTTATTATTATTTATTTGTTTCAGGCAGTGTCTGTTGACTTCTGACGATGGTAGATTAGTACTAGTTATTTTATACCCTTTCCAGTTCCATCTAAGGCACTTCCTATAATTTGAGGGATGAAGTAAGACCTGAGCCTTCAGATTTTTATTACTGTGTAAAGATATTTTGTTTGGCTAAGCCCTGTATTATGATTCCTTTCTTTGATGTGACTTTTTTTTTTTCCTGGAGCGAACTACGTCGTTTTTCATTTTCTCACCTTTACTTCTTCTGGGACGTCCAGGCACATTTTCATAATGATCTCTGTTTCTCTCCATATCCCAGCATGACTCTGTTCAGTCACCTCTGTGTCCTCTGAGATCTGCCCCCACTGGTCTCTCTCCTCTCCCCTGTTCAAATCTGCACACTCTCTTCCATTTTTCTACCCCCTGTCTTTCTTGGTTAAGTTCGTAGTTCTGCTGCATTGTTTCCAACAAGGAATGGAATCGTAGTTGTAAGAAAGATTCAGTTTTTACATTTCTGAATATTTTTTCCCTACGCATCCTGAAGTTATTTCTCCATTTTCTGTAATTCTTTTGCTGTTGATTAAGCATATGATTTGGGGGCCCCCTTGTTTTGTCTGTGACTAAATTCTTTTCCTTTGTAAATTTTCAGAAAATTGAGTTTCCTTCTAATCCAGTTCAAGGTGAATAATAGATTTTATGTAGACTCTTTTTCCATTTGGTGGGCATTTGCTATGTCCGGCCCCGCTAGAGGTGTATTAGCCTTCAAGGCTGAAGGGTAAGACTCCCTTTTCTGGTGGTAGTGTGCTTGGATTCCAGACCTTGAAGACCTCCCCCTAATTTCCTACCAAATGTTTGTAATTTCTGAGCATTAGTCGGGATGTGACTTGACATTTTTTAGCCTTGTGTTTCTTCCCCTACTTTGGCCTCCGAGTCACTGGAATTTTTCTGGAATCCTTAGGCTAAGCCAAAATGACAACTGCATTTGTGGCCACTTACACTGTAGTTTTATCTGCTCTAAATAATTTCTGTCTGGCTCTCTTTCCTCAGAACTCTCGAATGTGGTACCTCTTGCTTATTTTATCTAGTCACTGACTTCCTTTTATTTACTTCTGTTACTTTAGTGTTTTTCAAAAGAACAGAATTAAATCCATTTGCTCAAAACTTTCCAACTTTTTATCTGGTATGGACTGAGCTCCATAATGCCCCCTCTCTACTGACCATGGGCAGGATTGTTGGAGGACTGCACAGTCAAGGTCTCTGCTAATAAAGACACATTAAGTGTTCAGGGCCACATTCTCTGAAACTGTTGGAACAAAGAGAAGACCCATGGTGGGGGCTAGTACTCATGGTGGCTCCCAAATATTCTGGCATCACTGGGATAACATGCTTTTTAGGATCTTACCTTGTATTTAATCTTTTGTAATTTAATTTTTTGTTTTTTTTTTTAATATGTATTGTACATTATAGCTGTCTTCAGACACACCAGTAGAGGGCATCAGAACCCATTACACATGGTTGTGAGCCACCATGTGGTTGCTGGGAATTGAACTCAGGACCTCTGGAAGAGCAGTCAGTGCTCTTAACTGCTGAGCCATCTCTCTAGCTCCCAATTTTTTGTTTTGTTTTATTTTTGTTTGTTGGTTTTTTGTTTTGTTTTGTTTTGTTTTTGGCATGAAGTTCAAACAACCTGAAGCATTTCTGAGTTCTTACACATACTAATGTCATGTAATTTCAGAAGCTCTATGTCAGAAATGTCCGTGGCCAGTCAGAGTATAATCTCCTGTAATTGCCAGTCTTTCCTCTACAGAGGGACCCTTCATATTTGACTCTCAACCCTGGCAACTGGTTAGGTGAGGTGTAAGCTTGCTGCCTGTCTCTTTCTAGTGAAGTACCAGGGGACATGCTCCAACTTGAGGTGGCCTCTTGTTTGTTAGTGAGAATTGAAGCTGTAAGCTGTAGTAATTTTGGTTGGCTCCCTGTTCTAAGTAGATCTAAGGATCTTCTTTGACAGTGTAGCACACATTATATAACAAAGATTTATTACCATGTAATAATTGTAGTTTAAGTGCCTAGTTATTTGTCCTTAATTGCGTTCTCACCATTTTTTTTTAAACTCCAGTACTAGGTCATTTAAAATTGATGCTTTTGTAAAACAGGCATCAAATCCTGTGAAAATATGAAATAAAGGCACATTCAGAACTCTCAGATATGTCCTGTACTTTCAGGTCATTTGCTGTGTGACTATCTACATATGCAGATATTTTTACAAGTAAAATGTTCTCTTTAGGATTGGAATTTAAACATGTGCCTTTAACAATAGTACTTTAATATATTTCTACAATTACATATGTTTAAATAAGCTGTAGAGATTACAATGAAATTCTTATATTAAAAACCTCTGTTGTGGCCCTTGTTTATCAGAATTTTGGTTTAAAGATCCCAATATCTTTATTTAGGGAGGGTTTGTATTCTACTGGAGGAGAGAAGAAAATCAATTCTACAAATTGATACACAGTATGCTTCACAGTGAACATAAAGCAGGATGAAGGAATGAGGTGAGATGGAAGGGGTGAGTCTGGAGTAAGGAGGTGTGATTGACAGAGGCTTCTACTGGGTAGCATTTGAGCAGAGACCTGAACCGTATCTGGGAGCAATGGATGAACATGTCCAAACAAGAGCTTTGTAGAGTGGGAGAACACCATTTGAAGGTCCCGAGAATGTGCAGTATTGTGTGTTAGGTGATATAAACTCAACAGGATGGAAGGAACGGTGTCCATGACATGGGGAGGGGCCAGCAGCCAGATGAATTAGGAGTGAGGAGGCCCTAGTGAGAAGGTGAAATACAGTTTAGCTTTTGGATATTTTTCATAGCCTTGTGCTTATGTTTTTACGTTGTATGTGTATATTCATCTTGGAATTTAAAGAAAAGGAAGGATTTGAGGTGGAAGGGAAATGTCAGCCAGGACCAGGCTCTGTAGAGCGCTGGGGAGACACAGTTTGGCTTATCCTTCGGTCTTCTGTCTCCTTCAGGACTATTTTGGATGGTACCTGGATAAATGCCCCATGGTGTTCAGTGCTGTACTTTTTGTAATACTGGGCATCTAAACCCACAGCCTCACACTCTAGACAAGCCCTCCAGCCCCAAGTGCCTCATTTTAGACAACAACCGGAATACCAGTTCGAGTTCACACCAGGGCAGAGAGTGTCCAATGTTGCCTCACTTCTCTTGAGTTGGGTCACAGATATTCAGAGTCACAAGGGCATCTGAAGGGCATGAGATGGACCAATGACTCTGGAAAGGAAAGAACAGTCATGCAGGACTACAGTGAAGGAGTGGTAGGCAGCTCAGGTGCAGCTCAAGCTGCCGAGAGTCTTACTGCACAGACCAAGCGTCAACTGTAATTATGGTCTGTGTTGGAGACTGAGATGGAGACGGGAAATTAAGCACAGTAGATATGGATCACAGGGGAAGGACAGCATATGGAGAAGAGCAGCACCGGATACTCCAAGGTTGCAAAGCAACCAACTCCAATCACACCCATTACATTCACCCCTTCCCTTGGTTTTCTCCCAAGATTCCCGAAATCGCTGGGATGCCAGATGTTCGAGCCGAAATACATGCTGTTTGATTGCCTCAAAATTGCAGCCTCTGGTTACCTTTCAATTTGGAGCCCAGAAATAGTGCCATAACCACCTGTTTTATGTCCTCTTAATGGTCATTTAAAAAGTACAAGTGCCATTGTACCGCAGGCAGTCGGCGTTTACGAACGGACAGTTTGCCAGGTGGTTGTCTCTGAATCACTGATGTACAAGTCTTTTCTCTTCATGGAGGCAGGGAAGGGCCTGCTGGATGGGGCCGCACCCTAGTGCCTGAAAGTCAGTTTCATTCAGAATAGACCTCAGTAGATCACTGAGCAAAGAGAAATCCTCTTGCCGTGGGAAGGTGTATTTCTAGGAAAGAACCTTTGCTCTCATGTGCATGGCTTCCATATATGGGCAGCTTCTTAGGAGGGTCTGAAAGTAATGGTCGTACTATATTTAAGGATGACAGTGATGACTAATGGAGTAGAAGGCAGACCTGGATGCAGCTCGAGTAACGTCAAGATAACGTGCAACCGGCACCTCTCATTGTTGTAATGCACTGGCGTTTGTTGTGATTGGTGCTTGGCTTCCTGGACATGGTCTTTTTCTTCCTTTCCCACAGAACACTCTAGATTAGTCTGTTTTCGTTTATCACCGACCCTGTACTTACAGACTCACAGCGTCCCAGAATTACAGGCCCGGGAGCCATCTCATATAAGCAGGTCTGCCCCGCTATTTATGTATTAGTAAAATCACATCCAGAATGAGGGTTTGGCTGAAAAGCCTTTTGTCCCTAAGGCGCTGCCATTTGAAAGAGTTTGAGAAGATATTTTTAGAAGTGTCATTTAGGGGCTGGTGAGATGGCTCAGTGGGTAAGAGCACCCGACTGCTCTTCCGAAGGTCCGGAGTTCAAATCCCAGCAACCACATGGTGGCTCACAACCATCCGTAACAAGATCTGACTCCCTCTTCTGGTGTGTCTGAAGACAGCTACAGTGAACTTACATATAATCAATAAATAAATCTTTAAAAAAAAAAAAAGAAGTGTCATTTAAAATTTTTATTTATTATTAATTTCATACACCTTTGTCACCCATTTTTTTTCTCAAGCCCCTTCCACTGCAAGCAACCAAGGCTCTTCCCAGCAAGTCCTCACCCACCTCTCTGGTCTTTTTGTTTTGTTCCTCCCCTCCCCTGCCCCCCAAGCTAAGGTGAGCCATCGGGATGGTCAGAGTTGTGAAGCTATCCAATACAGCATCAGCAAGCCAGCAATGACTGTAGCAGTGAGAACAAAGACTCTGTCTCCCCCAACAGCCTGTCCACTGTTGACATCGTTAATGTTTTGCTGAACAGTCTACTGCTGATGACCACAGTTAGGCAGTGGGTCTGTGAAAGAGCCTTTGTTGCATATCATCTTTACTTTTAGTCCTGGGTGGACTGGAGTGTGATGTGGTCACAGTATAAGGAGGGCCAGAGGCTGGCTATGTCGAGTTTCATCACAGGTCACGTAGTCTGTGTGGCGAAGAAGCACATAGCAGGAAGGACAGGCCAAGTGAGGATGCAGAGGGAGAGATGTGGCTCAGTGGACCAGGGTCTAGGTCCAGCTGACACTCCTGAGGAAGTGTGTGGCCTGGTTCCTTTTCCTTTCCTGCTACATCACCAGTCCTGTTGCTGCAGACCCTCGAGACGGTGTCCTGTGTGCCATGGAAATGAACATACCGAGAGGGGGACGAGATGATAGGCGTCAAGGGGCTGAGAAGAATCGGGGAGAAAGGGAGTATCAGTTCTTCTTAGGAAGGGCTAGGTGTGGCCAACTTCCCTAAGGACAACCAGTTGGCAGGTGATGCTTAAATGGAAGGATTTTGGCCAATGAGGTCAAGTGACCTTGTGTTTTGCAGTGCTCAGAATGACCACCAAGGACAAAAGATGCCTGTCCCTCTAGAAATACCAAAGCATCGTCCACTCCAGCATCTGCAGAGACATGGGTGGTGAGCCCTCCGGAAGACACTTGAGGAAACTGTACTGTGGATTTTGAGATTCTAGATGTTTTTGACAAAGCCAGAAGCATGATGTGTGAGAAAATGCCATGGGAGGCCACGTGTTACAGGAGGTAGAGAGTGGAGGGCTTTCCTTTCCAAGGGTGACTTCCCCTCCCCACTGACCACACCCCACTTGCCAGGTTTATTTTTGAAAGAAGCCAAGATGTTTGGAAGGTTTAAGCATAAATATTTGCTTCCCCTCCCCTCCCCGCAAGGAACTTTGTTCAGTAAAAGGCTGCTTTGTCAAGCCTGTCCTCCCTCCATCCTGGAAGCAGCTCTTTGATCACGTGAATGCATAACTGGCTGTGCCCTTGTGCCTTGTGCCCTGTGCCTTAGTCTATAATGTGGGCTACAGTGAGGAGATTTCTCACTTGTGGGTCCCACTCTGTACTCAGGATATTCTGTGTGCTCATTACGGTAACAGCTACTTTTACTCCTATGGGTTTTTCTAATTAGTATTTAATCTCTATGTATCAGCACTGACATCATCTGGATAGTGTTAAATAGTGGTCTTCCCTGACAAGATTTCCCTCTTCCCTGTATTACCAACAGGCATTGGTTTCAGCTGAATCCTGATAGGTGCTCAGTTCATTGTTGGAGGGTGACCTCAGCTGAACACCTGGGAATGGCCGTGACTAGTACAGTATAGATTCCTCTGCCCACTTTAGCTGGTATGCTTGACAATCAGATGTCTGTTTGTTTTAAAAACCCAGCCACCTGTGCGATTCTGTTTTATGTGCAAAATGCTTGAGGAAGACAACACTTTTTGTTGTTGTTTTTGGTTTTTTGGGTTTTTTTGTTTGTTTGTTTTCCCCCCTTTCCCTTTACTCCTCAGCAGCTTGTACCAGGGAGGGTGCCTGAACATGTGAGTGGGTTGCTCTGTGTATGGTACGTTGGTCAGTTATTGGGACCTGCTTCACATTTCTTATCTGCCAAAGGTTCTCTTATCTAGTGAGAACTCAGTTAAAAGCAAGAGGATAAGTTATTTTAGATGGCAGGCCAGAACCTCATGGAAATTATTTGGACTTTCGGATGCTAGAGTGCACTTTTGGTTTTCATTGCCCAGGAGTTTGCTTTATGTCTAACAGATAGCCAGTGCATGCTTAAAAGGCACATGCTGGAGTTCTGACTTTCAGATATGATCTGTTGCATAGAGGTGAGGAGCTTGTCTGTTACATTGACCTTCTTATGTGTCTGTTTTCATTAAGTAAGACAAGGCTATTGAGAGATGACAGGTATTATTTGTGTCTATAATTGTAATTCTTGCCTTTTTCTCCCTACCTCGAGGTAACTGAGGCTCTCTAAAAATATTACTATTGAAATATTCTTTGGTCCCAAGGATATTGCGAGCAACCATAGGAATGGATTCTGTTGTCCTACATAAAAGTTTGGGATTATCTGGATTTGTGTATGTGTCACTTTCTCTTATGTTTTTGAATATGAAAGTACCATTCTGTCTCATTCGTTCATTTTCTTTTTACTATATAGCATGCCAGTGTCCACTGTTTGGAGAGTCATAACCACTGTGTTGTTTCTGAATCTCTCTGCCTCTCTCTCTTTCTCTCTCCCTCCCTCTCTCCCTTTCTTCCCCCTCCCTTCTTCCTCCTCCCCCCCCCACCCACCCATTTCTTTGTAGTCCACTGTCAGGATGACAAAGCACCCTTTTATTGGACAAAGATTCTGGGGGAAAAAGTGGCAAATATTTAGAATTAAAGCTTTGTTCAACCCTTCAAACAGCTTGGCTCATTTCTAGTAGGATGCTGAGTGTGGATAACTTTAATATTGCCTTTATAGTAAGACAGGTATTCAAGAGAAGTGAGGTCTTAATGGAAGGAAGTTGATCTCCCTTCTGGGAGAGGAAGAATGTTGTCAACTTTGTTTCTGAAGTTAAAGGAGAAGGCCCTGTTTGTTTCTGCTTCTTGTGGGATGTGCCCTATGGCTGGGTAGCTGGGTCTTTTCCTTTTCCTTTCTTTTCCTTCCCTTCCCCTTTCTCTTCCCCTTCTCTCTCCTTCCTTCCTTCCTTCCTCCCTTCCTCCCTCCCTCCCTCCCTTCTTCCCTTCCTTCTTTCCTTTCTTCCTTCCTTCCTCCCTCTCTCTTTCTATCCCTCATCTTTTCTTTTTTCCTCTTCCTCCTTTTCCCCCTCCTCCACTTCTTTCTTTTCCTTTTCCTCCTCGTCCTTTTCTTCTTCATCTTTTTTGGTATTTTTGAGACAGGGCCTCGCTATGAAGCCCTGGCAGTCCAGGAATTCATGGTGTAAGACCTCATAGACATGCACTCTGTGCCTCTACCTCTGGAGTGCTGGCACTAAAGGTATGACACCATGCTAGGTTTGGGTCTCCTTTCAAAGAGGAAACTTTCTTGAGCTTGAAAACCAGCACATTAGATTTTGACCAGTTCAGGTTAGTATGTAGGTTTCTGGCATCAGTTATGTGTCACTTTGATTTTTTCAAACCTTATATTTAATGATGATTCTTAAGTGCTTTAAACTCCCTTTTAGCTCACCACCCACCAGAGGTAGTGGAAGAGAAAGGGGAGGGGGCAGTGGACCTGTTTAGAAATGGCTCTTTGGAGCAGCTCCCATCTGACTTATCTGGGAATTGGCAGTTGAGTTCATAGGTTAGCAGTGGCAGCTTGATCCACTCGCAAACACTTCATGGCTGCACCAGCTGTCTAGTTTGGTAAAGTCAGGATAGCAAATATGAATCAGTCGTGGTGGCACTACCTAGCAGAGACAGCCAGGCCTCAGCCTGGGCATGAGTCAGCAGGAGGGACCAGGAGGGACATCAGGGGAAGTTCTTGCCTGTTCCTCTCTCAGGGAAGTGAAGATCAGCAAAGATGCGGAACCCACAAGCGTAGCACAGCTAACTCTGTAAGAAAGTCCTGTTTGTACCTTCCAAACATCATGTGTCCTCCACAGGTCTTGCCTCAGCCTGTGTCTTGCCCAAACTCATGCCTTGACTCAGCACAGGTCTTGCCTTAGCACGTGTGTCTGTCTCAGCTGTCAATCACTCTGCCAATCAGCCAAAGTCTGAGGAAGCTGCAAGAAACTACAGTACACCACCGGAAGTTTTTTTTGGTGTGTTTCTCTATCTAGAGTCCTGAAAAATACAGCTCAACTATGCAGTGTAAGGCAGACCAATACACGCATGTTGCTAGCAAAAAATCCTTCATCACCTGTACTTTCACGTGCTTGCTTTAGCACCTGTGTCCACTTGAGCTAAATGTTTCTTCACGTGTTTGCCCCAGCAAAACACCATCCAACCGGCTTTCCAAAGAACCCGTACGTTTCCACTTCAGTTACCCTTGTGTGATGTGAATATTCCTGATAAATAAGAACCTTCTTAGTTGTGTAGATACAGACGGCTAAGAGAGAGAACATAGCTCCCTTTTAAAATGAAAATTACAGGCTATTTACAATGACTTTCTGCAATGAGTACTTTCTGCCCCAAGTTCTCTATGCTTTTTAAGAGATTATGTTATATGTACACATTTTTTTATGTTGTTTGTGACCCATAATGATTCAGTGTCCAAGTTGGGAAACACATTTTAAATACTATCCAAAATGAAACATGAAAAAAAATTCAATTAAAGTTTTTTTTTTTTTTTATTGAGTACTTTTGCTTTCTGAGATTTCATCTCACAGGATTGTGTAACAACATCCATGATTAATTATGGCAGAAAAACATTAAAAAGTTTGTTCCTGCAGAGTCATCTTTCCCCTAACTGGACTCCTTCTTTATCGTCCTTACAGCAAGATGACAGAGATCAGGCAAGGTGTTCTCAGTGGGTCCTGGTTTCTTGTGGGATATGCAGATACAATTGGTAACCTGTTACGGGTTCTTAAACCTGAGCACATATCTGAGTACTTAAAGAGGACTTCACACCATCCTCAGCTGTGTGATAGACAGAAAGGATCCATTTACTGAATTTAAAAGTTCAAGTGTGAGTTGAGCAAAGGAACAGACAGTGGCTACAATAAACCTCAGGTATTTCTGGATCCAGTGAGAAGAAAGAACACACAGGTGAAACAGAACTCTAAATGAGTCAACGTTGTTCAGGCAGAAGTGTTGCAAACACACGAGTATAGTTTGTTGGGCTGAGAATTTGGCTTGTTCTAGCAGTGACAAATGACTCTACGTGGCAGGTGTATCTCAACCAGGTACAGAAGTAAGTGCGTGTGTGTGTATGTGTAATCTTTCTGTAACTCTGTGTGTGACACCCTTCATCTTATTCACCAATGAATATAAAGATTTGTTGGATGTTTTAAACAGAAGAATGTCATGAGGACATTAATAGTCACTTTGACCTTCTTGTGAAGAGCTGATGTAAGCTCAGGAGTCCTACAGATATAAGAGATCAATTAAGACAAGACTGTAATTATTTGGAAAAGAAGTGTTGGAACCTTTCATGAGCAGTAATGATGATGACTATCACAATGTTAACTTATTTTTAAAAGCAGCCTGGTTAGGTAGCCCTCCTGCCTCTGCGGTGTCTCTACAGTGTGGTTCCAATGGAGGATCATCATCTTCAGCCCAAATACAGTGTTACAATATGTTATGGCACTCGGCTAAAACACAACACAACACATTTTAAAGTCTGCCTTAAAGAAAAGAATCATAGGTTTTTTTTTGGTTTTGGTTTGTTTGTTTGTTTGTTTTTCCAAGACAGGATTTCTCTGTATAGCCCTGGCTGTCCTGGAACTCACTTTGTAGACCAGGCTGGCCTCAAACTCAGAAATCCACCTGCCTCTGCCTCCCACGTGCTGGGATTAAAGGCGTGCGCCACCACACCTGGCTAGAATCATAGGTTTAAATTTAGGAAATAAGTTTTAGAGACTAGAAGACGCATTGAGTTGTGGTTTGAGCTTTATTTTATTGTTAATATTCTTTCTGCTGAGTACTGTTGGGTTTTTTAAGTGTGTATGTGTGTGTGTGTGTGTGTTCAAGTGTGTGGTGTGTATTATGTAACCATTTGCATGCATCTAATGTTTGTGTGTGTGCGCACACCTGTGTGCAGGTGTGTAGTATGTATTGTATAACTATTTCCATGTATGTAGGGTGTATGTGTATGTATGAGTGTGCCTGTGTGTAGGTATGTAGTATGTATTGTATAACTATTTCCATGTATGTAGGGTGTATGTGTATGTATGAGTGTGCCTGTGTGTAGGTATGTAGTATGTATTGTATAACTATTTCCATGAGTGTAACATATACATGTCTATGTATGTGCCTGTGTGCAGGGGTGTAGTGTGTATTGTATAACTATTACCATGTATGTGGTGTGTGTGTCTGTGTGTATGCTCCCATGTGTGTACACTTGCAGATAATCACAGCTCCTTGCAGACTCTCTACTTTGCAGAAGGACAAAACTGCATTTTCAGGAGAACTTTTGTACTAGAAGAACTTTTGTTAGGTTTATTTACAGTTTTACCAAGGAAATATATTTTATAGGAAGGACTTTCAAAACTCAGGTGTGTCTGATCTGTTGATATCCTAACATGGCTTTGTGATTACTGAGTTCATGCTTAAGAAATGCATATTTAAATTACACAATTTTAAGTGAGAAAAGCAAAGAAACCTTTATAATATTTTCAGTAAGTTTTAAATTTTGTGTTGGACTGGGTTCATAGCTGACCCTGGCCACACATGCAGCCCATGCCAGTTCGAGCTGCCTGTTTGAAATGAACTTTAGGTAACTGACGAGTGGAGTACGAAATTAAGCAGTCACTTTCCTGTCTAGTTTCTAGGCAGGCTGTTGAAGGTAGCGTCCCATGATTCATTTGTACACTCAGCACAGTCACAGTCACAGTATTATCCTGAGGTGCTCTTTACAGTGTGCCAAGTTTTATGTGGATTTTGCCAGTTTATTTTCTTTGGTTAGAGCGTAAGTAGACTAGTATAATTAAACAAACAAACAAACAAACAAAAACAAATATAAATTAAACCCTGAGATAAAAAGCAACCTTGTAGCAACAGGTAAGGTTATTAAACAACAACAACTACAATAACAACAACAAAACACACTAAGGAAAAAATCCTCTCTTTTAAAACACTTACAAATTCTTATTCTATGAAACGTGTATGTATGTTACAGTCCTGTATTCAATATTCTTTCTCATTTTTGACAAGTGTATGCATGTATCTAATGATCTTGGATTATCCCCCACTTCTGCGTATCTCTTTGGAAGAACATGCAGATGAATCAGGGTTGGTTAGAGGGGCATGGGCGAGAAGTATCAATATTTGTTTTTCTTCCCATAGAATTTTTTCATCTGTTTAGCCCATAGCTGACACATTTTTCTTCTTTTAAAACATGGTTACTTTTTCTTCTGACATTTAAGGCATTTAGGGGCACAGCTGTATCTCTCTGTCCCTATCTTCTTGCATAGAATCTTGGACTTAGGGCGTTGTAATCCAGTATGTTGTCCGGGTGTTGGTGCGCTTTGCCATACTCTTTTTCTTCTGACTATCGCTGTTGATTCCTTGGGTGTTCTCTAGAAGAGCAGCTCTTGGTTTTATGCTTAGGAAAGTCTATGGAGCCTAAGCCGCTTCTTCCCATCCCCTCTCCTCTGGGACTGGTCTTTATCTGATCTGAGTGACTGGCGCTTCCTCTTTCCGGTTGCTGCACCGTGCCATCATCATGGGTCTGTGGTCAGCGTGGATATACCTGCCTCCCGTCTCAGGGCTCTGAAGCCTTCACTCTGCAGTCAGGACAAAGAAGGATTGCATTCTGAAACGGGTTGAGCCAGTTCTTACACAGAGCGGAATTCATTATCCTCTGTTCTCCTCTGCTACAGGATTACCTCTGCCTGTCCCAAGCTGTGTGCACTAGTGTTAAACTGAAAACAGAACATGTGTCTCCCAAAGTACTGCACTCTTGGACTCCCTTCTTTCCAACCTCCTCAGGCAGTACTTTATGAAGCGTGCAGAAGCTATTGTTTGTTTTGTGCTCCAAAATACTTTGTTCATTCAACAGCTGTAATATTTAACAGATAGCATTGTTAAAGACTCTGCACCAGTTTCCCCGAATAGACAGACTTTGGTGAGGACCCTGACTTCCTTGTCTTGATTTGCTAAAAGCCAAGCACAACCCCTGGTACGTGGTAGGCAGTCATAACGATTGTCTTAGAGTTTCATTGCTGTGAAGAGATACCATGACCATGGCAACTCTTATAAAGGAAAATATTTAATTGGGGGTGGCCGACAGTTTCAGAGGTATACTCCATTATCATCATGGTGGGAAGCATGGCAGCATCCATGCAGACTGGAGAGTTGCTGGAGAGGGAGTTGAGAGTTCTACATCTCCATCCCCAGGCAACAACGAGGAGGAGATTGTCTTCCACATTGCTCGTAGCCTGAGCATATGAGACCTCAGAGCCTGTCCCCACAGTGACTTACTTCTTCCAACAAGGCCATGCCTACACCCAAAAGGCCACACATCCTAATAGTATCACTCCCTTCTTCACTTGGGATATTTAGTTTGTCAAGGGTTAAGAAAAGGTGCAAACATAATAGTGTATAAGAACAGACACATTTATATTTAACATGTGTATCTGCCTATTAGCAACAGTCTAGTTTGGGGTGTCATTTCTTGGCGCTTCTGTGAAGTTCCACAGGAGACCATTAAAAGTGACTGCAAATTTGAATCACTTAGGTGCCCAGATAAACCTGCATCTATTTTTGAGTATTCACAGAATTCACCCGCTGAAGCTATATGTTTATATACCGATTTACTGAGTCGAAGTATCACTCAGCATAGGCACTAAAATATGTCACACTGTGGATAACCTTGATATAAATAAGGATAGAGTGCTAGCTAGCACTTTCTGAGGTCAGGTTGGCGGTATACCAGCACTCCTTTGTGTGGCTCTGACACTGCTGTGATATGATCATCACTATAAGGCTACATGGATCACCATGAATTCACTGAAGGTCCCAAAGTCTGCAGGAGGAGAATTGGATGCTTTTTTTTCAGCTTAGATTCACTCAGCCTATTCCTAGGACTCCCCCATCCTTGCAGGTTTCAATTCTTGTCTTATATAGAGAAACTGTACGTGTTGAATAATTTCCCTTTAATTTCAGACGACACTGTGGCTTTTATTTTTCAGTGTTGAAAATGAGCCCGTGAGCACAAGTCAGAAAAAGGAGAGTGCGCTTTCATCAGAAGCAGTGAAGGTATGGTTTAAATTAATATTATTAATTAATTATAATAATTATATGGTGTAACCCCCCCAGAAAAGAGTTTAAGTTTCTGCATATTCTTCCTTTTACCTTTTTGTTTCTCCATATATTGAAGAGCACGTTCATTGTTATGATATCTAACCTTGCCCCGCCTTACATATTCCATGAGGTGGGACACAACCTTGAGAGGTTTGCATTGGCCACAACGCAAGCTTCATTTGAGGCGTTGAGATGGTTTTGCCTTAGTTTTGAAATATCTAAATGAGAGCATATGAGTTTCATAGTCTCTTCCAACAGATTTTAGGTTGCGGTTTATGGCATGGTATCGAAACCTAATGGTGCTTTGGGGAGGTACAAATTAATATGTCACTGATGGATGTCATTATCGTGTGAGGGATCTGTTCGGCTAGCTCATGTATAAGCCTGCTGAGCACTACAGGACAGGCAATTAGCCATGTCCAAGCGACCTACTGACCTGCACAGTTGCGGTGAGAGACTGAAATATAGACCTCTGCAGCTTTCCTAAGCGGGTTTCTAGGAAAATGGAATTCTGGGTCGTCCGACCAGTTGTGCCACCACAGTGGTGACATTCGGTATTCGTTGCTTGCTTTCCTTGTATGTGATTTGTGAAAGTCACATTTGTGAAAGTCAGCTGGTTTCGTTTGGGCATTCCAGGTTAAATTAATCTGGTTAGAAGACTAAAAAGTTCTCTGAATTTTCTATTACTGTTGTGGGTACTTGTTTTTTTTTTTTAACATGTTCAATTATATACAATTTGTGAATTATATCTAAGAAAATTAAGGCATGTATTCTTCCTGCTTTCTCAATGAGAGTGAAAATGTTTGCTTTATTGAGAGAACTAGGTCAGAATCATCTTTCTTTTCTTCCCTTGCTTGAGTTTGGTTACTGAATCATGCTCTGTGGATTAATTTTTATTTTGATTGATTGATTGATTGATTGATTTTTTCCCTACACAGGGCCTCACTGTGTAACACAGGCAGGACCTACCCCTGCTGTAGTCCCTTCTCAGGCTTCTGCGTGGTGGGATCGCAGTATGCATCACCATGCTGGCTCCACCCTCAGCCTTCCTGACTCCTTTCACTACTTCTCTTCTTCAGACAGCACTTGGCAGCCTGCTGAATGACCACGACACAGACTCTGCAGCTTGCTCTCTCCTTCAGCCTCTGAGAGAACCCACACAAGTGTCTCGCTTCTAATGCTACACATGAAACTTTGCCTCTGTGTTCCACAGCTACTCCTGAGATCTCAAACTCGGGGGATTCTTTGGCTACCAACTCTTGTCCATGCATCTCTCAACTCCACATTGCTTCTCCACTGTGCACCTTCAGCAAACCTTCCTGTTCTCTTGCTTCCCTGTTTTGGTCTCTGCTTATCGCCCTACTCAGCCGGCATCTGCCCGTTGCCTAAACTTTCAGCCTTTACTTTCCACGAGTCCAGTCCATCTTTTATCTCCAGAGATTTGTTTGGGAGTCACAGCTTTTGGGGTTCAATGAGTACATACGTCAGCAAATATGGTGGTAGGGCCTCCGTGCCAGCAACCTTCCCATCCTGCATGTCTTGGTCTATTCTCCCAACAGTTTTCCTTCCATCGCTAAGGTCTGTTTAAGTTTGAGTGTTCAGGATTTTATTCTGGGGTCTGGGCAGCTGCATAAATGCCACTTGTAGTCATAACATTGTCCATAACTATGAATATGGGGGCACCCACTTAGTTCATGATAAAAAGGACACAGGGCACTCTATGCTGGAAAATTTTTGGCATTTTAGTCCATGTATTTCCCTCTTCCTCTCATTCCCTCACTCCTTTCTTCTTTTCCTCCCTCCCTTCCTCTCTCCCTTCACCCCCTTGAAACCACTGGTATGGTTTCTTCAGCCCATTCACATGGGGTTAAAACAAGTATGTGTGTTCTAACATGGCTCCAGGGATACACCTGACTGGAGACAGCATGGGAATGAAGAAAAGATGGACAGAGGGACATCCAGAGAAGCTGGGAACAGGAGGACTGGGCTCTCAGATGCAGACTCTGTAGCGACCTGGAAAACAGTGTGCTTATCACATACAGTTGAATGGAGGAAGGTTATTATATAGAGCTGATCAAGGAGATGGGGTTCTTAGACATAGTCTGAACAGAAGGTCGGGGTTTATAATATATAACTAGATCAAAGAGGCAGGCTTTGCTCTCTCAGTAGGGAGCAGTCTCCCAATCAGAAGCAAGGGGCAGGTACATGGTGGCATGTGCATTTTCTGCACACACTGTCAACCTTCCTACTCAGGCCTCAGTGGAAGGCTTTGCCATTCCCTTGACTCTGAGGCTGTGGGGTCCTTCATACATCTGTGCCGGTGTCCACAACACAAGTTCACTCAGGCCTTCACACACCCAGGGCTTCTTTGCTCTCCACATGTATGGGTGAAGCCACCATCAGTCCCATAGCTTGAGAATACAAACTGTTGAAAAAGATTAGCCGTAGCACTTAGTATATTGCTATTTTGAGAAGTTCCAATTGGAGATTTTTCATTTGGCAAGTGACCTTGAATATGCTGCTTGTTTTGTTGCTGTTAATCAGCTCTCTGAAATATCCGCAGCACTGCAGTGTGGCATCTCTCTCCTCTTTGCATCTTATTAACCTGAATTTTATGCCTTCAATATTAAGGGAAAAATATGAAGGAGTTTCTCTCCGGAGTCTGAAACATAACAGACTTATGAGTAGTTGACATCGTCATATATATCTTATTTTGTATTTGACATTGAGATATCAAATCAAGACATCAGTGATGTTTCCTAAGATGCCGGAGATACAAAATTTTATTTTAGTTTTAAAAAGTTACAGCTACAATTTTCTATTACATTTGGATATCATTAAATTCCTAATTCCTAAAATTGTTGTATAAATCCTCCTGCCTCTCTAACATTGTTAGCTATTTCTAATACTTGCATGGATTTTTCTCTACTGAAATATGTATTCCTGTTAATTGGGTTTTGTTATTTTAGCTGGAAAAACTTACCAGTTATCTAGTCTACACCATACCAGTGTCCTGTGGTCTTACTATGTCACTACACTCTCCCCCCATTTTATTGAAGAGAGATAGAAGACATCGATTTCAGAAGCTGTCTGTGCCTTTCTCACTTTTAAAGATGACCTCATGAAGGTCTGCATCCCATGTCCTGTGCCAGGGCATTGGTGGCCCTATGTCTCTATGTCCTATCTTGTCTGCTTCTGGCCCTTTTCTCTGTTGGCTTCTTCCCATGTGCCTCAGCTCTCCCCACGTGTATACAAAAGTGACAGCAGTAGGCTCTCTGGATCTGACCACCTCTCCTCTCGGTCTCTCATTTCACTCGACTCAGACATTTCACATGGAGTGTGCTGTAAGCGCTTCCAGTTCTTCATGCTTTCTAGTCTGATTCCTGTGTTTCAGACTCGGGAAGCTTGGTGCTGTGTCCATGGCTCCTTAGTGAATGGAGGCCTTTCCGTGAAAGAAGTACACTTAAGGTCACTCATGACCCATTGCCGCTGACCCTTGGGAGCCTTTTGTTCCCCATTCTCGGTCTGCCCGGCCAACTGAAACACTTCATCTTCCAAGTCTTGTTTTCTTTTTCCGAAAGCTTTTTGGCTTGTCTTCGCTTTATGACACTGGGCTTTAGCTTCTGCCCCGGGCTGTTCCTTCTCCCTTTGGACAATGATTCTCCTTGGGCTAAATAAGGTTCTCTGTGACTCGTGACCCCTCTGGGGTCTCATATCAGATATGCTGCATATCATATATGCACATTACAATTCATAACAGCAAAATTACAGCCATGAAGTAGCAATGAGATAATTCTGTGGCTGGGGGATCACTACAACACGAGGAACTGTCTTAAAGGGTCACAGCGTTGGGAAGGTTGAGGACCACTGCTGAGAGCACCCACCCTCCTCACTGTCATTCATCCAACAAGACGTCTTGCCGACCTCGCCACGACCTTCTCACTATCAGGTCTCTGCCTGATTTTTCTTCCCTGAAAGCCTCAGACTTGATTATTAACATTCCTGGCCATTTTCTGTGCATGTCCTTTTGAAATCTCGGATTCTGTCTGCCTGAAAAATCCCAGTATATCCTGGAATGTACTATACTTTTTTTGTGCATGGTTTTATTTGGCGTGTGAGCTGGGAGGTGGAGAGAATTTTCTGATTTGGACTTGTTGGTAGAACAACAATATTAGAAATACAGGAGGATCTTCGCAGAATATAAGTGGCACTGTGTGTGTGTGTGTGTGTGTGTGTGTGTGTGTGTGTGTATAGGCATACATATGCTCGGTGCACGTGTGGTAGAGAATAACTTCTTTCAGGAGTTGCTTTTCTCTCTTCATCGGGTGGGCTCTCGAGATGGAACTTGGGTCTTCAGATTTGATGACCAGTGCCTTTGCCTGCTGAGCCATCTTGGTGAGCCTATACAGTGAATATATCAATTTAGGCAGATGTTCATATGTCTTGTGTATGTGGCCCTTCCTTCTTGGGTGAAATGGTTGTCAAATTTAAGTGTATTACATGTTTCCTTAGTGAGAGAGACTCACTCCCTAAACTGAGTTTGTAAAATGTTGCTGTCTTAATAAAATTTAACTATCTTTTATTTTCCCAGACACTCAGACAATAGCAATATCATATTAATTTAATATAAAAATAGCAAAACATTCTTTTTCAGGTGTGGGAACACTTCTTTTCCCCCTCAATTCTAACCATCCCTGCAGTTCCCTGTGTAAACAGATTACAACACTGTTGATGATGGGGTGAGCCCCCCCGGAGCCTCTCTGTCTTCCTTGTTCTCCGCCAACTGTAACACCTCCTTGGAGCAGTTCTAAAATGACATGTGTGAGGATGGAAAGAACATTGCCTCTGGAACCAAACATCTGGGCTCAAGTCCCACATCTCCCCTAATGTGGTTTTGTAACCCTGGAAAATGTTCTCAGCCATTCTGAGCCTTGGCTTCCTGATCTGTTCTAGGCTGGCCATTCCTTGTTTCACAGAGGCATTTTAGAGCTGGCTGAGATGCTGTCTCAAGCACTGTGCCATACTGGTCACAAGAGATACTTGGGAAAATGTTTGCTTTCTTGCCATCAGAAGTGTGGCTTAAACTTTGATATAAACTTTGGTGGAGTGTTTTGCGTGAAGTCAAAGTTCTCCCCTCCTCACTGGTTTGTGAAGAAAGAGTGCCAGGTGCCAGAGTAGAGAATGCACTTTTGTCCCCTTGCTCTCTTGATGAACATAGGGATTGCAGAAGCCAAAGCCTATTGGTCTGGCTGCACTGGTCTCGGGCCTTAGGATCTCTTGAGTTCCTGGATGCTGACTATGTTGTAAGGCATCTGGTTTGACTTGCAACAGGCCCAACCTGTTGTAGATCTAAGAGGTTGCTATGTTGTTATGAAGAATTTTGAGTCTCGGGCATTTGTACACTCTAGATATATGTGAGTACCTTTGTTCCATGAGTGTTGAACATTAATTCTAGAACATTAGACTCTTCTCAAACTGGAGAAATCTGTACGATAATAGGAAGGAATGGCTTTTCCCACATTCTCCTCTTCTTCATTTCTCTCATTTTATTGGCTATGCCAAAATACACCATTGTGCCATAGCCTAATGTGTATTCATGAACTTGGGTTCATATATACAACTCTCTGATATTGTTTTCATCCCTACTGGTATTAGGTATAAGCCATAATATGATCAGGGACTAGGAGATGGCTCAGTTGTGTAAGCATCTCCAGCCCTCACAACAAGAATCATGGTCAAGGATATAGTAGCTATAACCCCAGCACTATGGGAATCAGAGATGAACATCACTGGGGCTAGCTAGCTACCTGCCTGTCTTCACGGGCAGTGAGAAATCTTGTCTGAACTGGGAGTAAGGTGGAGAGAAATAGAGTCGGATATCTGATGTTGTCCTCTGGTTGTAGCATGCTCATGCAACATAGATACACATGAATATAGACAACATATAAATATATTCCCCGCCCCCAAGAAGAAATAGTGTGTTCAAAAGGAAGTTAAATTTTCTTTATGTCATCCTAGCATTTTCTTTTTAAAATTTTGTTATTGTTGGATTGGTTGATTGATTAAGATAAGATCTCACTCTACTCACACCACTGGCTGGCCTTGAACTCATAGAGACTCACCTGTCTCACATAGAGACTTTCTGCCCTTAATGCTTCTTTCTGTGTTTATATTCAGTATCTTTTATACTTAATGTTGAAATTTAATACTTACAAGGTTTGTATAATTTTTGTTTGAAATGGAAAACAACAGAGACAAAATGCAAGTAAGCTGAATACACCACACCATTACAAGGGATCAAGGACATGGGTTTTATATAACTTTAGCTCTACAGGAGGATTTTATATTTCAGAGAAAATGGAAGAATGAGGGTAGAGAATGGCCAAGTTCATTCAGAGGTGTTGCCTTTAAGATTCCAACGCAGCATCCAAAAGATGGAGAGAAGGTGCCGGGTGGACAGTCTGATGTGCAGGCCCCAGAGTTAGAATTGAGAGTACACATTCGGGGACCATCTGATTGATTAAATTCATGGAAAATGAGGTCTCCTTGGGAGTGCATGAAAGCACTATGCATCCAGGCTGGAATCGGAGGAAAATGTTCTGTAGGAGATGGCTACAGGAGGTGATCTGGAGTGGTATGGAGAGAACAGTCAGAGAGGAAGGAGAACCACAGAATGTCTGTACAGAAACCGAAAGTCAGAGTCTCCGTCTCTGTCTTCAGATGTGTATAATCTCAACACAGAGCGAAAAGAGTCCATTAAGTTAGCCAGCAAGACTGCGTCTTTAAGGAAGCGTGGCCAGAGCACAAGCGGAGAACAAGTCAGCTTGCAGGGACTTAGGCAGTGATTATGGTAGGGAAAGGAAGAGAGGATATTAGGAAGTAGTAATGCCTTCTTAAGGCAGTTGGTGCTGAGGAGAGAGAAGAGCCTGGATGTGTCTGGGCATAGACTTTTGAATGGTAGAGGTTTACTGACGGGCAAATGAGTAGCTGGCATCTCCAAGGAGATACCAAGGATGGTGAGCTGGTACCCCGTGGAGGAATGTGTGTGGGGAAGTGTAGACTTTTTTTTTTTCTCCTTGCATACAGAACCAGAGAAAGAAGTAGGACAGAAGCTGATGCTGTCTTTCAGGTAGAAGAGAGGCTAAGTTCAGACTATGAGGGAATGCATTTTAAATAGAAGGCAGGTCCTCTATTGAATGTGAATGGGTATTGAATGCTTGTTCTAAGTACTGGCAAAAGTGTTCAATAGACTTCCTGATGAAGTCTTGCCTAATTTGAAACCAAGATTCATTTGTCAGTGTGAAAAAAAACAAAACAAAACTGCATTTCTCATGGTCTGGGTGACTGGAGATCAGTAGAAAATAACCAAGGGTCAAGAAAGATTTTGCAGGTAGTGGCTATACCTGAAAGTTAGGTAAAAAGGATGCAAATCTGTGGAGATTGAAAAGAAAAATTGAAGTAAGGAGGCCGTGCCAAGGGTGGAGGATTGGATGAATGGGCACATCTCTGTCGGTGGAGGAAGAGTTGCAAAGATGCAGAGGTACCAGTGAACACTTGTGGTTGTCTGGGATTAGGAGTCAGAGTTTGGGTCATGGCAAGATAGAGCAGGCCAGGGAGGTGGAGCAGGAGTGTGGTCCCTGGAGGCGAGATTGGAGAGGAACTGGCTAGAGTGTGCTGAAGGGCTGTCCTTGTTATGGACAAAGCAGGCAGTCAGTAACTGTGTGGGCAGGAGGACCAAATAGGGTCTTGTCGGAAGAGTCACCCAGACCTTCTCTTTTCCACTCAAGTATCTTCATTTGGCCAACAGTCCCAGCATCCTCAAAACACTGCTGCTCAGGATGTTGGTACAGCCCTACCCCACACCCCATGCCTACCTGCTGCAGGCTGTTATAAAGGAAGAGAGTGCTCATTCAGCTTATTAAAAATTCTTGTAGTGTAGAACAACATTATGAACTAACCAGTACCCCAGAGCTCTTAACTCTAGCTGCATATGTATCAAAAGATGGCCTAGTCGGCCATCACTGGAAAGAGAGGCCCATTGGACTTGCAAACTTTATATGCCCCAGTACAGGGAACGCCAGGGCCAAAAAGTGGGAGTGGGTGGGAGGGTATGGGGGACTTTTGGGATAGCATTGGAAATGTAAATGAGGAAAATAACTAATAAAAAGTAAAAAAAAAAATTCTTGTAGCACTAGGATGTAGGTTCCATGACAGCAGAGATATGAGTATATTTTCCCAGCCAGCTCTAAACAGCTGTGGTCGTGTCTTGTTCAGTATGTTTTAATGAATGAATGCTGAAGTCCGCCTCCTCCTAGCTGCTTGCTATTTTGCTCACCCTGCTTTAGTCTGTTGTTGATTTGGGGCTGCATTTTCCAGAAACATATTTTCCGAGTTGTTTTTGTTCAGAGAGCCCAAATCCCAACTCCCCCAAACCCCCGTTTTTGTTCCTTATCTCCCCTTTCCTGTTCCTGACATCAGAGCCACTTGGGTTTACAAATTTCTCCAGGTAGAGAACTATTCAGGCTTTAGCCCTGTCCTCTTCTCTGAGACCAGTGTTTCTTCTTCTCTCTAAGGCTAATACTTCCCGTCTGTTGGAACTCTCAGGGATTGCTCTCTTTTCCCCATCACATTTCTGTCCTCTGGGGTCCTCTTCCCTTCCCCACAAGTGAAGAGCTGCCTCATACAACAGGAACAAAAGGCCAGTTCTGTCTTGGAACTTAAAATACCATTTGTCATTCTTCCTGCTTTAAAGTCTCTCAGAGATTCCCTTCTCTGTTGCGACTTTCCTTGTTTCTTTGCATCACACTGCATAACACCTTGGGTCTAGGATGGACTCTTGACCTTCTGAACTTCTAAGCACTTACAAATGTTTCTCTTGCACACTGAATGATTTTTGTAGTTCACTCATTGTCTCTTTTCTAACAAACAAAAATCGGGGCACCTTTTACTGTCAGGTTCGTTTGGGTGTACTGAGTGCCAAGACAAGCAAAAGGGAGCTTTCTACATTTGTGAGTTTTATTTTCTAAAGGGAGGGAGGGGGGAGAAAGGGGCGAGGGAGAGAGACTGAGAGATTTACTAGTGTAGTGACCAGACGGATGGAGATAGAGAAAAGAATGAGGTATGTTTGGAATACAGGACTTTGCTAATTAATTTAGATGGTGGCGGTAAGACATGAACAAGTGTTCGGAAGGAGATGAAGAGTGAGTTTTAAATAGCTGATGGTCTAGGCAGAAAGCAGAGTAAATGAAGGATTCCCAGGACATCTGTGAGGGGCTAGCTCTCGTCTTGTTATAGTCTGGCAGTGGTCATGGCAGTCTTTATTTCCTTCTGCGTTCGGAGTTACTTTGTTCCTTATCTAGATTATACTAGAGGGAACTGGCTTTTGGCTTTCTCCATATATTTCCCGGATTTCTTCTTTCCTCGTGAATTGTAGTTTTGTACCCTGGCCTTGGTGCTCTGTCATTGGTCCCTTTTCCTAGTGTCCTTTAGTCTTCTGCCACACCTATATGGTGGCAACACATCATTCATACTTCCCATGTTAGACCTTGGATCTGGCAAACTACAATGCTATGTTTTGCACAGTGAATCGCTATCCTTCTGCCTGCCCTCAAGTTAAGTAGGCCCTCTATGGTGCACCTTCCTCTTCTAGATGCCCCCTACCCGCAATCGTCAGCATCGGCCTCAACTGCCAACTCCCTGAAGCCCATTACTAAGAGTCTTAACCAGTATAAATAATGCTTTCTGCCATTTCCTTGTACTGCATGTGGCAAAGTCGGTGCAGATGGATGAACTTAAAGATTGCGCAACATCACAACCTACAATGTAAAAATAAATCCTCAACCCAGGCCTTCCTCATTGCGTTTGCATTTTATATGCAGGATAACTGTGTCTTTGTGCGTAAGTGGAATTAATGTTTGTTAGTGTTTGCCCGAATCTGAGTGCTTTTAATCTACTGCCTCCTAAGAACAATGGTAAACAGGCCTATTGGCAGAAGGAAGTGGGCCCCACCTAGTGAGAGCCTGCAGTTGGACTAACTTCATTGTTTTCCAGGCCCAGGGCAAAGACCAGCTGCTTTAGATCAGGCTTGACGTTTTAATATAGAAATGCAGATTTTATTGTAGGTGTTTCAGTTGAATGTTGGAGCTTGTTCACATTTGTTTCTAAATTTAGAAGCTTTCTTCTTGTTGAGAATCTTCTAATTACTGAGGGGAAAAAAATGTCAGAAGACTGAGGGTAAAATTGAACAACTGAGACATTTTAAAGAACCTTGGAAAAAAAAGAAAAAAAAAAAAACCACCATCCTTTGTTAAACTTGCACTGCACAAATCCTAGAAGCCGAACACTGAAAACCAAGAGAAACAAGCATTGATGTGACAGGCCAGTGTTTCAATACTATTCTGGTGGCCCACAGTTACCTCGGTCAGGTAGCCGCATTCACTCAGGCTGGTTTCAGCAGAGTGAATCACACACTCACTTGCAGTGCCTGCTCATTTTGATGCAGGGAGGGAATTGCCTGCCCAGAAGTTAGAACCAATTGCACGGAGTAGTCAACAGACAACAGTGATATATGTGAACAAACTAGCACGTTTCCTGCCAAACTCTGAGGCAGTTGAGGAGAGGGCTTAACAGCAGGGCTGGGGAGGGTTGGGTGGGGGGGTGGTAGAGGAGGGCTGTACTGATGAACTGGGCAGGTAGAGGAGGTGGAAGTGAAGTGGGATCAAAGCAGATGAAAGCCATAGAAAGTAAGCCCTTTAGAGACCAAAAGGCTGGTGTATTCCAACAATAGAGGCTTACAAGTTATGTAAGTCCTACCTTGATATAAGAATAGAAAAACGCTGTCACCAAAAAAGTAAGAAAAAAAAAAGTACAATAATTAAAACCGCAATCTTTCTTCTAATGTGGCCACCAACTTAAAATACTCACTTGAAATCGTTTTGCATCATCATATTGTTACCATTATTTTCAGCTTGTTCCTCGTACAATATTTGATAAGTGGTTAGTGAAACGCCCTTCCAAGCTGTTTCCTGAAACAAGGACCGAGGTGAACAACCGACAGGTCATTACGATGGCTTTGCTTTCTTGAAGACCGGCTTCTTACAAACCTCCATCATGCGAGCTTCCAGTGCCCTAGGGTGGTTTTACCTTGATGTTCTGATCTTTCCCTGACTCACAGTTGTGTTTTTCTTTTATGAGGACTCTTGAGCGTGGTGAGTGACAGACAATTTTGGGTGTGCATTCCACCTCCAAGTATGCAGCTATGTGAGCAGGCATGTTTGGGAGGCAGGGTGAGCTGGCTGGCACATTTGCTTGAAGCCTTTTGGAATCCTGGAAGAGTGTGAGGTGGAATGCCAACACGTTCTCTGCTCTCCTAGTTTGCTCTTAGCTTGAGCGGTTCATATGAATGTGAGTATGATTATGAGTATGATTTACTGACAGTTGAATTCTGGGCGGGTAAAATGCATCTCTGAAGATGGTGAGTGTCTTTAAAGAATGGCCAGGGCACTCCTTATTTTGTGTGGAATTCCCTGTCAGGACTTCATGTTTCCGTGCTCCTTTATGCCGAATGGTGCAGCATGTTCCTGTCTTTCTTCACCTTGTTGAGGAACAATTTTATATAATACAGTAGCAGAGCCGTGGGTTACTATAATGCTGAAATGATAAAGTCAGTGTGGGTTTATTTGTCTAATATACTAGATGTTGGAGGTAATACCTATACAGTAGTAGCTCTATAATGGTAAAGAACATGTTTAAATACTTGTCACGGTTGCTGGGATCTGTCCCAAATCTCCATTTTGACATCTTCTCAGTTTGGCATCCTAATTAATTTCCAGTTGAGTAAGCCCCTTAAAAGCGAATACCTTACTACACACACACACACACACACACACACACACACACACACACACAGAGAGAGAGAGAGAGAGAGAGAGAGAGCGAGAGAGAAGAGAAGAGAAGAGAAGAGAAGAGAAGAGAAGAAGAGAGAGGGAGAGACAGACAGACAGACAGACAGACAGATATTACATAGTCAACTTTAGGTTTCCTTTAGAGGGTTTACTTCCTCTCACAAGGATCACCTACTGAGAACCTGTCACCTCTCCCCAACCTAGACTGGTTACTCCTGTTTGAAGTGTTGGAGTTCTGTAGGTCTCCCTTTGTGATGTTAATGTACAGCTTGGTTTAAGCTGTGCAGACTACTGTAGAAGTGGGTTGGTTGTAAAGGGCATGAGAGAGTAGAACCCCAGGGTCTGGGTCACAAGTGTGTGCCTCTGCCATGCCCTAGCTATCTAGTCAGCCTATATTGGTTGGCAAATGATGATGCTCATGTATTTTTGTGTTCAGATTCCCCAAGCTGAGGACAGAAGGAATCATGCTGAACAGCCGGCCATCCTCCCCATGGTGGACGATCTCCCAAAGCCAAAGGACCTTCCGGATTCCACCGCAGAGGCCAAAACAGGAGAGAGCGACCGGCAGCCAAAAGAAAGCTTTTTTCAGTTTCTTGGGAACTTATTCAACATCTCAGGAAAGTCTTCTCTTGGAGAGGTTAAGCAGTCTTCCTTCAAAGATGACCAGGAGAAACCTGAGAAGGACCCACAGACTCCCAGGGGCCCTCCTGAGGAGGGGAGCCAAAGGGAGGAGGAGACTGCCAGCCGCCCAGTGAGGACTCAGGTACTTCCTGGGGACCAACAGGAATCCACCTCCTCAGAACTCTCTGATGCCTTTTCTTTGGATTCAACAACACAAGACAGCGAACAGGAAACCGCTGATATGCCCAAGTAAGTTGGAAAGTTATTTGGAAAACAAACAAATGAAAGACAAACAAAATTCCAACGATTTTGGACCTAGCTTTCTGAGCCTAGGTGGTAACCCTCATTAACTGAAGGACTTGGAAAAGGTAGTCTCCACTGCCAGAGTGCCTAATTCCTATCCTGTCCTTTCCTGTCCTGTCCTTTTTTCCTTTTTCCTTCACTTTTCCCTTCCCTTTCCCTTCCCTTCCCCTTCCCTTTCCTTTCCTTTTCTTTCCTTTCCCCTCCCTCCCTCCCTCCCTCCCTCCCTCCCTCCCTCCCTCCTTCCCTCCCTCCCTCCCTCCCTCCCTCCTTTCCTTCCTTCCTTCTTCTTCTTTTGGTGGAATCCAATTAAAGAGGTTAAAAACAAATCAATAAGTCAGCTCTATCAGGAAACTAGGTTTATGAACCTCTGTACAGCTCTAATAAAATGAAGGCTTGTTTGAACTTTAAGGAGTCTTTCAACACTCCTTTTTCTTCCTTTGATTAAAGAGCAGGTATAAGCTTGTTTTTTCTTATACTCCAGTACACTAGCCAGAATATTTACCATTCCCTATTGTGTTAGGTACCTTAGACTTTTCCTTTCCTTCTTGATTAAGAATCTCCTCTGTTAGATGGAGAAATGCCTTCAGCATCTACCCAGTTAAACAAAGGGGCTTCACTGTGGACTCCGGACAGTCCTTGTGGTTTCATGTCGGGGAATTCCTGTTACCATTTTTAAGGTTTTCACAAGTCACAGTCATCGTGAAAAGCTGTTCTGCCATGTAGCTCCTCTCAAAGAAACAGCTTTGCTATTTGTATTGCTTTCCTTTACATAAAACCGTTAAAAAAAACCTTCCCTAGCGTGAGAGAGAATGTGTTTAACTATATTCTTTAAAAGAAAATAAATATTGCTTGTAAAGTAGCTTAGCCGTGTGTTTCCAAAGTCAGATATTAGATACATTTTAAAAAGGCTAATTGTTATTTGAAGGCTGCTATAGTAGAATTTTTTTTTTGATAAATGAAATATTTTTTGGCTGAGAAAACAGGTATATTATTAAATTTATCCAGACTGTAGCACAGCATTGCAAGGCTGAATAAACAATCATATGATGTAGTAATGTGCCTGTTTTTGTCAATACTTGTAATGTCTTTTACCTTACCTTATTCCTATTGGTTTGGAGATGATATGCTGCTGGATGCCGTGAGCTGTAGATCACATCTATAATTATGTGCATGAGATACTCTCCTCTGTTCAGCTTGTGAAAGATAAACTTTCTAGCTTTTATTTGTTTTTGTTTTTTGAGACAGGCTCTCTCTATTATTATAGTTCCTGGCTATCCTGGAACTCGCTATGAAGACCAGGCTGGCCTCAAACTCAGAGGTAGATCTGCCTCTGATTCCCAAGGGCTGTTGACTGTTTGCCACCATGCCCAGCTAAAGTCACATGGTTGTTTGTTTGTTTGTTTGTTTTTAGCAGGTTTATTTTATTTAAAAATGAAAAAATGGGGCCTTTTATGTTTCTAATCATTATTCAGTTGTAGTGACTCGGCTGTAAGGACCACGAAACAACTGTGTAGAAGCCAGAGTGTTGGCTGACTGATCTTTCATGGAGTATAGCTGCTCAGAACTGAAGCAACTAATTACTATGCAGCTTTGATGTAGGATGCTTTAAACACGGCAATTGCTTGATATAATGAATATACACTCGAGTTATAGATATGTAGTACTTCCATCCAGGATGCTACAGAAGCTTATCTGGCTAGAATTTTAAACTGAGACATTGAAGTCATCATAGTTGAAATTAGGCAGAAAGTCCTTAAAATACAAAGGTATAACAGGAATTTCCCCTCTTCAGAGTTATCCAAAACATTTCTATAGTAAGTTTGTAATTATTGTGCAGGATAAAATGCTTTGCTATCTTGCTCAGACAGAGCTGATTCTAAGGCCTACATTTTCTATATACATGGATTCTTATCTATTATTTCCCGTTTCATTGGCATTATATACATTCCTTTGGCTACCAATTTTTTCAGAATTTCGGTCATATTTGGGGGGGGAATGTTGTAGTTTATTACTTATATTAAAACTTACATATGCTTATAAGGGATTTGCCAATAACACTATCCCTTAACTGTGTTTCTCTTTTATTTTATGTGTATGAATTTTTGCCTGCAGGTATGTCTATGCACTGTGCCTACCTAGTGGCTGTAGAGTTCAGAAGAGGAAGGGGGCTGGATACCTTGGAACCAGAATAAGAGTGGGTGTGAGCTGCCACGTCGGGGCTAGGAATTGAATGAGGGTCCCCTCCCTCCCTGCAAGAGAAACAAGTAGTCTTTATCCCTGAGCCATATCTCCAGCCTTTATTTGTGTCTTCTTAAATATTTCTTACGAAGGCTGCTTTCTCCCAAGTCAGACTTTGTTTAAGGACTCTTTGATCTAGTTTGAAATTCATGCTGTAGCTAAAGTCGCTTCCGCTTTTCTCTCAGCGTCTAGTTTGGTAGGTTTATGATAAACAGTAAAATAAATGAATGGAACAGCCTTTTTTTCTTGTCTATACTTATGGCTTGGTAAAATTTTAGGAACCAGAATTTATATGAGGTGAAATAAACTAGTTCAGCTAAAATTTAAGATGTATATAAGCGACATAAAAGTTAAGATGTTAAGATGCTGAAGTTTATATATGCTGTAGGAGAGGTACTTATCACTGAGATAAATCTAGCTTGCTTAACATCACTTTAAGAGTAAAGATGAACTGCTTTTTTTTTAAGGTATTGGAATACCACTTTAAATATGGATTCTATGGTAATGTTTTAGATTATGATAGATGTTATCTGAAAGCGTCACCTAAAACATATAAGCAATATGTCCACTGTTTACCTTCATATTCAGGGTCCTACATTTTTCTGTTTTTTTTTTTTGTTTGTTTGTTTTTTTGTTTTTCGAGACAGGGTTTCTCTGTGTAGCCCTGGCTGTCCTGGAACTCACACTGTAGACCAGGCTGGCCTTGAACACAGAAATCCCAGAAATCTGCCTGTCTCTGCCTTCCAAGTGCTGAGATTAAAGGCGTGTGCCACCACCTCCCAGCAGGGTTCTACATTTTAATATGAGTTTAGAATTTATACACTTTAGTATCACCTGTAAGAAAGATTCAACATGGGGCTGAAGAGATGGAGCACTGACTGCTCTTCCAAAGGTCCTGAGTTCAATTCCCAGCAACCACATGATTGCTCACAACCATCTATAATTGGATCTGATGCCCACTTCTGGTATGTCTAAAGAGAGCAATGGTGTACTCATCATATACATTAAATAAATAAATAAATAAATAAATAAATCTTTTAAAAAGGGGTCTTAGAGAAATGACTCTGTTTGAGACCATTTGCTGCTCTTGAAGAGGACTTAAGTTCAGTTCCCAGCACCCAGGTTAGGTGACTCATAACCACCTGTAATTCCAGTTCCAGGGATTTGAAGTCATCCTTTGATGACCATAGACAACTGCATTCATGTGGCACCTATATTTAGACACACATATATATATATAAAATAAGTAAATCATAAGTAAGATAGTCTGAAGTAGATTGCTTAACATTAGAGCAATTATTAGCTATGCATAATGCACACACATCATTCCATAGGTGATATTGTGTAGATCTTTTATAAAGTATTGAAATATGCAAGGATGATGATGATGGCATACTGTGCCCACTCAGATAACTAATAGCATAGTGGAGGGAGAAACTTCTTAATTTTTTATATCTTAATGTGGTAAATATTGTGATCTGTGCATTTGAAGATCAGAGACTAAATACCCATCGTAGTAGAGGGGTCAGTTTTGTGGTGGAGGTAATCTATGATATTAATTCTTATGGGTTAGGATTGAGGTCACTTTCACGTTGATGATAAAATTAAGAAACTAGGAATGGTATTTATTTATAAAGGGCTACAAAGCAGCCTGTCTTATCTCTGAGCTTTTGGAGGTATATTCTTCACAGCCAGTTGGATGGAGAAAATATGACGAATTTCCTGCTGCGGTTGGTTCTCCAGTTATTCTAGAACGCCATCAAGATGCCTGCTTTTGCCAAAGCAATTTAGTACTTATGAGTTGAATATTTAATACTTAGTAGGAGAGAATATTGCTAGGAATTCTGCCATTGGTTGGATTAATGTGTATTCAATATTAACTATGAATTGTACAGCTTACCAGGGTTTTTCTTTAAAAGTTCTTCAGTTTACACATAAAAAGTCGCAATTCAAATTCACGTGATACTCTGATTTGATGGAGAAATCACATTAATGTGTGTGAGTTTAATGGTACTAATCTGGAGTCTAGCCGGTGTCCTCTGGTAGAGGAGGATGTTTGGCGGGGGAGGTTCAAACAAGAACCTAAGTCTTGGTTTGTCATTCCGTGGTCTTTCTGTTACCCACAGTTAGAAATATTATGGCGTGAGATAAGGAAGAATAGTTTGGAGAAGCTCAAACTGCAGTGCAGTCTCGATACTCACAGGCTGGTTCTTAGACTTTTACTATTTTTTTTTTTTTTTTTTTTTTGGTTTTTCGAGACAGGGTTTCTCTGTGTAGCCTTGGCTGTCCTGGAACTCACTTTGTAGACCAGGCTGGCCTCGAACTCAGAAATCCGCCTGCCTCTGCCTCCCGAGTGCTGGGATTAAAGGCGTGCGCCACCACGCCCGGCTGACTTTTACTATTTTTAATAAAACAGGTAAATGTTAACCAAAAATTTCTAGAATTTCCTCTAAAACGTATTATAGGAGGCATGGAATTTGAAGGATATACTTCACAATTGATGGTTTACTGTTATTAATTAAATTATCTGATACCCATGCTGTCTCTTTATAGAAAAGATACGGTCGGTAAGCCAGAGAAGCCTTCAGTGACATATGCAACATACCGAGGCCCCACACAAATCAGAAAGTATTTGCAGCAACAGCCTGTGTTGGAAACTGTGAATCACTTAGACAGAGAAGATGGAAGCTCTGACTCAAGTCCCCAGGCACATGCTGGCTCCAGAAGCATAAGGGACACTGTGACAGTCCCATTGTCAACAGACAGCAAAGACGTAGCCACAAAAGGATATTTGCTTGGAGGTCCATTAGAAGCCTCTGGTTATAGCCAAATAAATACCAACCTAGAAAGCAATCAGGAAAGCGTCCCAGGACTGCAGGATATTGCTTCATCTAAGTGCATTTCAAATAAAAATAGCCATGGAGGCCTCAGGAGCAGTTGGGCCTCCCCTTCTTCCGTGTCTAACCCCAGCTATGTTGTTGGAGAGCCTGACTCACAAACAGAAAGTGTTTTAGTATGTTCATCAGTGTTTAGAGGAAGCAAAAGTAGCCAAGGCCCTTGTCCAGAATTTCAGAGGAAAACTGCAACCGACAGTCCACTGAGAGTAAACAGCTCTGCGGTGACTGATGGGCTGCCATCAGTGCCGGGAGAGGAGCCGGCTCGGCCTCAGAGGCTTTCTGTTCCTGACTTCTCCCGTAGTAAATCTGATGGGAGTGACACTACCAAAATGGAAAGTACAAATTTGTCAAGTCCACATAAATCAATTAGGCATGAAGATGTACGGTTGCCAGAGCATAAGTGTGGTGACAAGCCAGCTGTAGATAACCCATCAAGGCGGACTGTCAATCACGCCTGCATTATGGCTCTCCGGGGACATGCTGTGACAGACTCAGAACTTGTAAATGAAGGAAAGAAGTTACCTGCCCGAGACTCGCAGAAAAATGTGGTTTCAGAAATCTTGAAAGAAACAGAATGTGCCTCAGGCAGTGAGCCCACAACTTTAAGTCATGTAAGAACTCCCGAAACGGAGTCACTGGAGCCACCGCCGCCACCGTGTGAAACAGAAACCAAAAGGCTGGGTTGGGAACTACATGTCAAAACTCCTCACGATATGGGAAAAACTCAAGAGGACCCTGGGTCTGTGAAGGGTGTCAGTGACTCGGTGGCTGTCGCATGCACAGGAAGTGAAGCAGCACATGAACTAAAATCTGAACCGAACAGAAATCCTATTTCTGAATCTCCTTTTCTCTCAGAGAATTCTCAACAAGGAGGCGTTTCCTCTGATGCTGAGGCACCTCTTCACCTTGACTGTAAAACTTCTGATTACAGTGCCTCACCTCCTACCTTGGCTTCTAGAATCAACAGGCTTGGCAAGTTGGGTTTCCCGGGCTTAAAGAGTGAGAGATCTACGTCCAGTAAAACTGGACAGGGCAAGGTTTTCTCTCACCCTAATGAGTGTCAAGAAGAAGGTGTGGGAACTCATTCTGAGGCTACAGACAGGGAGAATCCTCCTGCCCTTTACCTTGGACATGCATCCTCAACCCTTGAATCCAAGGAATTTCTTCCTCATGGTGAAAAGTGCCAATCTCCTTCAGGTCCTGAAACTGCTGGCACTCATTTAGCTGGGGTAGCTTTAAACTTTGAGCATGGAGATACCTCTGAGGATCTCAATTCTGTTCCGTCTCACGGTCCTAAGAAAGAAGAGTTAATGTCCTCAAATGCTAAAGCTAGTAAGAGCACTGTAGAGAAGTCTGATTCTTTCCCCCTGGAAACTCAAACTGCTAAAATGTTAGGAAAAGGAGAGGTTTGTGATCAGAGCAGCTTCCCTGTTGAGTCGAGTTCTGGAAGACGAAAAGCCTTGTCCACACCCTCTGTTTCTCAGGCAGAACCCAGAGATGTTCCTCAGTGCGACATTTCCTCTTCTCAAGTAACAGTTGCGGAAAAGCTAGCAGAGACTGTTTTATCGGAGTTAAATTATCTAGGTATGGAAAAGGACGAAGATGTTCAACCAGTGGGTCGCAAAGAGATCAAACAGTTGTGTTTCAGTGGTGGTTTTAAAGAGAATCACCAGACTGGGATGTCTCCTGCCTCTAAACATCACAGTGGACAAGAAACAGAGATGAACACCCCAGATGGCTCTGCTGCTGTTCTCAAGAGTAACCTGCCTGGGATTCTGCCGCTGGCTCCAGAGGAGGAATCCACAAGGCACAGGCCACAGAACCGTGAAGCTAGCACTTGCCTAGTCACTCCCTCTTTGGCTATTTGTGGGACGAAAAAGAGTTCTAGCATCTCTGAAACGGAAGGACTGAGCTTAGACAACATTTCTCCAAAATTCCAAGAAACTGACAACACACACGTATATACATCTTTTCTGAGTTCTGATGCCCATTTGGAGAAAAATGTGTTTGCACCTGAGGGCTCCAGCTCACTGACTGTGCCTTCTCTCCTGGGTTTAGAAAAGGAAGCCTCATCACGCAGAGACAACTCTTATTTCCAGAGTGCTGGTACTGGTACCACATCTCCCTCCTTTTGTCACACTACTGGAGAGAGCACAGCTGTAAATTCACGTGATCTCCCAAGTAATTTTGAGTCTTTAAAAGTTACTGTAAATCTCACATGTGAAGGTGCTTCTGTTATTGACCCACTGGGCCATAATAGCTTTTATTTGGCATTAGATACACCTAGCCCAAAAGAAGCAGAGGTGACCTCACTCCAAGGATGTGTGGGCACTCATACTAAGAAGGCATGTCTTGATTGCCCAACCACTGCCTACTTTGACAATCTCATGAAAGCAGAGACCGGAACAGTTGCTGGGGCACCAGTGTCAGTTAACCGATCATGCCAGCAGTGTTCTGAGGCATCTGCTGACCAGACAGACACAAGGAGAAGAGCACGTGATCCACTTTTACTCAGAAGTGGTTTACTCGAAAAAGCTAATACATTGACTGAGGAGATTTTAAGTTCTGTCAGAGAAGAACTAAAATCCAAACACACGGTTGGTACCTGCCAGGAGCATCTAGCCCAAGATGATATAATGAATCCAGGTACTGTGAAAGAAGATATCCCATCAGAAGTGGTGTTAGCAGGGATCCAACTGAAAGAGAGTTTGGACGAGAAAGGTGTGGACAATATGTCAGGAGTCAAAGAGGAAGAAGAGACCAGTGTTTCATCTGCAGTTGGTGAGACAAGCCTCCTTTTTGATTTTGATAGAGGGAATAGCTCTTGTATGTTAGAAGAACGGGCCAGGGAATTAGTCAATGAGGTTATTTATGCAGCCCAAGAAAATTTGATAAATGATGCTTTTGATGAGATTGAAAATACCCGGGTTTCTGAACCTCAGGCTAACACTTCAAAAAACTGGAACGGTAGCGGTGGTGGTGATCCACACGCTGTAGTTAGGGAGTTCTTGGTATCAGAACAGGCAGTAAATCAAAGCACATGTGAAATTAGTGAAAATGAAGTATTAAGTAAATTCTCCTCCGTGAGTCACTTAGTTAGTGGCACCGAGTCAATTAAAGGAAGAGAAATTGTTCCCTATCAAGAGTGCCCAGGTTTTGGAAGTGGGGCTGGACAGTCTGATAGTGTAAAGTTGCAGACATTAGAGACTGTTTTCCAAGGTGAAGGTGTGCCCCGGACAAGGTTAGATGCTAAAGTGAAGACTCGCTTACTTGCCAGTGAGGACTATAAAAAGGCAGCAGAATCAGAGCGTGTGGATAATCACAAGATGGCAACAGCAGATACTAGAACTCTTGTATCAAATTTCAACTTGCCTCTTGCAAGTGATGACATCCATGTGCCTAGCACCTCCAAAAACAGTTTTTCTGATAGCCTTGTATGCATATCTGAAAAAAGTTTCCCAGGACATAATAAAAGCACACCCCTTGCGATGTCGGACTTAGGGAAAGCGCACAAAAACGATAATGAAGTAAATGTAGGGAACATGGCACTTACACCTTCCACGTTGGAGATAGGAAAGACAAATAAAAGGGATGCTGAGTTGAATATTATGAAACATGAAGCAGCCCCTCTTACGCCACATAGAGAAAAGGCATGTAAAATGGACACTGAGTTGAACAGTATGAAAGCTGAGCCAGAGGCTGTTTTCGCAAGAGGAAGTGTACACCAAATGGATGCTCAGATGTATGTTGAAAAACCCGAGGAATTACCCATCACTTTGGGAATGGAAAAAGCTTTTAAGATGGATAGCGAGGGGGACATTGGCAAAGCTGAGGTGATGCCTGCTATGTCAGAATTGAAAGCTGTCCATCTAAAAGATGCTGAGGGAGATATTGTAAAGACCGAGGTGGCACCTATTTCAATTGAGATGGAAAGTTTTTATCAAACACACGCTGAAGGGGATGTTGGCAAGGCAGGGGTTGCATCTGTGATGCCAGAAGTGGACATTTTCTACCAAAAGGATGGTGTAGGGATTGCTTCAGAGGCTGAAGCGACAACTGTTACATTAAGGATGGAAGACACTTACCAAAAGGATGAAGAAAGTACTGTTGCAGAGACTGGTGTGGTAGGCATGGTACCTGCCGAACTAGAAATGGAAAATATTTATCCTAAGGACTCTGAAGGAGATACTGACAGTATCTCTGAGGGGATGCCTGTCAAGCTAGAAGTAGTAAATGTCCATCAAAAATACAGTGACAGAGTTACTGGAAGGATGGAGAGAACTGTGTCTCCCCTAAGGGATGCTGAAGATGTCCTAGGAAATGCTGGAACAGTCCCATTTGTGCTAGATGTGAAAGAAACATACCAGGGGACAGTATATCCTCCCTCGGACATCTTTGAAAAACGAGTCCAAAGAGAGACTGAAGAGTCAAATGGAACAACGGAGCCTGTACCTTCTAAGATAGAAATGGAAGTAATGGCTCCAGAGGATTCCAGTGGCAGCACTGAGAACCGTGAACTGTTACCTATAGAGGTAGCTATGGAGCGCACCAATGGAACAACACCAGGGGTGACCATTACGCAAATGGACGCCCTAGGTCCTGCTTTTGAAAGTACAAAGGATCCTCAGGAGTACATGGAGAAGAGCATTGGAGAAATAGAAGAGCTGCCTGGTGAGGTCAAAAAAGGCTTGATCTTGCACGACGACAGACTTGCTTCGCATTTCAGGGGCTATGAGTCGCCTACATTAAGTAAGGATTATGAGGGCTACCCGGCCTCAGCAATGCCAGATTTCCAAGAGGAGGACACAGTAGTAAGGCTCAAAAAAGTAATGTCTGTCCCTGTAGTATATGACAAGAGGAGAAATCTGGATTATAGAGAAGAAAAGGAAGAGTCCAATTTAGCCTTTGTCTCTCAAGACGAACAAGACAGTTCTTCCTTTACCATATTGTATGAGGAACCCCTTCAAGAGGAGGACAGGTACACCTCTGCAGAGTTACGAGGGTCACAGTCTCTCCTGTTTCCCGACACCTCCAGCATGCCTGGCCTGGCCTGCGAGCGGTCTGAGAGCAGAACTGACCTGGTCCATCATTTTGAAAAAGAAGGTAAACTGGGTGAGGCGTTTGATGGAGACAATTCAGAGATGTTCTTATCAGTGGAAGCCAAGAGGTACAAAATCTATCCCTTAGCCCTGAGCCCCATCTATGAGGATGACAGTTCGCAGGAGGACATTCTGTCCAGTGAGGTCTCGCCTGGTCACCATGGCTCCTCCAAGTCAAGGGAGAGTGCAAACCAGCCCTCTTCTGTCTTATCCCTCCTACAGTCCGTATCAGAGCGCTTACAGAGAAACTTCGATGGAGATGACAGACAGGTGGCCGAAGAAGAGGAGGAGGAAGCCGTAGCTTCGGGCAAAGGTTGGAGAACTGAAAGGAGGGAGCATGTCACCTTCCACCTGCCAGATCCTTCTGTCACCTTTTACCCTGAGGACAACCAGGAGCGCGCTGGAATTTCCAAGTCTTATGTAGAGTTCAGTGAACCAACGACCTCCAGTCTGCAGCACAGCCTGTGGTCAGAAAAGGCGTCGTTTCTCCAAAAATCCGACATGACTTCTAAGTTGCACTCTTCTCTGAAGAGTGCCTATCATCAGTACTTGCAGACTTCCAGGACTCACTCCTCAGAGACGGGGACCCGATTTGGTGGCACCCTTCAGGAACCAGTGTCCAAGTATTTCCGTGTTCAGGACCACGCAGGCAGACTGAGTCCGTATGTGGAGGTAAGTTAACTGTGATTATTAGCAATGAGGCAGAGCTCTGGGTAGTGAGACTGCCTGAAGGCTCCTTCTAAAACGGGAGAATTCCAAGTTCTAAGGCTAGCCTGGCAACTTAGTGGTGCACTGTGTCAAAAGAAAATAAACAAAAGGGGCCTTGTATGGATCAGCGGTGATGGGAGTTCAGGTTCAGTACACACACACACACACATACACACACACATACACATGCACACATACACACAACTTTGAGGTGTGAATTTTGTTTCTTAAAACTCGAGGATTAGTTTTTGAAGTATAGTATATGCTTTAGTGATCCGTTCACAAGAAAGCAGGTTTGCTCAGCCGGAACATAAAGGCTCTGCTGTAGAAACGAGTGAGTTCCCCATCCTTGACTAATACTTTCACTGCCAGTGAAGCGGTCATGGACTGAATTTCTCAAGTTAACAGTGTACGATGGAGGATGGAGTTGCTACTTCCCATTTAGCTTATTTATCTCATGCAAATGTATGCGCGGTAACATCTTTACCTCTTTGTTTTATTATCCATGCCCTTTTCTGGGAGGTGCTTCACACAACGCAGGGTGCTGCCCAGCCCGCTATGAAAACCATGGCGCCACCTCATAGCTGAAAAAGCACTTTCAACTTCAGCCACTGTGTTTCCTTGGCTTAGAAATGTTAGACAGACAAGCGCCTAGCATGGAGCTTTCTTTGCTGGCACTGCCAATATTAGGGAACTTTCTAGAGAACCCTCATTTGTGTATCTTGATCTTGAACAGCCTTAGTAACGCACTAATAGTTTACTAGCAAGCAGTCACCCTAAAAGCCAAGATGGTTTTAAAAGAAACAACGGTGTTAGATGAGATGCTGGTTCTCTGGTCTCCGCCGCTTATCAAACCGGGCAGTCAGTCTTCACCGCTACAAAACCTGAGTTCTGGATTGCCCGCTTTGTCTCCCCACCCCTGACTGATTGCCCTGGTTCCAGCCCAAGGAGCTATCAGAGAGGCTCTGCCCTCTCCCGGGACTATGTCCTCCCTCGTTATACTCCAACCGGTTCCAGGTTTTCACTTTAAAAACCTGTTAAGTTCTCTTACTGCCGCTCATCCCAGGAAGCCCTTCCTGACACCCTCTGTCCCACAGCCTCCCCTCCCTGCTGCTCTTGTCAACATTTTCAGCTATTATTGGAGCTTGGTCATCTGTTAACCCCTTCCCCTCTGTGCTCTTTTGAAGGCAGGGACATTATGTTACTTTCTTCTATACTTGCAGTTTATTTGGTTTTTTTTTAGTCTATAGAAGGATGTGTACGTGGCATGGTTACTTAGAAAATGTGTGACAAATGGGCTTATCACTGTGAAGAATGTGAACATACACACATGTAACCCCCACACATATATGTATATATACACATGTGCATATATATATATATATATATACACACACACACACACACACGCACACAAAATGTATATTTACTTTTACCCAGTTATCTCTTAGTTCTTCCACTTTTATTATTTCAGAACGTTGACAAACAAACTCTGAAGTGTAATCCAAGGCCTGGGAAGGTAAGCGTATTGATTGCCTGTGGGTTACTGTAAATGCTGAAAAACCTGGTTGCTTGTAGGTTTGTGGGATTGAAGACAAATACTTTTAGCTGACTTAGACAGGGAGGGCATTATCTGCAGTAATTGCTTCAAGTATTTGCCTTACTCATGCAGGGAATTCTATTGTCTTATGTTGTATGACCTTTTGAACTGTTCTATGCATTATTAAAGTTAGTCATTATGCCCACCTACTTACTCTATGTTACAGATGATAATTTATGATCTCCATGGAAGTAAATATAAACAAGAGGTCTACTGTAACATCCCTGATGCGACAACATGGTCGTTCCCGAATGGGGCACTGATAAAAGTTGTAAGGGGCTGGTAAGAACCTCCTGCCATGTTATAACCGATCATTTAGAAGTACCCATGTTGTCTTACATTTGTGCTCGTTGTACTTTTTATGAGTGCCATATTCTCTTTCTTCATTGTACTAGGATATCTGAAATGCTGTTTAGTGTTTTATAACATACTCTTTTTATTAACTATGACACACTAAAGAGGCTGTCTTTAAGGGCTTAATGCCTGCAGTGATTTGCAAGACCTAATGTATACAGTCAAGGTTATTTTTACAATTGTAGTATTATCAAGATAGATTTGCAAGTCAAGTTGAATGAAACGTGGCTTTGAGAAATGAGTTCAGAGTTGTGGGGAGCCACAGAATGTGAAGGCCGCATGGAGTCGTTTGTATAGCTGACACACTCAACCGTAGAGGAGTTCCTAGTATGGTCTGAAAATGAGGGAAACCTCCCTTGTGATTATAGACACTGCTCTGTGGACATACTGGAGCCAGAGTTTTTGTGTCCAGTGTTTAGGTTAGCCCGGGCCAGTATGTGTGCTATAAACAGTGTGGTGTAGTCTTAACTTCATGAAGGAAGACAAATTCTTTTCTGTAGTACCCAGTGTTAGAAAAATGAAGGCAGAAACATAACTTGGAGTCCTTACATTATTTTTATATAAATGTATGCTTTGTGTATGTCACATATTATAAAGTGTATGTGTGTATAAATACATATCCAGGCCTCTACTGTGTTAGTGTTTAATATTTTTAAATTTATTTAATATTTTTCATTATATGTGTATGAGTGGTTTGCCTCCATATATGTAGCTGTATACCACATGCTACAAAGTAGTATTTTAAAATGTATATGAACAGGAGAGAGAGCTCAGCGGTTAAGAGCACTGACTGCTCTTCCAGAGATCTTGAGTTCAATTCCCAGCAACCACATGGTGGCTCACAACCATCTGTAACGGGATCTGATGCCCCCTTCTGGTGTGTCTAAAGACAGTGGCAGTGTACTCACATACATAAAATAAGTAGATTTTGTATAAAATATTTATATAAAGATAGTTTTTATATTATGTGTACGAGTGTTTTTGCCTGCATCTCTATAAGTGTACCACGTGCATGCCTGGCACCTGTGGAGTTCAGAGGATGTTCCATTTCCCAAAATTGGAGTTATGAATGATTGTGACCCATCATATGGGGACTGGGGACTGGAGGCAGACCCTCTGCAGGAGCCACAAGCTCTGAACTACTGAGTCATGTCTCCAGCTCCCCCGCCCCCACCCCATATCATCAGTATTTTAATTTCTAATTTCTACAGATATTTTAAAAGTAAAATATCTATTATTTTTTAAACAGTAGCACTATATGCAAATAAAGGAAGATAACCTTGTGTTAAAAGATGCATACAGGCCGTGCATGGTGACGCACGCCTTTAGTCCCAGGGGAGGCAGAGGCAGGCAGATTTCTGAGTTCGAGGCCAGCCTGTTCTACAAAGTGAGTTCCAGGACAGCCAGGGCTACACAGAGAAACCCTGTCTTGAAAAACAAACAAAAAAACAAACAAACAAAAAAGATGCATACAGTGACCTGTGCCCTACTCCGTAGCATTTCTAAGAGAAGTAGACTCACCAGTTCCTTGTGCTTCCATTTGCCTAGCTGGATTCTGTATGAGAAGCCCCATTTCCAAGGTCAGAAGTGTGTGTTGGAAGAAGGGGAAAGAGTGTTAAACCGGGACTGGCTTCTTCAGAACAGGAAGCACCCAGAAAGGAACTTTGTCCTGGGCTCTATCAAACGTGTCTTAAAGGTAAGACAGCTGCTCATTTTCCACTTTTTCTTTTCTTTTTTTTTTTTTAATCTTTTGTCGAGTAGTAAAGTTGTGCTGTGGCTTGACAGGGTTACGAAGTATTTGCTAATGTTTGTGCTAATGTAGTCATCTTCATATTTACACTTCTACATATCAGTTGTTTAAGATGACTTAAAAAAGTTAATAATTCAGGGCAGAGGGAGAATATAGGGGGCTTTCAAAGAGGAAACTAGGAAAAGGGGATAGCATTTGAAATGTAAATGAAGAAAATATCTAATAAAAAAAGTATACATGAAAAAAAAGTTAATAATTTAAAATGCTAACTTAAAAAGTATATGTATCTGGCATAGATCTAATGCTAGGTATAGCCACTATGGCATTCTTTAAGAGAAAAGGTAGCTGTTTGAACCCTATCTTTTGCTAACTGAAATCCTGTTACTTTGTGTGACTTGTTGCATGTGTGTGTGCACGTGTGTGCGCACGCGTGCGTGGAGTGGGTGGTATTGTATCTATGTGAATGTGTTGGGAGATAGTACGGACGAGATAGTAGGGCGAGAGCATTAGTGAGTCCATGGCACTGCACAAAGATTAGCATGGCCTAGGGGATTGTGTCTTCTTCCATAGTTGGAACTTACTGTGATTGTGTCTGCAAAGCCCATGTAAGTGGTCATTTAATTATCTAAGTTGATAAAAATTTCCTCAAATGAATTATTAATTTGTAGGTACAATCTTTCGGGATTTGCGTAGCTTGTGGTTTTGAGCCTTCCTTGGCACCGTGCCAACCCTCGTGGGGAGGAGAGAGAGCAGGATTTGGCAACAGGCCATTCCTACAACTCCACTGGATCAAACAAGAGCACAAGCAAACAGATTTAATCTGCTGAGCATGGAAGTCTAAATGCATATTTGCACATCTGCCTTTTGCTTAGAATAATATTATGAGGAAAAATGAGTTCTGCTCACGTTTCCCCTCGTCTTCCACTGTTTGTTCATGGAGTCATTCTCCCTCCGGCTATGGTAGAATTCTGCCTAGGGATAGCTTCTTTCTCCTGGCAGCTTCAGCCCTGCCTAGGCTTGCCTAATCCAAGGTTATCTTGCTTCGTCATCTTGGTTTCAGTTGCTCTCCTCCGAATTTAAGGCTCTGATTTAAAGATGTCTTCGCTTGATTCCGAACAGACGCGGCAGCAGGGCCCTTCAGGTTCAGCTGGTGCACATTCTATTTAAGGCTCACACTTGCAGCCAGTGAAGATGATCAAGGGTTGGGGGCTAGGGACAGTGCAGTGACTCCAGAGCAGGCTTTTCTGAAAGCAGAGCCAGCATTGTAAATGCCCTTGTTTCCTGGGCATTGTACATTGCTCTTAAAGGTAGTTATGATCCTGTCATGACTAGAAATCACGGAAGTTAATGTTGTCACTAGTGAACCATGACAAGGGAGCATTGTTAGATGAGACTAAAGGCATCTTGTGTAACATGGAGAGAAATCGGTTATACTTTTGTCCTACTCTTTTAGTTAACTACGGTTCATTCTTACTTTCCTCCCCTATGATCTTGACTTAAGCATATTAATAACCATCATGAGTAAAAGGTGGCGTTAGTAGGAAAGTGTGGGCCGAAGGCTGCCCACTTCTGAGTCAGCTGTTTATTGTTGCTAGGTTACCATAAAGGATCCTCTGGTTGTTAAGAGTTTGGCTGCCTTTGCCTGTCAGTAATTATACAAGTCTTGAAAAGATGCTATTTCTGTGACTACCCTCCCCAGAGACAGTTTAGTGAAATCTCTTTCAATGGACTTGAGTGAAAACTGGGCTTGTAGTATCTGAGGACAAAAGGCTTCTCGTTTTGTTTTCTTGGTTTTTGTTTTTTCTGGTTTGTTTCTTTGTTTGTTTGTTTGGTTGGTTGGCTTTTTTTTTCCTCCTCAAGCAAGCATCATGCTTTGGCTGCCTTGCCGCCTCCTTCTGAGTTACTGTAGGCACGAATGCCTGTTAGCTTTTTCCCTTTTAGAGTACACCACCCAGACATTGTTTGTGTAACACAATGTGGAGGAAACTTGTTTGTGTGAGGCTTTTAGTTTTGTATTCCACTACTGTACCTCGGCTCCCCGGGGGAACATTAATACAGCAGCGTTTGAAGTAGCATTAGCAGCACTGTGCACAAAGGACCATTGAAGATTGACAGGTGACTGTTCTGGGCATTTCTGCCTAATTGTGAAGTGAAACTTCGGAAGGAAGTTGACTTTTTTTTTTTTTAATTGAAGGCCGGTTAACTTGTGTTGCTTTAGTTTACTAAGACTTAGAACTTATTTCTGAAAAGGAGACATTTCAATTGCTTTTAGAACTGTATTTTAAGACATGTCAAGCCTATACAGAATAAACATGGTCTGTTGGCACTATAAATAGTCTGTTTATGGTGGGATAGCTAAATTGTATCGTATGGGGAAGACAACTGTGATAACACATATTGACTATTATAATCTGTTGGGTGCCTAATTCCCCAGAGTAACAGATTCTAGTTAACATCTTACTTCATTTATTGATGACAATGATTGAGAACTCTGTGTATGGCATAGCACCTCCCCCCCTCCCGCCCCCAAAAGGAAGTTGTTCAGTCTGTAGTTAGTGATGTCTCTCATGACTATCACATGTGCTCATTTTATTAAAATGCCTTCCTATGAATTTCAAGCATTATAGGTGAGGATTAGATACCAAATTTGAGTTGTAGGACTAAGCACTGGAGTTCCCAGGGTTGTGTGTCTAGACAGAATGGTATGGAAAAGAGAGAAATTATTGTGATTCTAATTCCTTAAGAAAGGACAATCTTGTCACCATCATTCAAGAGAAAATTAGGTATTATAAGAGATTTCCCTTTATAAAGAGGGTTATCTATTTAGCTGCCTCGAGAACTCCTGTATAAAACTTCCAGAGATCCAAACTGGGTGGAGATAAGCAGAGTGGCCAGGGTGTGGCTGTGCTCCAGGAAGTGCCTGTGGGTCTTGGTATTGTAGAAAAGCAAAAACAAAGAGCACTCCTGTGTGCGGAGCACGGATCCTGGGAGTGGCTCAGGGGAAGGAGTGTTCTTTGCAGGTGGGGTGTTTAAAGGCACTCCTGCCTGACACCGGTTTGTGAGTTAGGGTTAAGGTTGCAGTTTGCAGCAGCAGTTGAATTAGATTCAAAAGAGCTAGGCAAGTGTCATTTTAAAGGACGTTTTGCTGGGGCATGCAGACAGTGCGTGTCTCATTTTTATTTATTTATTTTTTTTAGGTATTTATTTCATTTACATTTCCAATGCTATCCCAAAAGTCCCCCACGCCCCTCCCCCCACCCACTCCCCCACCCACCCACCCACTCCCACTTCTTGGCCCTGGTGTTCCCCTGTACTGAGGCATATAAAGTTTGCAGGACCAATGGGTCTCTCTTTCCACTGATGGCCGACTGATACATATGCAGCTAGAGACAGGAGCTCCAGGGGTACTATTAGCCCAGAAACTTAGAACAAGTTAGAAAGTTAGAACAAGTTAGCCCAAGATATAAGATACAATTTGCGAAACACATGAAACTCAAGAAGAACGAAGACCAAAGTGTGGACACTGTGCCCCTTCTTAGAATTGGGAAAAAAACACCCATGGAAGGAGTTACAGAGACAAAGTTTGGAGCTGAGACGAAAGGATGGATCAACTAGAGACTGCCATATCCCGGGATCCATCCCATAATCAGCCTCCAAACGCTGACACCATTGCATACACTAGCAAGATTTTGCTGAAAGGACCCTGATATAGCTGTCTCGTGTGAGGCTATGTCTCATTTTTAAAGGCCAGGGTAGTGTCAAATACTGTCATAAGTTATAAGCCAACTTGCACTGAAAAAAAAAAAAAAAAAAAAAAAGAGTCCCGCAAGGAGGAAAGCCCATTTCCTTTCTCCACACCTCCAGTTCCTCCTCCTTTGTTGATGTAAATTAGATAAACGCACTGCAGGGCCAGGGCCTCTCCAGTATTTATTTTTTATGTCCCCCAGGAGATCAGCCCTTTTTTTTTTTTTAAGTCCCTTCCTCCCTTTAGGCTTTGTTCTGATTCTGAGAAGAAAGACTTTCAGGCCTTTGGCACTCCACCCCTTTAGTAAGTGAGCCATTCTTAACTGGACAAATATTTTAAAAACGAAGCCGAAAAGAAACAAACAAAAAAAAGAGAAGACATTAAAAGAGAGCTGGTAACTTTTCTCACAATTCCAGAGTTGAGAAAAACTGTGTTTAAAACCCATGCTTAAATATCCCCCGTTCCACCCCGAGTTGTTCTTGTGAAGAAATCCCATGCCACAATGAAATCATTGTAACCGTGTGTCCTGGGTGTTTACAACACCAGCCCTGTGTCTCTTGATGACTTCAAAGGCGATTTTTCTTCTCCAGGATTGCAGCATTCCGGAGATAGAGCTGTGCCCCAAGACTGACCCTGGGTGCGGCCCCATCTACATACACCGATCTGTCCCCAATCTGGAAGAGCTGAACATCCCCAAGTCTACGTCCTTCACTGTGAAGTCAGGAGTGTATGTGTCAGCCTTTCTATATTATAATGATTAATGGCCACCAAAGTTAACTTTTTTTGCCTCATGTTTCAATAGATGACATATGCGTTCTGAAGTTTTAGTTAGTTAGTGTTGTTTATGCTTCTGGGTACCCAAGAAAGACGACTTCCTGGCTTAAAACAGATTCCATCTTTCTTCGGATCCAATTAAGGCTTTGATGTATGACTTCCAGGAGCAGGCACAGCCTGCTGATAGATAGATAGATCACATTGTCTTTTTATCTAACACATTTGGGGATTGAGAAAAACACGTCTGTAACCTAAAACTTTATAGCCTGAGCGTTTTCTAGCTTACATTGTTACCATTATCCGTCAGTGCTCTGTCTTCTACTTCCCTCTTCCCAGAGGAAAAAGATAAGTGTCACTCACCTAGTGATGAGTGATCGGTTCTAGGGTACGAGCTGGCAAGCAGAGACTTTTAAGTTATACTCTGCCTGTATTAAAGATGCCCCAGGTCTTAGGTCTCAGAAAATTCTAAGGCAGAAATTAATACACAATACTCAGAAACAAGTTAGAAGGTAGAGTATATGAACATAACTACTTTAAACGTGTTAGCCTACCTCCTCGAGTAGACTAATTACTTTGGTGTATTTTACTAGTGTAATTCTATCATGGAATTTCTTGATCATCCGTTTTACTCTTAGAGCGTCAAGCTAAACTATTATTGTCATAGTTTAACCACCCATTTGTACCTTGTCCAGTTGGCTGGCCTACCCAGATATTCACTTTAAGGGGCAAGCTACAATTTTGGAGGAAGACCAGGGGCTCTTTGAGATTTCTGCAGCCGAGATGAAATCACTGCATCCTCTTCAAATGGTAAGCAGCAGATTCAACGAGAGGCCTTCCTCCTCCCCATCGCCCACGTGTGCAGACCAAGCAGCCGTGGTCATTGCTGATAGCCCTCAGCCCCAAGAATGCATGCACCCCTGAACTGCCCAACTGCATATTGCGTGTCTGTTCATATTATACAGAATGTTTGCATTTACTTTGAACTGTGGTGAGTCTGTCACAATGCATACAATTTTTTAATAAGTATTGTCGTCTGAAATTTTAAATATTTAATAAAGTCTGGAGTCTGCCTTGTTGATGCTCATTGGAAAATTAGTTGCAGTAGATTGTCACTTCCAGTTTGAAATGAATAAGAAACTCAGCATTAATAATAAATTGGTTGCTCTTTCAGTGTTTACCTTCTTAAAGATTAAATGAGCGCCTACAGCATCTCTGTGGCAAACTTTTTTTTTCCCCCCTTTGAGGCACAAACTGTTCAATTAAGTGCAGGCTATGTGATAGAACATTCTTGGTTCTGTGCCTTGAAAAACAGAAATAAGGACAAATGCAGGCATTATAAGAAATCTTACAATGTGCAACGGCACTTTTGACACTAACATTACAGAGTTAGGACTTTTTGTAGGAATGATGTTGCTACAAGTAGTGTACAGTCTTGATGTCACAAGGGCTTTAGGTATGGTCAGCTGTGTTGGCAGAACTGGGAGGTAGAGTTATGGAGATGGGGCAGTGCCCTAATTTAGAAAACCTAAGCCCATTGGGAACCTAGGAGATGCGTTGGATACTGGCATAGGAATCTGCTCTACCGAGTGTAACTTCTGAAGCCATTAGCAGTTCTCTTCTTCTGTTTGGGATACTCCACAGCTGCTGTTAAGTCTTTATTACTTTTGTGTGATTTGAAATCATTTTTTAAAAAAAATCTCTTGCCCCATCTATACTGGTGTAGATGAGTCTGATGTGGTTTGGACTACTGTAGGGTTTTGAATTTACCAGAGTTAAGTTTTGACTGCTGCATAATTTACATGTCCTAACTGAGGAGATTTTTGTAACTTACACATAACTTTGTTACTTTCTCGCTCTTTATATATTCACATTGTCTTTAAATGTCTTGTTATCTTTAGGGTGGACTGAAAGTGGAAATGCCTATGAACTTAAAGGTAAGTCTTGAACTGGCTCAGAAGATTGACTGCTAACCTTTTAAGTGTTGATACAATGCTACCTGCTAACCTAACAAGTGGAGGCGGCAGTAGCTGGAAGTGGCTGTAGTTTTCTGAGGGCCCATGCTGTGGAAAGGGGAGTGAAGAAGATGTACAGAGGTGGAGCTCTGCTAGGTCACCTCCCAGCGCCCGCCAAATGTGTAGGAAGGTGATAAACCTATCACCTTTGGTGTTGGAGATTCTGAGACTGAAGTTGGTACCCAAGTGAATCCGATGGAACTCAGCCCGATTTGAGGCCAGTGCTTGGAAAGAGGCACAGCTAGCTACTGCTGGATATGTGTCAGTGTGTTGTAAGTATGAGTGCCTGAAAGAGGGGGTTGGGTGGGCAGAGGTAGAGGAAATGAAAGGGGGGTAGTGGGGGGAGACAGGATCAAGCACTTACAGAGAAGGAAGCAGAGCTACAAAATGTGTGTAAGGAGAGATGGGGAGAAAGTCAGCTTATTGGTCAAGATGCAGACAGCCTTCAGAGGTAGGAGGTAGCCTCGCCAGCCAGAGGTGCGCGTGGAGAGAGACGCCCCTCATCCCCTTTTCCCAAAGCAAGATGCTGCCAGTGCCTCCGGTCGTTCTCTTTGCTCCACATCACAATTTATAGAATTGACTGCAAAATTTCTCAATCACACAGAGGGAGTCTTTTAGAACTCACATGTCTGAATGCATCTTTTATCACCTTGCTTGCATGCTGGAATCATCTGAATTTTAAAAATACTCCAGCTTTGTTTCTATTCTCAGTATACTCTCTTGATTTTGAAAGAGGTCAGAAATGTTCAAAGTTTCTCAGGTGATTAAAACTGCAGCAAATGTCGTGAACTGCTGACCTGACTAACAAATGTAGAGTCACCTGTGACACTGCCCACGTGACCCCTGCTGCAGCTTTCAAGCAGGGCAAATCACAACTTCATGCAGTTTGATAAGCAGATTGATTTTCATAAGTAATCACAGCTTGTCAGTTAGAAATTAATTTACATTGATGATGTCATGAGAGCTTATTCATGAAGAAATAGTGCTTTTTACTTAGCTTGAATATCATCAACAGCAAGTCCTAAGCATGAATAAAACTTCATTTTGTGTGTGTGTGTATTTTTTAACTTTGTGTTATATATATATATATATACATACACATACATATGCATATATATGTGTGTGTATGAATATACATACATATATACAACAAATATATACTATTTTATGTATACGTAACATATAATAAAATATATACTTTTAGTGAAAATCTAGTATGTAGAAGCATCAAGATTGCTATCTATAATGTTACAAATATTTTAGGAACAAGTTATAGTTTTTATTTAGTTTTATGTATTTAAGCCTGGGGACTTACTCACCAATATCTCAGGGTTTAGTTATATACCAATTATTTGATTGGCCAAAGCGAGGACTACAAATGAAGTGTGGACAGATTGACCCTGTTATCACAGCTGTGTATTTAGGGCAGAGGTCACTTGCAAAGTAAAATGAGCAAAATAGTATAGAGCACTGTGTGGTGACAGTTCTCTCCTGCTGTCCATCTGTCCCCGCTCCACTCATAGTACCACCTCCTTATAGAACACAGCGTCCAGTTTGCAGAACACTTGAGTTTCCAGTCACTTCCCAGTGTCAGAGAGGGTTGCACTTAAGTTTAACACCTCATGCCTTCTCTTCAGCAAATCTTAAAAACTATAAAAAGCAGCCAGTGTTACAAGAAGAAGTATTTGGTTTTTGAACTTTTATGTACCGGACGCTCCATATGTTTTTACACCTTATGGGATACAAGGCAAATGTACAGTGAATTCACAACACACGGTTGATGCAAAGAAAATTCCAGAATCATCTACAAGAGAGTTGAGCCTACATAGTGGTCCTAACATTTGAGTTACGAGAAAAAAATGTAATCCCAGCCAGGCCCTTTAATATGAGAGATGCAGGAAAGTTAGCAGTAGGCCCTATGAACACCAAATACTATTTTAAGTGGTAACAGTAATTTAAAAGGCAGATATTGCCCCCCTACTCATGTTTTGTCTCTAATGCCACTTATGTAATTGCAAATGTTTCCGTGCTATACTGTGAACACGTTAAGTAACAGTTTCGTGTTTTTCAGGTTATCCTTTATGAGAAACCTCACTTCCGCGGACATACCAAAGAGTTTAGTGAACATATAGATTCTGTCCCTAAGTTTTTAAAAAGCGATAAGGACTTGCGTGGCATCGGATCGATTCGTGTCATTGGCGGAGTGTGAGTGTCCTGTTTTCAGTTCATGACTTATTAGTCTACTTGTAAAGACTCGCTCAAAAAATGTGCCAAACAAGACAAAGTTGCCAACCTTAACCTTACAGTCTACCTCCCTTCTGTGATGTAGGAAATGACATGTATACCTTAGTAGCGACAACCCACTTACTGGTTTGAAAGACTTGAAATAGAAACTATATTGTGTATTTAATGCAAAAAATGTAATACCTAGCTTTCCTCAAAAACTATAGAAGAATTGCAAGGTCAATTTCTTCTCTTTCTTGACTTTTCCTTTTTCTATAGATTATGAGCATGAATAAGGCCCATTTTTTTTTAATCTGTTATTCTGTTGATCTCTTGTTGTTGGCTAACTTATGTTCTAAGGGCCTTGGTGATAAGTTATCTCATTAAAGGAGTAGAGTGAGACCTGTGATCCCAGAGTCACAAGTGTTGACAATTGTGGTCCCTTGTCTTGGAACCATTTTTGATGAAATCCTCCAAACCCAGGGGTGTTGCTATAACCCCAGCTTCAATCAGCATTACCACAGCAAAAACCCTAGAGAACTGGTATGCAGGCTAGTGCTTATTTTGGTATTTGTGTTCTGTGGGGGGTAAAAACAACTAAGGAGAAACTTTGTTCAAAGCTGCTTTGCTGTTGAGAGGTCAGTGCTGGGATCCACCTGAAAAGCGTGGTTATTTTGGATGTGGTTCTTTTTAATGTCAAGTATCAGTGTAACATTGTACAACTCGTTTAGGCCCCAGCAGCGAATGGTGCTTTTAAAACACTCATAGGTGTGTGTGTGACCTGTCTCTAGTCACCTACTGCAGTTCTTTATTTGCGGCTTGTGATACAAACTGATGACTGTCATTTCAGCCAAATGAGAATAGAAGAAAAGTATTGTAGATATGCAGGCCATATTGACACTTGGTCTAGAATTCCAGTGATCATTTAATTACTTACCTCTGAATTTAAAACATGCTCTGTGTTAAACAGACATACACAGTTTGGGCAGACATGTTTTTATTCTATTGGTTTGTTTGTTATGTTCTCTGGTTTGTGAACATGCGCATATTGTTAAAACGTTGCTATAGACATGTTTTTCTTTTTCCCTCCCTGTGAACTAGGTGAATTTAAAGCTAGTGTTCTGCCTTAGAAACAATTATTTGTTAAAATTTAGTGTGATGAATATTGTTATTTTCTAAAATGGCTTTAAAAAAAAAGTGGCCTGTGAAAGAATGGCCAGTGATAGAGAACACACTCTCACAGTTTCATATGAACAGCCTCTGATAAAGAATGTACACTCAGTTTTATATGAATGGCTGATAATAAAAAATACACACTCACAGCTTCATATGAATGGCCTCTGATAAAGAATGTACACTCACAGTTTTATATGAATGGCTGATAATAAAAAATACACACTCACAGTTTCGTATGAATGGCCTCTGGTAGATAATACACAGTTTCATATGAATGGCCTCTGATAGAGAGCACACACACACAGTTTTATATGACAGTCAAGAAGAAAAACACAATGTTCCCACTTGGAAGATAATCGACTTGGCTTGTCACTCACCTCTCTCATGGATTTTTGGCTGGTTGGCTTTATATGTGGGTGCTACAATGTGGCCCTTCTTCATCCCTTTTCCATTTTGAGGAATCTGCAGCAAAACTGGTGATCTATAATTTCTTTATGGACATTATGAAATAGATTCTGTGACTGTCATCCATCTTTTAGGATTAAGGCCTTTGTACTGTTCATTCTTTTTCTTAGTCAAATATAGCTCAAAACAAGTTCAAACAACTTCCTTAGTATAGAAGCCAGCTTAGACTGCCCTAAGCTTTCTGTGAACTTTACCCTCCATTTTTTAAACTCATTAAAACTTGCCAGTATGTTCATAGGCTCACTCCACTTACTGCGGCATTGCACTCCCTAGCATTGTATACACATAGAAAAGAAGGCAAAGAGAAGGGAAGGGTGGCTGACAGGGTACAGCTTTGCACTGTGGGAAAGGAGTTCTGGTTTTGCTTGTTTGTTTTGTTTTGTTTTGATTTTAATTCACTGCTTCAGAGGAATGAAGAAGGAGTAGCAGGCAGCCTTCTTGGGCTTCATGTTTTTCAAGTTTCTGAATCAGAACTTAACCTGACTGAGAAGTTACAGTGTATCCATTTGGAAGGTCCTGACTGAGAAGTTACAGTGTATCCATTTGGAAGGTCCCACCCTTACTGATCAGCTCAGGTGAAGGCTAGACTTTTTATAGGCCACACATTTGGTGAGTCACCTGTGCCCACACTGCATTAGGCACCGGTGGGTATGATCTTTATAAAGGGAGAAGATTCACCGAGGAGCCTAAGAGTTGGTAGAGCTTTATCAGTGTCTCCTGATACCCGTCAGCTAGAACTCAGGAAAGCTGTGTCCCTGGCAAGTGCTCTGCAGTAACGTTTCCTGTTTCCATGATGAGCACTGATAAGATGCTGGGACGAAGGTTTCCCACCCATAACTGTTTACAGACGTTTTAGTCCATGTATGTTTAGTCCAGTCTCGTGGCCTTTTCCAGTTTCTCCTTGGGAAAACCTCCCGGTGTTGTGTTTTATCTGCAACTGGGTGAAAAGCTCCTTTGGCTTAAACCCCAAGTAAATGATGAATACAGCAGTCCTCCCTTGGTTCCAGGAGGATTTAGTAAGTGTGATTAAAAAGATGTCCTTGTGTCTTGGTGTGGTTTTGAACCTTTTCTCGTTGGCCACGTTTTCTGTTATTTCTGATTGGCAATCCTTCTCTGACCATGGTGAGATAGGGTGCAAGTCATGCCACAAACATAGCTTGCTCTGCTGCGATTCTGCAAGTGACGTTTTGTTGGAAAAAGCTTCCAAACTCTAAAAGCCATCGAGCCCTGAGATGCACACCACTTGCCCACCTTTGTGCAGGGAAACAAGTAAGGTCATTTTAAAACTATGAGGTAAACAGCTTTGTCCTTTATCATGCTTTTCTCTTTCCCTCTCTTTACTAGTTTTCTCCGTGGCTCAACTGAGTATCCTGTCTTTTTAGGTGGGTTGCCTATGAAAAGGAACATTTCAAAGGCCAGCAATTCCTACTAGAAGAAGGAGACTTTGAAGATAGCAGCGCTTGTGGGGCCTTAAGTGGACCCATCATGTCTTTCCGGTACCTACAAGCTGTGAGTTTGCTTCCTTCACATCAATTCAGACCTGTTTGATCTTTTCATGATAACTGGACATGATTTCTGATAGAGCCGGAGGTCATAGCACGTGAGAGCCTCCAACTGACCAGGACTTGCCTATTTTTCTTGCCTGTGGTGGTTACTATAGAGTACTTATTTTTTACTTTTTTATTTTATTTTATTCAGGGGGGGGTGTGGTTACAGAATTTCACATTGTAGCCTTGGCTGGTCTGGGACCCACTTTGTAGACCAGGCTATTCTAGCATCCCTAGAGATTCTCCTGCCTCTGCCTCCTGTGTGCTGGGATTGCAAGCGTGTGTCATCACACCTGGATTGCTTTTTTTTTTTTTTCATCCATCAATCCCACAGTTAGTTTTTGAGCACCTTCTTTATGAGATATAAGGTGCCCTCCCAACATCCAGGGCAGGCAGTCTGGTGGGGAAGATAGCACACAGATAGATGCCCTGTGTTGTTGGACTGTGACTGTATCCCCCAAATGGTCCGTCGGTCAGTTCTTCCTACTTGGAATATGAAAGACTGCATACGAAAGATGTTGTCTCAGCTGAGGCTCCCATAACTCAGGGTTACCCAAGTGAAAAGTTTTCACGATGGACAGAGGGCATGCCATTAAAGGAAAGCAAAGGTGTTGCTTCGTACCAAGAGACTGTCCCGTGCCAATGGGCGAAGTCGAGGGTGTAAGCTGGGGGTGCTCTTACTAATGCTGCAATAATCTGGAGACTTTTTGGATTGTCATTTCAGGGGATGTGGGTCTGCTGACATCTAGTGGGTAGAAGCCAGGAAATCCTGCTATGTCCCTGAGTTGGGAAGGCCTTCCCCAACACTAAAGCATTATTGGATGAGTCATGATGATGGCTAGTTGGGTAAAAGCCATTAATGCCAAGTCTGATGACCTGATGACCTGCGTTCAATCCCCGGGACACACGTGGTGGAAGGAGGAAATTAAGATACCCTCTGACCCTTAAGATATTATAGCAAGTACTGCTAAATCAAGAGAGATTTGATGTAGTCAAGAGTTTATAGTAAGGTATGGTAGAAAAGGTGGCACACATTAATTTGTGCTGTACACAAACGTTTAGAGCATGTGTGAAAATGATGATGTAGTTTTTGTAATAAATAAGCCAAGGTGCTCTTTTCTGCTTTGCCTATAAGTTAGATTTCAGGATGAAGTTATAATCCTCATGGTAATCTTAGTATTCATCAAGTATTAATTTATGGCTTTAATAGAAATTTGCGTTAATCTTTTTTTTATTTTATAATCTTTTTATTAGGTATTTATTTTATTTACATTTCCAATGCTATCCCAAAAGTTCCCCACATGCTCCCCCACGCACTCCCCCACCCACCCACTCCCACTTCTTGGCCCTGGCGTTCCCCTGTACTGAGGCAGATAAAGTTTGCATGACCAATGGGCCTCTCTTTCCACTGATGGCCGACTAGGCCATCTTCTGATACATATGCAGCTAGAGACATGAGCTCTGGGGAGTACTGGGTAGTTCATATTGTTGTTCCACCTATAGGGTTGCAGATCCCTTTAGCTCCTTGGTTACTTTCTCTAGCTCCTCCATTGGGGGCCCTGTGATCCATCCAATAGCTGACTGTGAGCATCCACTTCTGTGTTTGCTAGGCCCCGGCCTAGTCTCACAAGAGACAGATATATCAGCTATAACTAAACTCTTGTTAGTGTATGCAATGGTGTCAGTGTTTGGAAGCTGATTATGGGATGGATCCCCGGATATGGCAGTCTCTAGATGGTCCATCCTTTCGTCTCAGCTCCAATCTTGAGAAAGGCTCCTGCATGCTCACTGAACATGTTAGGGGTTAGGATGGTTGAGGAGCAAGTATGACTTGTGTAGAACACATGTCATGTTGCCAATTTCCACAGTTCCAAAAGTACGGCCCTTAAAGAGCACCTTCACGACAGAAAGCTGGATCTTATTCCATTGAAGGCTTACTAGGCATGTGGTTTTACTGCTAGCTATCCAGGAGGAAAGCTATGATGTGTAGTGTTGGTTCAGATATCCTGGATGCAGTACATGGAACACTCTGGATGTACTAAGGTCAAATAGCAGATATGTCCCTTGGGGAGAATGGGAACTGGGCCATTTAGTGATTGGATAGCTAGCAGTAAATACACACACATACATATAAAGAGTCTTGACTATATATATATATATATATATATATATATATATATATGTATGTATGTATGTATATACATATATATATACACATATATATTACACACACACATATGTGTATATGTTTTAGACATGGTGTTCGAGTTCCTGTTGAATATTCCTCAGTCAGGCACATAAATGGGAAGGAGTGATTGTGACCCTGGCAGCCTGGCTGAGTTAACAGTGAAAACTCATATGACACACCTTTATCCCACAGTCTGGAATGTCTGTGACCTGGGAAAGGGGAACCACAGCATGCACAGTCTCAGTTGACAATGTCATGTGAAACCCCCATTGCGAGCAGGCAGGAAAGCTGTGTCACGTCGTGTCGGTTCACATATCCTGGCATCAGTATGTGGAACACTCTGGATGTACTAAGGTCAAATAGCGGATATGTCCCTTGGGGAGAATGGGAACCGGGCCCATTTCAGTCCATGGAAGAGGATGAGGAGAAATGGATTCGCCAGCTCCAAGTGAGTCAGTCAGATAGATACTCAGATGCTGGTCGCTTTTTAAGAAAGTGGGACACTGCAAGGAATGGGGTAGGGTTCAGCCTCAGCCTCAGGGAGTCTTCATGTCTCCTCCCCCTCAATCACATTTGCTCCGCGTGCATGTTTTCCTGCAGTTTGCTACTAGATTTTACTGCCTAGATTTACTTTTGCTGTTTGCCATACCTAGCGTCTGTCTTCAGACCTCTGAACCCAGGCGGTGTTGCAGACCACTCTTGCCTTTAAGTTAATAGATACACCAGGCCTTTGTAGGCACCTAGATCACAGTGCCCACCCAGGGGTGTAGCATAAGAGCTCACTGGCTGGATCAGCCAAGAGCATTTAGGGAACTTAAAAGTCATCAAAATGCTGAGACTTGTGATTCGTCTTTGGACTTAAAGCAGCTCTCAGGGTTTTTTTTTTTTTTTTCCCCTCACAGGGTGGACTATACTTGTGGCTGTACTAAATTAAATAATTCAAGTGCTTAAAAAAATATAAACTAGAGTATAGCTTGTTTTTGTTTTTTTGTTTTTTTTTTTTTTTTTTGGTTTTTCGACACAGGGTTTCTCTGTATAGTCCTGGCTGTCCTGGAGCTCACTTTGTAGACCAGGCTGTCCTCGAACTCAGAAATCCGCCTGCCTCTGCCTCCCAAGTGCTGGGATTAAAGGTGTGCGCCACCATGCCTGGCGTGAATATCGCCTTTAAAATTGTGATGGTTTGTATATGCGTGGCCCAGGGAGTGGCATTATTAGGAGGTGAGGCCTTGTAGGAGAAGGCATGTCACTGTGGGCGTGGGGTTTAATACCTTCATCCTAGCTGCCTGGAAGTGAGTCTTCTAGCAGCAGCCCTCAAATGGAAATGTCGACCTCTCAGCTCCGCCTGCATGCACCATGCCTGCCTGGATGCTGATAATTCTCCTGCGTTGATGATAATGGACTGGACTTCTGAACCTTTAAGCCAGCCCCAATTGAATGTTGTC